>NC_073242.2:85009166-85349583 GCF_029281585.2 Gorilla gorilla gorilla | reverse complement strand
ATATACACACACACTCACATATATACACATACATATGCATATACACAGGGTTACCAGCTCAAACATCTTTTACTAAAGAGGTACATACATGGAAATGCCAGGAGAACCCTGCCACTCTCTGGGTATGTCTCGGCCTATTCCAGTCTGGCCTGGTGGTGGCCCTGGCTAAGCCTGGGGAAGCCTTCCTCAGGTTGCACTTGGAACACATAACTGTGCAGACGGAGGCAGATGGAGGCAGGCTGACCTCCCTTTTCGGCTCTGCAAAGTGCCATCAGCCCTGGCATCATGCTCAGGGCTATCTGGTCATGCCAACCGTGGGGTGAGAGCTTCCTGTCAATCCTGCTATGCCTCTTCAGGTAACCAAGCCCAGCACTGCCCAGGCAGGGAATGGAGGCTTCTCGGTCCAAGGGAGCCAGGCAGACACAGCCATTTACGCAGTTGTGTGCTCCTCTCAGACTACCTGATGGCAGCTTCCACTCAGCTCCAGCCACGTCTAGTGACAATGAAGAACACCATTAAATTGAACGTATCACCAGCAAGAAGGCCAAAAGGCTGTAGACAGAAAAACCATGCCTCCAAGCCTCATTATGTTAGCAAAATAATAACAATAATACCAGGGAAAATAATACCAATAAAGCCAGGGAAAGAGGTGGGATTGCTTTAGTATGTATAGAATCAGAAAGACCATAATTCTTTTTTTTTTTTTTTTTTTGAGACAGGGTCTTCCTCTGTCACTCAGGCTAGAGCATAATGGCACTGTCACAGCTCACTGTAGCCTTGACCTCCTGGGCTTAAGTGATCCTCTTGCCTTGGCATCCCAAAGTGCTGGGATTACAGGCATGAGCCACTGTGCCTGGCCAAAGACCACAGCTCTTACCGTTGAAGCACAGTGATGTCTTAGGTAGCTGGCAGTGGTCAGGAAGGGAGCAGCAGAGAGTGCAAATCAAACGCACCCCAGGCCCCAGTGACTGGCTCAGGCCTGGAGACAGGGTGGGAACCAGGTGCTCACTCCCTGAGGTGCAAGGATGAAGCCAAGAGCCTGCCTGCAGAGGCCACTACACCTGGGCTCCTCTAGAGCACGGGACACTGGATGCCTCCTGAGCCAAGCAAGTGTCACGTGTGTCAAATGGGCAGGTGGTGAGACAGCAGGGAATGGAGGAGGCCAGGAGCAGTGGCGGGGGCGCGCAGACTTGCCTAAAACAATTACATTTCTCTCTTTCTTCTTCTTCTTGTTTTCTTTAAAAAACAAAAACAAAAACAAAAAAACTGCATGGGCCAATAAAACAAAATGAAACAAACAGTTTCCCCTCCCCACCTTCCTCTTTTTCCCTACCTGCCACACCCCTTAAAAAACAAAACCACACAACACATCAAAGGGCGGAGTCTGGTCTCTGAGCAACCATTCTGTGATTACTTCTCCGGTATAAAGGCTGTTCAAAACTTCCTAAAGATCCCCTTTTAAATCCCAAAAATGTAGCATCAAGCTAAGAGTGGGATGCTTTCTGGAGGGCAGTGTGGGCAATGATTCGGCCCTTGGGGCAGGGTCAGACCCAAGTTCAAATCCAGCTCTGTCATTTACTGATTGTACAAACTTGGTTAAGTTTCTTGGTCCCTTGCATCCTCGGTTTATTGTTCTGTGAATGGAGAAGAAACCACCAAACTCATAGTTATAGAAAGGACTGACACTTAAATGACATAAAGGATGCAAGTGCCCAAAACTTATAAAATAGATATCTAATGTGCATTTAAAAATTAACATGGCCAGAGCAAAACCATTTTTTCATGCCACTGCCCCAGGCTCTTTCTTTCCACCTCTAGTCTTTCCTACCTCAGTAGACGGCATCCCCATCTACCCAGGTGCTCAGAGCAAAGCCATGGAATGCTCTTCAGTCCTTCTTGCTTCTATCTTCCATGGCCTGACCCAGTGGTGTGCTGGAGTGAGTTGCGCTGGCTCACGAGAGCTAAATTTGCATCACTCACTGGCCAGATGGGTAGCTTGAAACCAGCTGTGGTGGGAATATTACACCACAGAAACTGGCAAGCTCTACCAACAAGGGCCTCCCTCCCACCCTTGGCTGGTTTACCAGCACACCACTATCCTAAGTAGGCCCTATTGACTCTAACTCCAAAATACTGCCTGATTCTAATAATTTCTCACTGTCTACTCCACAACCTTGGTCCCAGTTACCACCATCTTTCACCCAACTGAAAGGCTATGATGCCCCCTCCTTGGTCTCCCTGCTCCCTCTCTTGCCCCTCCACAGCCCGCCCTCCACACAGCAGCCACAGCAAACTCAAAGTAGAAGTCAGATCATCTCTCTCCTAATTAACTCCTTCCAATGGCTTCCCCGCACACTCAGGCTCACCACTGGCTCTGTCTTTGTACTGTCTTTGTACTCCTGTTCCTTCTGCTTGGAAAGCTTTTTCCCCACACCTTTCCATGGCTGCCCCATTCTCATCATTTGCATCCTGGCTGAGATTTCATTCCTTCAGGAAGCTCTCCCTGCCTACTTTAGCTAAAGGAGCTCCTCAACTGTCCTCTATCACATTCTTCATGGCGCTCAGTGCTGGCAACGATCTCATTTAGTTAACTTTGTGTGTTTCTCCGTCTTCATGAAACTAGAATGGCAGCTCCCTGAATGAGGTGTGTCCCCAGTGACTAGAACAGAGCACACAGAAGACACTCAATAAATGCTTACTGTCTTACTAATGGATGGGGCTATCATTTTTATACCCCTGTTTTACTGATTCCCTATCCACCAGAATGAACTCCACCCTCCCATTAGAAGGCAGAGAAGATGGCTCCAGCCCCATCAGATCTCAACAGAGTGCACACACACAGATGTTGACTTGGCAACTGAACTAAGCTCATATTTAACTAGCTAGAGCCCAAACAATTTCTGCTAGTTCCCTCTGGGTGACCAGGGAGAGTCACCACCTCCCAACCTCCATTTTCTCTTCTGTAAAACTGGGCGAATCATACCTGCAGTAAACCATGGCAAGCAATGCACAAAAGTGCCAAGCCTGGAGCTGGTATGTAGTAGGAACACGCATTAGCTCCCCTTTCCAGGCACCACCCATATATTCCATTCCTCTACTCAGTTACCTGGTAACCCTGACATTATGACACTTGGCATTTCTTGCCTAGGAAAACCAATCCAGATTTTGCTCAATCCTCCTCAAACAAACAGACAACGAAGCCCTGATTCCAATGAGACAGCATAAATGCCACATCCTGCTCTACAGAGATACAATGGCTTTTCCTGTGGCTGCCTTGTGTCAGGGGCAGCCTAGCACAACAGAGTTACTGGTTAGCACCCTGTCCTACCTTAGCTGGCTCCCATGGAGATGGGGGACACTACCAGCTGTCCAGAAAGATTTCACTGGCTGCCAAGTTGTGTTCAGCCTCTGTGGAGCCAGAAGCCCTTGGAATGACAGCACAGCTCTGTCCCTGAGGCTGATATGAAAGTTTTTGAACCATCCTCTAAAGGGCACCTGAAACGAGGATTGTTTGAGACCTTATAAGTGTCCAGATGGGCTACAGATGAAATTAGTCCCAAGGAGCCAAATGCCCTAAATACCACAAAGCCGTAAGTGTAAATGGGCAGACTAAAACCCAAGTCCTGGGCCGGGCACGGTGGCTCGTGCCTGTAATCCTAACACTTTGGTGGATCACTTGAGGTCAGGAGTTCGAGACCAGCCTGGCTAACATGGTGAAACCCCCTCTCTACTAAAAATACAAAAAATTAGCCAGACGTGGTGATGCACGCTGTAGTCACAGCTACTTGGGAGGCTGACAGAGGCACAAGAATTGCTTGAACCTGGGATCACAACACTGCACTCCAGCCTGGGTGATAGAGTGAGACTCTGCCTCAAAATAAATAAATAAAAATAAAACCCCAGTACCCCATCTATGCCATGCAGCCTTAGGTCAGAGCAGAAGGTATTAACATGGGCATGAGTGGGCCATGGGCATCTATCTGGCTGCTATCCTACCGGGTAGCAGCCTCAGGAGGTCTAGAGAAGCCTGAGAACAAGCTTCAGATAGGCTTCTCCAAAGCCCACCGCAGGAAGAAAGGCAGGACTCTCACCTCTCACTCTTCTACTGAGCTCCTCTGCCTGACGCTGTACCAGGGGCCAGGCCAGAATCAACACTTCTATCCCACTGGACCAGCTTCTGGCTTGGCTTAGACCACAGGATCTAGAGATCTCCACGGAAATGAATACGGCCTGGTCCAGAGGAAGACGTACTGGCCAGACAGGCACTGGCCACATCCTGGGGCTCTGCACTGCCCATCTTCTGAGGCAGGCACCCTTCCCCACTGAGCCTCAGATTCCCAGGTATAAGATGAAAGGCTTGAACTTGACCTCTTCTGAGAGTCCCTTCATCTCTGACCTTCTCTAACGGCACTCAGACAAGTCATTTACTCTTTCTGGTTCCCCTCATTCATTCAACATCCATTTACTGAACATCTTTTGTGGGCCAGCCCTGTGGGGGATGAAAGAGATGAATACAATGCAGTTTGTCCTTTCTCGCAAGGAGTTTAAATCTTGTTCTTCAGGTGAGTTACTCAAAGTCTTAAATCTCAGTGTCCTCAACCGTAAAACAGGTTTGATAACAACCCTCACAGCTAACACCAACTAAGTATTTACCAACATTCCAGGTGCTATGAGGGGTTCCACATCCCATCCTCATAACCCAAAGGTGGGTACCATCATCTTTCCCACTTAAACCAAGAAGTCAAGCAAATTTCCCTAGGTCACTGTGATGAGCAGAATAATGCCCCCTCTCCCAACAAAGAGGTCCACATCCTAATCCCTGGAACTTTACAGGGCCAAAGGGACTTTGCAGATGCCATTAAGGTTATGAGATGTGGAGATTATCCTGGATTATCCGGGTAGGTCCAATTTAATCACATGAGTCCTTAAAAGCAGAGAACCTTTCCTGGCTGGATCAGAGAAAGAGAGAGAGATATAACAATGGAGGAACAGTCAGATGTGCCTGAGAAAAACTCAACTTGCCACTGCTGGCTTTTAAGATAGAGGAAAGCAGGGGCCTCCGCCAAGATATGTGGCAGCCACCTCTAGAACCTGGGAACAGCCCTCGGTTTCCAGCCAGGATGAAAAGGGGGCTCTTATAATGGCAGGCACTGAATTCTGCCAAAATCTCCAAGAGCAAGGAATGGATTCTCCCCACTAGAAGCCCCAGAAGGGAACACAGCCTGCTGACACCTTGATTTTAGGCTGGTGAACTTGAATGGGGCTTCTGACCAATAGAATTGTAAAATAATACATCTTATTGTTTTAAACCACAAAATCTGTGGTCAATTGAAACAGACACAATAAGGAACCCAGTTATACACCCAGAAGGTGCTGGAGCTGGGTGCTGGGGCTCTAGCACCAGGATCTCTGTATATAACACAGATACTCAACCATGCTGCAAAGCTCATCTCGCAGGGTGCACAGGTGATATCAGGCACCATGCCTGGGACATGGCACTCAAAACATGCTAGCTATCATTATCACCTCATCGCCAGTCTTCACCATCTAGCAGCAAAGCCGTGTCACATTGCTCTCCCACGTGTCAAGGGAAAGGACTGGACGAAATGCCCTCCGAGGATCTATCGCTCCTGGGTTTTTCCTTGGCTCACTCCATTTCTGCATTTCCTTTCTCACACACACCTACGATGGAGGCTCAAGTTACCAGGCTTCAGGGCGAGCCTCAAGCCTGGAGTAGGGCTGTCAGAATTTCCTCCACCTAGTGAGCATGCTTGAGGGGTTACAATCTCATAGAAGGACAAGCTTGTATGCTTTTGTTCTGAGGAGGCCACTGACACAAGCAATCACAAGACTCCAAGGTCTGGGGAGTGGGGAGGCATTCTAATCTAGGTTATCACATCATGTTGGTTGTAGAGGGGCAAACCCAGGGACCATCCAGTTGTTATAAGGACACCTTTAGATGGACAGCCCACTACCTCCTAGTGTTCTACAATTTGTGGGGAGCAGGGTGGTTCTCTACCAATCTCATGGGTCTGTTGCAGAAATAATGAAAAAGGACTGCAAAGCACTTTGCAAATCAAGAAGGCTGCCTCACTTGCCCTCCAGAGCTGTGAACACGCTGCTGCTCCCTCCCTCCCTCCCACTGACATGCTCTGTTCTTAATAAGGCTCCCATAAAGATCTCTCCTGCGAGATAATCATAGACTCTCAGGGGCATGCCACTCTTAGCTGTCAGCATCACTTAGGAAGACCTTATAAAGGCTTTCTCAATCTCCTGTTCATCTCAAAGTTGAGTTATCTTAAAAACTCTTGTAAACTCCATTGCAAAACTTCTGTGCTTGACTTCCAGCTCTTTTCCTAAGTTTCCCTCAACATCCCACCTAGCCTCTTGCCATCCCTGCATAGAAGCAGAGCACTGGGATTGGATGGTTACATTCTCTCCAGACACCATTACTGGCTCTGGTGCTGGCTACCCCTCCTGCCTTGGTTTCCCCTCCAACCTGGGAAAAAATCAAAGACCACAGGACATTGACATGTGTACAATTTTGACTCCTGAAACAATGATGACGATGACCAGAAAAATCATACCCATGCTTTTATCCTTGTACCCTGTGGTACAAGCTTCCTTTGGAGAATTAACAACTGTTCTCAAGAACAAGACTGTAATTTCATCATCTGCATCATCTGGTCCCACGATTTTTTTTTTTTTTTTTTTTTTTTGAGATGCAGTCTCCTTTTGTCACCCAGGCTGCTGAGTGCGGTGGCGCGATCTCGGCTCACTGCAACCTCTGCCTCCTGGGTTCAAGCGATTCTCCTGCCTCAGCCTCCTGAGTAGCTGGGATTACAAGTGTACACCACCACACCCAGCTAATTTTTGTATTTTTAGTAGAGATGGGGTTTCACCATGTTGGCCAGGCTGGTCATGAACTCCTGACCTCAAGGGATCCACCCACTTTGGCTTCCCAAAGTGTTGGTATTACAGGCGTGAACCACTGCACCTGACCCCATGACTTCTTCATCTGAAATCGGTGAACACTTGAGGCAGGGTGTGGCGGGTCCCCAGACTGCCTCTGGGAGACTGCTAACCCCTGTCATAGTCTGTCCATGCTGCTATAAAAAAAAAACCTGAGATTAGGCATTTTTAAAGAAGAGAGACTTATTTTCTCGCAGTTGTAGAGGTTGGGGAGTCCAACGTTGAGGCACTGGCATTCAGTGTCTAGTGGGGCCTTCTTGAAGCATCCTCCCATGGCAGACAGTAGAAGGGCAAAAGGGCATGTAAGGGGTGAACTTGCCCCCTTGAGCTCTTTTATTAAAACGCTAATCCAAGACTGGGTGCGGTGGCTCATGCCTGTAATCCCAGCACTTTGGGAGGCCAAGGCAGGTGGATGACGAGGTCAGGAGTTCAAGACCAGCCTGGCCAAGATGGTGAAACCCTGTCTCTACTAAAACTACAAAAATCAGCAGGTCGCGGTGGCAGGCACCTGTAATCCCAGGTACTCAGGTGGCTGAGGCAGAAGAATTGCTTGAACCCGGGCAGCAGAGGTTGCAGTGAGCCAAGATTGTGCCACTGCACTCCAGCCTGGGTGACAGGGTAAGACTCTGTCTCAAAAAACAACAACAACAACAACAACAACAAAAAACCCACGCTAATCCCATCCACGAGGGTGGAACCCTTGTGACCTAAGCACCTCCTGAAGGCCTCACCTCTAAATACTGTTGCATTAGAGATTAAGTTTCTACATGAATTTTGTAGGGGACGCACATTCAAACCACAGCAACCCCCATATGCAAACATTTGTTTTTTAAATCAAAAAATGCAGGAGCATTTTTCTAAGGAAATTCTTCATAGTTTCCATCAGTTTCTCATAGGGGTTTGTGACCCAAAAGACATTAAGAACCTCAGTTTTGGATCCCAAACTTCTCCAGAATGCTGTGAATGCTTGCAGGACAAAGTCCATAAGTCATTTTATACTGGAAGCCTGGACTTACCAGGGAACCTGGCCACAGTAGGCTCTAGTGAACAATTTTTGAAAGAATGATCTCTGAAAGCGCATTCTGAGGTACTTTTTTTCACAGAGGGGAGGAAACAGCATACGTGGGAGGAAAGGGTATATGTAGGATATAGAGGTGATTTTTTTGTAAGCAGGTAGGTATGATGGCAGACCCCCAGGCTAGGACTCAGGAGCCTTGTCCCAGCCTGCCTCCAACCTCAGATTCTTACCTGCAAAAAGAGGCCAAAGATATCTGTTCACGTGGCTGTCCAAAGAGCTATGGGGAGATTTTACAAAAATAATAGGTATGGAGAAGTTTTGTCAGGGGTCATCTTCACCTCTGCCCTTTCTGTTGACGTTTCTGGGGCTATGGTTCCACTCCTTTTGTTCCTCTGCATTAAAAACAAGATTCCTAATTTTCCTCTGCTCTGACTTTTGAACTGACATGGGCCTTCTCTAGTTCTGGGAATTCAAATTCTCAGACTTTAGAGAGTCCAAAACCTTACCCTACTGACAGCAGCCATGTGGCAGAATCCCCCCATTGCTCTGGGAGCTTTAGCACACACTTCCAGATGCTTCTCTCTCAAGGGCTATTTTGCAGGCCGGGGGTTTCAGGCTTCTTCCCGAGAATGGGGGAGGTCAGAGCCATGAAGGAGCCACACAAAAAGTGGAATGGGATAATGGACAGGGCCTGTATCAAGGGTCAAAAGATGTGGGTTCAAGTCTTGACCTCTGGTTTGCTGTACACCTTAAGAAAATCTAAAGTTCCACTCTGTGCATTAGTCTCTTTTTCTGGGAGAAGGGGCAGAGGGTAGGTGAAGGATAGATTTCCTAATATCCGATACCAAAGAAAAAAACTCTTTTAAAAACCCTGGTTTTCTGGAGGACATACAGTCATGATGAGCTGACAAACTAAGGACTCCCCCAAGAAGCTTTCTGCTGTGAGAATGGTAAGCAGGAGAAGAGATGCAATGGGGTGCCTTGACTTCCCAAGCCTGACAGGCTTTCTTGCCACACAGGACCTTCCTCCCTGACCTAGGGTCTTGCCAGAGAGGGGAGGGCTAGGTGAGAACTCACTGCCAGAAGGTCTTTGGAGCTCCAAGAAGGCAGGGCAATAGGAAGGGTTAACAATAGCAGACCTAAACCCAATGTGGTGGTTTCAAACAAGACCCAGTGGGATGGAAAAGGTATGGTCATTGGGCACCAGTACACTTCCGGGGTGCACTCACATGTCCGTCGGCACGTATCCTTGACATTAGGTGGTCATGCCCCATGATATTCCTAGGGTGCAATGGCTTCTCTCCACAATGGGCCAACTCAGAAGTGCAGCTGGGTTGGGGGGTGGGTGTGGTGAGGGCAAGAACAGCTCCAACTGAGCATATTCCCCTAAAGTGGTGTGTTTCACATTTTAAAAAATGTGTGGGTGCATGCCCACAATGAAAAGATAATAGAAGGAGCAGTGTAAAGTGAGGGGCGGTCTGTTCAATGTGCAACTGAAACACCAGCGGTCTGTGGGTTCAAAGAAGGCTTCCGTGAGGTGACATCTATGCTGAGGCATGGGCTGTGAGTAGGCTTGGGCCAAGCAAAAAGCAGGGTGAAGATGCCTCCAGGAATAGGGCACACCATGGACAAAGGCCTGGAGATGAGTGAGAGAGCACACACAAAATCTTACAAACACGGATGGAAGACCAGTGTGGTTCCAGCATAGAGAGAGACATGGCAATGGGCAAGGGAAGAAGCTGGGCGGGGGCAGGCAGGGTCACACCAGGCAGGAAGTACTGGGCAGCAGGTTGCTGTCAAGCTCTCACAGGGGCAGAGTACATGCCCTGCTGAAGTGCTGGTGGCCCACTGAGCCAAGTATCATGGTGATGGTATAGTTGGGCCCCAAGTTCACCAGGTCTCGTCATCTCTCATTTTATCTGCCGAAAATCTCTCCTGCCAAGCCTGCTGCAGCAGGGCACGTGTGCTCCACTTGGGTTTTCTCCACCGATACTGTCACCTCAACATCCCTGCAAGAACCAAAAGACTGGTGGGTGATGGTCTGTCCTCAGCTACCACACAAGGCAGTGGAGGCCCAGATACAACTCACCTCTTTGTTCAGGAAGGTGTGAGCCAGATGGCCATTGAGCTTAGGGAGAGAGCAGCTCTACTCAGTACAATGGGACATTTTTCATTCTCAGCAAAGGACAGAAAGGAAATAAAGAGGCATGCTACAGTGGGACATTTGAGAGGATCTCTCGCCCACCTGGGGCTAGGCACAGCTTCATAATTATTTTTGGCAATTCTTAGAATATCAGAAATACATACTTGGACATTAGGATAAAAATGCTAGGCCCAACAAAATGAATTTCAGATGGTGAGTTGTTTGGCATCTTCCTTGCCTCCATCTGAACAAATGCCTCTTTCCTCCTAGGAACATACACAGCACATTCTCTGTCCCTTATGGGACTTTACCATGTATTGCTGTTAATTTGCTTACATGTTTTATCTCTCCTATTTGATTTTAAGCTACTCAGGAATAAGATCGTTCATACATAACATACTGTTAATGGTAACCCTAAAATAGTGCAATATGGGGCTTTAGGAAAGCTCTCAGGATCACATCCTGGCTCAACCCTAAGAGAGTGAAATTGGACACCTGACTTAACCTCTCTAGTTTTAGTTTTCCCATCTGTAGACAAGGAGTCATAATACCTAACTCATGGTATAATGCCTGATGATTAAATAATCTTACATCTAAAACACCTGTCGCTCACCAGCCCTTCAACAAATGTAACCCCCTTACCCAGGGCCTCACAAACACTCATTCAATACTTCACTTCACTTACTTTATTCACTAGATGGAGAAAGTCAACACTTGACTCTAATAACATGGGTCTCTTGCCCCCTTAGGCAACAAAGAATCCACTATGTCAGTTTTATGTGATTTTTAAACTCACAACTCACAATAGAAAGATGCAGAGCCTCAGCCCGTATAACCAACATCCTGAATTTAATATGCACAATACCTCACTGCAAGCGTTTAGCTAAATCTGATGTCTTGTTAAAAATGACTATGCAGCAATCACCTTGGATTGAACAAGAATACCCAGTTTGTCACTTTTTTGCTGAATTGTAAATCAGAGGGCTCACGATAGATGGTGCAGCAAAACTCTGAAGGCAAGAACATGTCACGGGGACCTTTATTTATTAGGAAAACTCGAAAGATGAATGGTTTCAGCATGAAAAAACTTACCAAACAATCAATCTTGAGCTCCAAATTATGGAAAATGTAGCCAGGACATGAAGCATTATATCCAAATGAGATCTGTTCAGTTTTTGTCTGTTTCTGCCCAATAAAGATGTCCTCTCTCAAGGCTCAGCAGAGACCCTTGCTCCCAGCAATATTAGCTGCATAGCTGAGCCCTAAGCCAAGTGCTTTATCTGGATTAACTCATCTAATCCTTGCTACAATCCTGTGGGTAAGTGCTATCATTATTCCCATTTGACAATGTAAGAAACTGAGGCACCAAGGGGATGAGCACTTGGCTGAGGTCCCACAGCTGTTAAGTGGCAGGGCCAGGACCAATGAACTCAGGCTGTCTGCCTCCAGAGCCTACCTGCTGAACCACTAGACTTTACTACTCTTCCAAACCTTGTGGCTCTTGAATACTGTGGAAATAAGCTGGGCTTGGAGGTGCACTTTGTTGACAGCTTATATTTTACAGTCCTGTGAGACTTTCACATCCATTATATCATTTGATACTCCTAACAGCCACATCAGGTCTTATTGCCATTGTATAGTGGGTAAAAAACCCCAAGGTGGCAGAGACAAGACTTGAACACTTAATGATTCACAATGGCAGGTAGGTTTGTGCCAAAGAAAGAGCTGTGGCCTGAAGCAGGTGCCGGGGCATCTCTTCCCTGGTGCAAATGTGAAGAATGAAGAAGGTTCACGGATGGCCAATGCCTAAGAGTTGAGTAGGGAAAACTAGGCTGCCTGGGGTGTATCCTTGACTTGTAAGGGTTCAAATACCTCCCCCGGCTGAGTGGCCCTCCCAGTGGAATTGAGGCTGGTGAACTCAGAGGGGCAATGCTTAATTCCCTGGGACTTCCTTTGCTTAATAAAAAGCATTATGATCACCTTTTAAAAAATGGAGATATTATTTACCTATAGTAAAACACACACATCTTAAGTGTACATTTTAGTGGATTTTTATAGCTGTGTCACCTGTGTAACCACTGCCTAAACCAAGATGATGTTTCCTTTGGATTTTTTGCTCCTAGCAGTAGAAATAAGTGTAAAGAAAGGTGCACTTAGCACTACAACCCTGCCACCCACTCCTCTATTGCTGAGACCTGGTCCTAGCACCTGCTGGAGAACTAAAAACTCCAAGATCTGTAGGGATAGGGAGCAGAGGTACACATCCAGGCTGTGGAGAAAGGAGATGGGACAGTCAGACGGCAGTCTTCTCATCAGGAAGAGAGTGGGGGTATACACTTCCCTCTCACCTGTATACAGTAAGTACTCAATAAAGAACTGTGGTTTGATAAGCTCAACAATTCTTAACCCACTGTGAACCAAACACACAAATGATACATATCATGTATGTATACTGAAGTTTCATATAAGCTTGCAAAAACTTCTACACCTAACAGCCAATTTATGAGAGAACCCACAGCAATGTAAATGGACCACTCTACTTATTATGTAAATGTACCCTGAATATTCACTGTGCCCCAAGAATCCACAGGAGGTTTACAGCCTAGACAAGGAAACAAACTTACATATAGCAAATGTTTGCCAATTAGTGAACAATAACAACCACAATTATTTTATTATGTTCCTAGTACTGGGCTCAGTAATTTCTACACTGTTTCATATCATCCTCAAACCTAGTTGCCCAAGGCCACAAAACTAGAAGGTAGCATTGCCAGGATTCAAGCCAGGCTGGTACCCTTCATTGTACTGAAACTGCTTCTCTTCAATTGGCTCCTGCACAGAGCTCTGTGTCAGGCTCATGATGAGCAAGACTATTCTGTTCTGGTAGTATTGCATGTGTGTGTGTGCTTGTGTGTCTACGAAACCCAGATAGACAAAGAAGTCATCTCTATGGGACCTTGAGGGCATATAAAAACTCTTAATGGTGGGGTACAGACATCCTGTGTAAAAGAATTGCAGAACTGGAGAGACCAGTGTGGTTCAGCTTCCAGAGGAACACCCCATGGACCAGATGAGACTTGAGCGGCCCTTGGAGGCCAGATCTACAGAGAAAGAGGAGGAAGCATGCTTTGGCAGCCACCAGCTACGGGTATGGAGGCAGGAGGTGGTGGGTGCCAGGGAGAAGGTGTTCTGCAGAAGGGGGAGCCAACTCAGGATCAGTGTGGTGCACTACACCATGGTATGTCCTCCAAGCCAAGCCAATGCCCAGACCCAATGCAGAGGGTGACTTAGCATGGCAGTGAAGGGCAGAAACAGCATTTCTAGAAGGCAGCTGAGGAGACTTTATGCACCGGACCCAGAGGAAGGCTGGGAGGTGATGGCAGTGAGGGGGCCCAGGCCAGGAACAGGCCATGGGACAGAAACACCCGGTACACAAGTGTTGGGAAGAAGTGAGAATTGTGGACAGCTCACAGGCTTGGGGTTGGGACAGAGGGACAGCTACTGTGTTCCCAGGATGGCAGAGGAGGACTTCTTCCAAGGCATTCTCATCCCTAAGAGATGAGAACCCCTAGACAGAAATTGGTACTCCCATGCTGAGGGCAGACTTGAGGTTAGCACTACTTAGATAGGATTTTTGTGCCACCCACATGATTTTTAGTGTCTTTTTAAAAACGTCCTGTTTACTTTAACTTCATCCTAAGCAATAATTATCTGTAAAACTATGGTTTTGATGTGTTAGGAACCTTTTGTCCTAAAACACATTAAAATAAAGTGTGTATTTGTATACCACTAAACTTTCAGGCTACACTTGGGGAAACCTGCCCCTGTGACTCTGCTCCCAGGTGTCTGCCCCTAGACCCCAGGCTTGCTTACTGAGCACGTCTACGGTGGCGCCCAAAGCTGGGTCAGCAGCCCTGAATGAGGTCTGGGGCCAGGCTCCTTGTCCTGTGACAGCCTCAGTGCTCATGGTCTGGTAATGCTGATATGGGAGAGCAGATGCAGAGCTAGGGCCAACGGGAAGCCCCAGCAATGAGAGCCTCCTCCACTAGGAGACCAGCAAGGCAAGGCAGCCCAACATGTTCAGTGTTTGTCTCCTGTAAACCAAACAGAAATAACTGAGTCTTCCTAGAATTCTTCCTAGATTATGCCAGAGTCAACCCCCTTCACTCATGGAAGGGATCCTTCCCTTCCATGTCCCTCCTTTGTCAGGATACACACACACATCCACAGGACACCACCCCCAAGCCCTAGGCCTGGCAGGGGAATAACGCAGTCTGAATGCCCACAAGTCACAGGTCTACACGAGTCTGTGATGGGGATTTCTTTCCCGCCCCTGCCTTTAGTGAGACCACACCCAGAGAAACTACTGACTCCACGAGGGCACCCATTGTTCCAGTTTTTTTTGTGACTCCAGACATATAAACCTCCTTGTGGTTTGTACACGGGCAGACTTGGGACTTGAAGCCTCTGTACTGTCTGTTTCTGGCTGCCTGGAGCACTCTTCCCCCAAGTACACATGGCTGGCTCCTTCGCCTCCATCAAGGCTTTTCTCCAATTTCATCTTCTAGTATGGCCCTCCCTGACGACTTAAAAAACTGTAATATCAAGGCATGCATGGTGGTGTGCACCTGTAATCTCAGCCACTTGGGAGGATCACTTAAGCTCAGGAGTTCAAAACCAGCCTTGACAACATGGCAAGACTCATCCTCTGCCATCCCATCTCAGAAAAACACCCCCAAAACCAAAACTAACATTCCCTCCCGCTCATGCCCCTTCCCTGCTTTATTCTTCTCCATAGCACTTGTCACCAGCTGATGTATAATACTACTATGTATTTTCCTTATTTATTGCCTGTCTCCCCTAACAAGAATGTCAGAACACTCCAGGAGGGCAGAGATTTTGTGTGTCTTGCTCAGTTACAACACTTAAGATGGTGCTCGGTACAGAGTAGAAGCTCAATCGATATCTGCAGAGTGGAAAAAAGAAAGAAAGAAAGAAAGAAAGAATAACCTCGGTGGAAAGCATTTTAACCAAATAATTTCAAACAATTTTGTGTAAAGGCTACAAATATCTGAAAACAGACAAATTCACATTCCCTCTTCCCTGGAAGAATTCCTAGAGCGGGTCTTGACCAAAAAGTAGCAACTGGGTCTGGCCTGGCTTAGCTGTGAGACTCCGAGTTCTGCCGCAGGTGAGCAGATGCCCGTGGTGCTGGCCACCGGGTAGGGCTCCTGGGGACGTCTCTGCCCACAGGCAGCCTGACCCTGTGTGTATCCATGTCATTTTATAGAAAAAGCCTGCCAGATCCCCTGTGCTCTAGGGAGTCTTCTGATCGCCTCCTTGCTGCCACAGCCAGTCCAACATCTTTTGTCAGAAATGATAGTTCATCACTCTTATCTGGAAGCTACCTGTCCAGTAATTTCTGTGAATCGAAACCCTACCAGGAGCCAGGAAGGACAAGCACAATGAAGAACTCTGAGCACCCACATAGCACAACAGCGACCTTGTCACCATCACTTACATCTGTTTAGTAACTGCCAATTCATTTTTACATACTTAATCCTGTGTCATAGATAGGCAGAAATGCAGACAAGTCCAGGCACTAAAGCACAAACACTCTACTTCTAGAAGAGTTCCTCAGGTCCTCACTTATATCCTATTCATTCTTGCTCTACACACTATTGTGACAAATCTGGTCGTTTAGTTTTCTGGGCCATCGCAGATTCAGAGCAGAACAAGAGAAGGGGAATAATGCTTGAGGTGGGACCACTGAAAGCAGCAAGACATGAGAGATGACAGTCAGCCAAGAGACAGGAACATTCCACAAAGCTTATCGAAGCAGAGTTCACTGCATTCCAGGACCATTGTGGGTGGAGGAGAAGGTGAAAATCTGTACAATTGCCCTTAGGAGCACCAATTTTTAGCATGAAGCAATAATAAAGGACGAGTTGGAGCCATCGGGACAAAGGTTACATACCGTGTATGGCATTCAATTACTTTTGGTAACGCATGTGACTACTTTCTTCTGTAAATGTCCCTCCAAGTTTCTAAAACTCTCCCTGAATTGATAAACAGAGTTTGAAAAGAACATTTACATTTTTTAAACAGTAAAAGCCACTCTCACAAGTAGTCCCCTGACAGGACTTCCTGGTTTTTCTCAGTCGTTGAAGACTCTCCTCCCATTAATCGCCAAGCAGCCTGGGTCTCCACACTCACATCTCAGATCCAGGCTGAAGTTTGCAGTTTGTCCCTTCCTTTCCCCCATTATTCCTCATTCTTTGACTCTGGAGTTGCATAATTTACAGTCACCCTGTGAAGAGCCGTGTGTTCCAAAGCAGGAAGTTGTCATGCTGAATAGAGCACTGCTGGGCTGTGTTCACACACAGAGCATTTCCCCATGCCTTTGCACAGCCAGCAGAAGCAAACCCTCTCCTTGTATGCAGCCAGCTCTGGACAATCAACGAGAAGCGGGAGGGGGTGCTGGGAAGCGCTGCGACCATAAATTCTCTCTAGGCCACTGTATAACAAAGCAGTCATAAAACCTCAACCGCATTTTCAAGTCGCGACTGAAACAAGATGCCCAGAGCAACTCCTAATTTGGTTCCTAGAACCCAACAAGTTGTGAACTCATTTCCTTGGTTGGGAGGGAATTATGTAGAAGGGCAGGGGTGGAGACTGACCTCAGAACTTTGGGCAGAAACTCAACCCAAGAGTTGACAGTAACCAGGCCTGCACAAGTCTAGAGATGCTAGCAGAGCTTTAATAGAGGCAGCCCCAGAGCTGGGCTGGGAGGGGACCCTGGAGGACGGCATAGATGGAGGTAGGAGGCCCAGGGAGTTCTGGGGGTGTCTATGCTCAAATGCAGAAGGCATGTAGTCTGGTGTATGCTTGATAGAGCAACAGCACTCCTCCAACCCTAGACTGTTCTTTCAGTGATGTGCCTGAACACGTTTATTTCATCATCTCTCTGAATCTTACTTTCCTCATCTATAAAAAGGGGTTATCAATAATCTGCCTCCAATGAGAGTTAAGCTGATCATGCATATTAAGCATCGTAAATGACAGGTGTTCAATAAATGTTATTTCCTACTCCCCACCTGGCTTTCCCTAACCCTTCCTGAATATTCTCTCCTTGGAAGTCAGCAGAAATAGGACCACATTCATGCTTGCTCTGCTACTAGCTAGCCATAGGAACCTAGTCAGATCACTCCCCTCTCTGGGCCTTAGAATCTACAAATTAACTATTAGAATTATACAACAATTAAGGTGGATCAATTTAAAAATCAATACGCAAAAGTCAACTGTATTTCTATATACCAGAAACAGATACAAAATGCAATTCAAAAAATGAAGCAATTAACCAGAGACTGAGAAGACAAACCACAGGCTAGGAGAAAATATTTGCAAAAGACCAGATAAAAGGCTGTTATCCAAAATATACAAAGAACTCTTAAAATTCAACAATAAGAACACAAATGACCCAATTAAAAAGTGGGCCAAAGCCCTTAACAGACACCTCACCAAAGGAGATATACAGATGGCAAATAAGCATATGAAAAGATGCTCCGCATCATTTATCATTAGAGAAATCCAAATTTCTCTAACAACGAGATACCACAACATACATATTAGAATGGACAAAATCCAAAAACGGACAACACCAAATGCTGGTGAGGTTGCAGACAACAGGAACTCGCATTTGTTGCTGGTAGAAATGCAAAATGATATATCTATATATTTTGGAAGACAATTAGGCAGTTTCCTACAAAACTAAACCTGTTCTTACCACACAATCCAGCAATTGTGCTCCTTGGTATTTACCCAAAGGAGTTAAAAACTTATGTCCACACAAAAACCTGCACGTGAATGTTTACAGCAGGTTTATTCATAATTCCCAAAACTTGGAAGCAACCAAGATGTTCTCCAGTAGGTGCATGGATAAACAACTGTGGTATATCCAGACAGTGGAATATTATTCAGTGCTAAAAGAAAATAAGTTGTCAAGCCATGAAAACACATGGAGGGGCCTTACATATATATATTACTAAAAGAAAGAAGCCAATCTGAAAAGGCCACATATTAGAAGTCTTTTGAGTCCAACTGTATGATTCCAACTATGACATTTCTGGAAAAGGCAAAGCTATAGAGACAGTAAAAACATTCCTGGTAGCCAGGAGTTGGGGGAGGAACAAAGAACAGGTGGAGCACACAGGATTTTTAAGGCAGTGAAAATACTCTGTATGATACCAAAATGATGGATACATGTCATTACATATTTGTCCAAACCCATAGAATGTACACCACCAAGAGTAAAGCCTAAGGTAAACCATGAACTTTGGGTGATTATAATGCGCCAGTATAGGTTCATCAACTGGAATAACTGTGCCCTCTGGTGAGAACTGCTGATAAGGGGGAGGCTGGGCATGTGTGTGGGGAGGGATGTATGGGAATTTTCTGTACCCCTTTCTCAATTCTGCTGTGAATCTAAAACTACTCTTAAAAAAAAGAAGCAATTACAAGACCATTGTAAACATTAAGTATCTAGTTATAAATCTAACAAAAAGTACACGAGCTCTTCATGGGAAAAATTATAAATATTTCTTAAGAGAAATTATGATAAATAATGGTGAAACATATCATGCTCATGGATCAGGAAGACTCAAGATTTAGAGATGTCAATTCTACTCAGAGTAGTGGATTCGAATAAATACTAATCAACAGATCCTAATATCCTAATAGGGATGTGTGTGTGTGCATGCATCACAAAAACTGATTCTAACATTTACATGCAAGCACAAAGAGCTGAGAACAGCCAAGACACTCATGAAGACCAAGGGGAGTGGGATTTGCTAAACCAAATATCATGACATGTTACAAAGCTATCGTAATCAAGACAGTGTGGCACTGTCATAAGAATAGAGTCCAATGGGATGCTATACGAGCCAAGAAACAGGTCCCTGCATGCTTATCACATACATGCTTAACCTATGACAGTGGTGGCCCCACAGAAACAGTGACAGAAAGCTGGGACCAATGAGTATCCATTAGAGAAAAAACAACTTATATCATACACAAGAATCAACTACAGGTAAATTAAACAGTTAAATAGAAAAGAAAATAAATCTCCGAAGCTTTTTAAAGAGGCGGGAAATAGAGGGTAGCCTTTGAGCCTCAAGATAAGGAAAGACTTCTTCTTAAATAGGACACACACAAAAAAAACACTAACCAAAAAGAGGGAGACTGAAAGAATGACTACATTAAAAAAAGAGAAATATCTGTTTAGCACAAAACACCATTAACAAAGTGAAAAGACAAGCCAGGGAATGGGAGGTAATATTTGCAATGAAAACAAAAAACAAAAAAACAAAAAAGACTAGTATTTACAACATATAAAGAACACCTACAAATTAATGAGAAAATTACAACCTAATTTAAAAAGTAGCAAAAGAACAGGTACCTCACAAAAGAGGAAATCCAAATGTCCAATAAATATAGGAAAAGCTGTTCAACCTCTTTAGCAATCTAGACTATGTAAAGTAAAACCACAATGAGATCTACTACTTGCCTATTGGTTTGGTAAAATTGAAAAAATTGGACAGTACCAAATATTGGCAGCAAGAACTTATAATAACAGAAATTCTTTCTGCTACCGTGAATATAAAGATGGAATTACCACTTTGGAAAACACTGTATATTATCTAATGCAGTTGAAGATTCCCAGCAATTCCTCTTCAAAGAACCCTTCACAAATGCATGTGCCCCAGAATACACACACACACACACATGCACACACACACACACACACACACACTGATAGCAGCATCTTTTATAACTGCTCCAAACTCAAAATGATAAAATGCCACATCAACAGTAGAATGGATAAATAAATTACAGTATAGTCACAGCTGGTGTGTAACAAAGATACTATATAGCAATGAGGTGAAGAATAATATATAGCATATTCATGAATATTCACTAATATTTATGAATGCTACATAGGCAAATTAAAAATGTTCATAAAATGAATACCATAGAATACCATATAGCAATGAAAATCAACTCCAGCTACATACAACTGGGATATTATGAATGTAATACTGAAGAAAAGATACAAATAGCATGATTCCAATTATATCAAAACCAGGAGAAACTAGACTAAATGATTAGAGGATGCATATGTAGGTGGTAAACTCTAAAGAAAGGCAAGGACGCATGAAACTCACCACGAAAGTTAAGGTAGTAAGGAGTGAGGCAGGGAGCTGTGATCAAAAAGGGATATTTAGGGACATTCTTGGGCACTAGCAATGTCCTACTTTTTTACCTAGTGATGGTTACCTGAGTGCTTGCTTTTTAAAAATCTGTAAAACATATAAGATTAATGTACATTTTGCATGTATATTGATCTACATCACAACAAAAATGTTTCTTTTAAAGACAGTGTCAATGTTACCTCCCCTAGGAAGTCTTCCCAGACCCCACACCGAGGTAGGTGCTCCCTCACCATTCTGCTTTATTACCTGTAGGGGCAGAGGTGGAGCCTATTTTGACTTACTATTATATCCTGTGTCAACAACAGTGTTGAACATATGGCGAGTGCTCAATAAATATTTGCTGAATAATCAACAATTGTATTTAAGCATCCGAGTTGGTAAAAAGTAGTTAGCCCTGGACCAATTAATTGATAACAATTAAGAATGTTCTGAGTGGTGTGATGGAAAGAGAAACACACCTAGAATCAGAAAAACTAGGCTCTAGTTCTACCATGTACTGGCCACATCACCTTAAATAAATCATGTTTTCTCTGATAGCAAAAATGATACAAATAGCTACCATTTAGGGAATTTCAATTATCTGCTACCTGCTTTTAGCTGTGTTATCTCACTTACTCCTCACAGTGTATCTGCAGTGTGTTTATTTATTTATTTATTTATTTTTGGTCTTTTCTTAACCATCAGTAAACTGAGGTTCAGAGAGACTGAATAATTTTCCCAAATCACACTGATAGCCAACAAATGGCAAAGCCAAAATCTCCAAAGTTCATGCTTCTTTCACACTGCTATACTGACTTATTTTTGCCTCAGTTTCTTCATCTGTAAAATGGGAACATGGCAACCTATGTGCAGCCTGATGTTGTAAGGCTCAAAGGAGATCATGAATTGCTTGCAAATGTTAAAGACTACTTAAATGTAAGGAGAGTAATATGTAATAAGCATCTCCCATGGGCACATACAAAAGAAGCAGATGGTTTCTATCCACACTGAGGTTTCAAACCAGTTTTGAAGGAAAAGCTAGGTAAACAGGAAAACTAGGAACACACATCAGTAAGCTGGTGTAAGGAAGCCACCGGGATCAGCAAATAATACAGGCTGAATTGTAAGCACAGCATTGAAGGGGCGTATGGCTTGGACTGTGCAACCGTCCCTGTTTCCAGACTTGCTCCCTGCCATGTACCTTCCACAGGATGGCCAGAGGGATTCTGTTAAGCCTTACTGCAATTCTTTTTTTGATTAAAAAATACGTATTTTGTAAGTCAGGTTTATTGAAGTATAATTTACTTAGAGTAAAATTCACCCTTTTTAGGTATACAGTTTGATGACTTTTGATAAACATACACAGTGGTGTAACCATCACCGCAATTACGAGAGAAAATATTTACATCACCCACAAAAGTTCCCTTGTGCCCCTTTGCAAGCTCCATCCACACCCAATTCCCTGGAAACCACTGATGTAATTTCCATCCCTGTGGTTTTTGCCTTTTCCAGGATGCAGAGGTATCTTTTAATGTATAAGTCAGGTCAAGTTGTCAATCTCCCACGGCATTCAAAATGAAACCCAAATGTCCTTCCATAGCCAACAGGCCTTCCCTGAACATTGGCTCCTAACTACCTCTTTTTTTTTTTTTTTTTTTAAATTGAGATGGAGTCTCACACTGTCGCCCAGGCTGGAGTGCAATGGCGTGATCTCGGCTCACTGCAACCTCTGCCTACTGGATTCAAGCAATTCTCCTGCCTCAGCCTCCCGAGTAGCTGTGACTACAGTCGCCCACCACCATGCCTGGCTAATGTTTTGTATTTTTTGTAAAGATGGGGTTTTACCATGTTATCCAGGATGGTCTGGATCTCCTGACTTCGTGATCCGCCCACCTCAGCCTCCCAAAGTGCTGGGATTACAGGCGTGAGGCATCACGCCCGGCCCTAACTGCCTCTTTAACCTCATTGTGTGCTATTTTTCCCTCCCTGTGGTCTAGAGCTCCACTGGCCTTCTTTCTGCTCATGTCTGTGCCACAGCCTTTGGATCTGCTGTCCCCTCTTCCTCAGATCTTTCCTGACCTGCTTTTTTACCCCTCATGTCCCCCAATCCCTCTCCATTATTTAATCCCAGTTTCCTCCTTTAGAACACATGACTATATGAAATGACCTTTGCCTTCAATTATTCCTGTACCATCTTCCTTCTCTAAAACTGTAAGGTCCTTGAGGCAGGGAGCTTGTCTATCTTAGTAAAGAATCTATTCCTAGAAACTGAGAAAGTGCCAAACTATGGCTGGTCTTCCAATGGCCTTCACAGAATGAACAAACCTACACCAAAGAAGACAGGGAATAGCAAGGGCCATGTGGTCGAAACTCTAAGGAAAGGATTCAAAGAAGAAACAGGCCTTCCATAGCACATGGGGAATTAAGAGTAGGAAGAATGGCCACAGCTCAGAACTAGGCTCTCCACACATCACCATTCTACCATCCCTTCCCCAAGGTCCTCCCACCAATGAGGCCACAGAGTACCAGGGAGATAGAGTGGGTGCCTCTCCTGCCCTTGCCCACTGGTGCCCTCAGGCTTGTCCATCTCCTAATGCATGGGTCCCTCCAGCTCTTGTTGTCTGCCCTGGCTGGAGCTCCTGCACACAGCCAGCTCAGATTCACAGCCTTCCTTTTTCTTTCCATGTGAATTCAGAAAGAGGGGAACCCCAGGAGTTGTTTTGTCTTTGTACTGTGGAACCACCTTCAGCATTTCTCCCTGTGGAACAGCGTCAAACCATCCAGGTCTCATAACTCTGACAGTATTAAAAGACAAATTCCTACATCGCAGGGCCCCACATTCTCAGTGGAGAGTACATATGGACACAACATGCACTGGTGTCCACAATTCCCTGAGCTGATGTCCCAGTTTTCTTTCTCAATTAGCACTAGAGTTCTGAAAGCTAAAATTTTTTTATAATTTATTATGTCAGTTGGGGGTGGCCAAGGGAGAAGGAGGGGAATTCCTTTGCCACAAGAACATCTGTTTTGCTGGACAGAAAGATATAAATTATGACCTCAAGACCTGAGTAGAAGCTTATAGATCACGCGATCCAGTTTCCTAATTTTATATGTGAGGATACTAAGTCCTAAGGAAGTTAAGGAACTCGCCTGGGGACCATCAAGCTAAATAGGAACAGAGCTGGGATGAGAACTTGGGTTCTTGACTCCCAGTCCAGACCTATTTCTTCCATAAAAATTTTTTGAGTTTGGCTTTTATCCCTCTCCCTCCACTGAAACTGCACTTTTAAAAGCCCGCAATAGCTTCAAATACAATGGTCTTTCCTCAGTACTATCTAACTTGGCAATGCCATGAAACAGAACGCTGCTCGCCACCCAGAATTCCTGAAGCACATTCCCTTCCTGGGGATCCACTGTGGCAGGGCGCTCTGGGTTTGCCTCCTGCTCCTCTGCTCTCTGGCTCCTTTTGCCAGTTGGAGCTACCTGTGGGTCTACTGAAGGAAGGTTCCCTTCCTCACTGCCACAATGGTGCACCCCTTCCCTGGGCCCTCCCTCTCCTGGCCATATGTATGCTCACCCCAGGGACACCACATCCACTCTCATGGCCCGACCACAAGGGCAGCTAAGCCCACTTTTCCTTCTAGCCCAGATCTCTCTTCTAAATGCCAGAACTACCTCCCAAGCAAACAACTGAACATTTCCTGTTACCCTGTAAGGACCTGAAATTCATGCTTATGGGTTCACCTGCCATATTCTCTCTGCTATCTCTTCCCTGCTCCTGTGTTTCCTAACTTGATGGCATAACTAAATCCCATCTCACAGGTTCAAAATGGGGAGGAGTTCTCTGATATACTCTCTCCTTCTCATGTTCATTCAACTAGACACCAGGGGTCATCTCTCCTGCCTCCAAAATCTCTCCCCCATCCAACTTCTCATTGCCTTTCCTACCAATTTCTTAGGTCAGACTACAGAAATCTCTTTCCTCTAAAGCCTCATCTCTGGCCTCCTACTGGTAGGCTCTCCTGACTTGGCACCTTATATACCCCTTAGAAAAACTATCAGGGAACCCTATAATCTAGCCCTACTCTTCCTTTCCAGTCACTTCTCTTCACATTCCCACAAACCCCAGCTCTTCAGCCACATGAGCCTGCCCACTACTCCCTGGTGGTGTCCTGAATGTTCCAGGCCTGCTTCTGTACTTTAGCTCATACTAGTTGTTCAGATCCTGGAAGGCCTTGTGCTTTTCATCAGTGTGATCTTGGTCATAAGGGACAGAATCCCAGCTCAAATTAGTTTGTGTAAAAGAAGAGATTTATTGATTCACATAACTGTCAGCTCCATAGAACCTGCTTCAGAGATACCAGTATCACCATCAGATGTCTTTCTGGCTCCCTCTCTCTTTCTGTTTCTTCTCTCCATTCTCTCTTTTGTCCTCCAGTCTCCCAAAGCCGCAGTCTCTCCCATGATAAGCATGCTTCCTCCTTGCAGAGGGCAATTGAGATGTGGAAACATGGCCACAGACAGCTAGCTCAAGCTTTCATCATTCCAGCCCAGTGAGGACCTTGCTGGGATCCCATGGAAAAGAGCTTTTTTCTCATAGTGACTATAAAATTCCAGAGAAGGATGATGATTGGCCTCACTTGAGTCACATGCCCATCCCTGGGCCAATCACTGTGGCCAGAGGAATGAGATGCTGTGAATGGCAAGGCCTGAGTCATGAACCTACTTCTCTCTTCAAGCAGCAGGGGGCAGTGACTGGCAGCCCCACTGGAGCAGCCTGTGATGAGTAAAGCTCGGCGGAGTAAAACAACAGTGTCCATGCAACTCTCACTTCTCCACCCAGTTCCCTCCCAGCTTAATCCTGAGCCTGTGTCCAAATTAAATTCCATCACTGCTTCTTCTGCACCTTAGAGAATCGAATTTGTCTCCTCCAACTGGTGCAACTCTCTGAAGGCAGAAATTGGATCCCTCTGTGATCAGAACGAGGCCTCCCCTAAAGGTGTAACCCCAGAAAAAACTTTCACAGTCTGCAATTACTGCGTCCGATTGTTTGTGTATGAGGTTATTACCCGGTTCCTCTGGGACTTGATTTGTTCATCACTGACACTCCAAGCACCCAGAACAGTGCCTAATGCATAATAGGTGTGAGACAAATATTAGATAAAAAATAAATCAGTGGTTTTAATAGAATAAATGTTATTGGTCTTTGGTGCTCCAGTAAATAAGCACAGCTGCTTTTTAATTCTTCTCACTTCACAGAGAAAAGAAATGCTAAGGCAGGAGCTCCCTCAACTTCCTGTCCTCATCATTATGCCCTAGAATTTCTCTACAGACTTCCCATCCTTACTGCCCTCCTGTCTGTCTTAGGGAAGGAGATGCACGTTCATGTCAAGCTCAAGCTACCCATCCCCTAAGGGGTTGTGTTCCTTCTACCACTTCCTCCTTCCTATACCTTCAACTTTTCCATTCGTCAGGGATCTGGATAACTTCTCAATGGATCCAGCTACTCCCTTGTTAGCCAAATGAACAATAAAAGCAAAGCCCTCCCAGGAGGGCTCTCTCCCTCCCTAACTCTCACCCCTTTTTTTCTGTAGCCCACATTTCTTTTGGGCTGGGAGGGGGGTTCTCCATGGATTTCCTCAATCCCATACATTTCTTAACTCCACTGCAATTTGGCTTTTCTCCCACCAGTCTATTGAAACTGCTCTTGCCAAGGTCACCAACAACTTGCCAGACTCAATGGACACCTGCCAATATTCATCTTATTTGTCTACTGAAATATCTGACTCAACTAACCACTTCCTGCCCTTGAAAGTCTTTTCTTCCTTGGCTTTCATGATGCTACTCTGCCTTGGGTTTTCTTTTTCATTTCTCAGATCACCCCTTCTCAGTTTCCCTCACAGGTTCCTCTTCCTAAATTATTCTCATTTCCTGGAGCTGGAATGTGTGTGTGATGAGAGACGCATGCCTGCCTTCTCTCTCCTTCTCACTCAGCCTACGAAGGTTACCAACTTCTACGGCTCTCACCACTCAAAAGCACCACAGAATTTCAAATTGACCCCTCTCCCCAGGTGTGTCCTATCTAACCCACTACCAGGATCTGCACTCAGATGATCCACAAGAATCGTCAACATGACCAAATGCAGTCATCACTTTTCTCCCCAAGTATTCTCTCTTCCTCCTGCATTTAACTACCATCCACCAGTAGCCCAAACCAGGAATCCTGGACTCATTTTTGTCCATACTCATTAAAATTTATCTCCTCCTCAATGCTCTTCCAACTGATCAACAAATAAGTTCAATTATTCCACTGCCCAAATATCTCTTGAATCTGTTTCCTTTCCCCACCCACACTACCACTGCTTTAACTTAGTTCTTAATCTTTTTCCCAACTGGGTCACAGAAGTAACTTTCCATCTGGTCTCCCAACCTCCAGAGCTGATCCCCTCCAGTCTACGTAGGTGATCTAATGCCAACCCTCAGGTGGCATCTCATTATCTTCAGAATAAAATCCAAAGTCCTTAGCACAATAGATAAGGCCTTTCATGATCTGGTTTCTGTCCAATCTTTCATTCCTCATTTCTTAACACTCCTCTTACATATTTCGCTCTAGTCAAATCAAACTATTTTACACTCCTAGCATGTTCCACGTGGTGACATCTTAATGCCTTTACACATGCCAGTCCCTCTGCCTGGCATTCCTTTTTTTCGACCTGGTGAACTACCACTTGTTTTAAAGGCTCAGTTCACATGCCATTGTCTCTTGGCTGTCTTCCCTGAACTTCCTGCCTAGAGAAGGTGCCTTCTGTTCTACCATAGCACACTGTGTATACAGACATTGTGGCCCTTCCTACCTGAAGTGCAAGAGTCTTTTTTGTGTAGCTCCCTCCAGACCATGAGTTCCTTCAGGACAAGGACTGAGGCCTTCCTCTCTACTTCCATGACACTGTGTGTATGCTACCCACAAAATAGGCAATCATAAATGCTTATGGATGGACAGATGGATGGATCCCCTACCAACCTGTCTTTCCATAGTTCTCCAAGACACCTGCCTCCACCAAAGCCAGAGCCTTCTCTCTGTTGCAATCTGAAAATAGCCCCCATTTTTGAGGCGGTAATGGAAAATTATTTCAAGGCCTGTCCAGATGGTTGCTAGGGAATACTCTGGTATCCAAATCAATGTGATATATGATGACCATTACTACCACCTCCAGAAGGAACTCAGCACCAATTAGGTACTTTCTATTCTCTCAGCCACTGACCTCAACCACAGCTGGCACCATCAACATCTGGGTGTGAGGTCATAGACTGCCAGGTCTCTACTGCCCATACTGGGGGTGGTCTAGTAAGAAAGGTGTGGAGTTACAACGAAAAGAACACAGGTTTTAGAATTAGACAAATCATTGTCTGAATACAACACTGTCACCTACTAAGCTGTGTGGCCTTGAGCAAGCCACCTTACTTCTTTGAACCTCACTTCCTCATCTGTAAAATGGAATTGATGACTATATTTGCTCACAGGTTGATAAACAAATGAATATAATAGATTGAAAATGATGAACACATTCCATGGCCACCAAAAGCTTTCAACATGATTATTTTGGTTTATGGAGAATAATAAGGTTCATTCCTTATATACCTCGTATTCTTCCTTTTCTTTAACTAACGTTTATTAAGACCTCCTTTGTGCCAGGCATTGGGCATGGTGCTGTACTATGAGCAAAAATAAGTAACATCCTTGCTTCAGGGAGCCCTGGTGGGAAGGGACACCCAGGCTAGCAAGGGATACAGACAAATAAACACCCAATTAATTCACAATGTGCAATATGCATTAGTGCTCTGAGACCCTGGGGTCAGGTGACCCCAGGATCAATTTTAAAGCATGGAGAAGCTATTCTCATAAGTAACAATATTCTACAGAAAACCTATCTGTTGGCTAAGACACAGGCAGAGAATCCAAGGTAAATTGTTAGCTATGAAATCCTAGTCTTATGTATTATTCTCCCTTTCTCTTTTCTCCATTCTACTTATTTCTAGGATGGTTGACAAATCAAGAGAGTAAGGGGCCAAATTCAGGGCACCAACTATTAGCCTTGCAGGATTTTATTTTACTTTAATTTTTTGGTGCTATGAAAAGCATAATGTTTTTCCTCTTCTCTGTAAAGAAAATTAGAACTAAAGATGGCTCAGCAGATAAAAGCTGTGGGTGGTAAATACTCCCACTATTCCCCACTGCCTTTCAGGCTTCTAAGTTTCTCTTTGCATTTACTGCATCTTAGAGCTGGAAACCCGAAAGAGCCCTGAGAAATTCTATGGTGAAAACCCATATCCCAATTAACAGATGAACAAATTGAGGCCCAGGGTGGCCAAATGATCTGCCCAAAGTTAAATGAGAGAGTGAACCAAAATTAAAATACAGTTCTCCTGAGCCTCCTCTTTTACTAGTCTGCAAATCTCTCTGCTCCCTGGGTTTTAGGCACCTTAACCCAGGCAAGTTTCTTCATATGCAGCCATCTCTGGTGAATGCTAGGGCTGTCTCCACTTCTGAGCATCCTGGAAGCCACGGAAAAACCACTTCTCTTCTAATGTCACTGGCTCTCTCCTCCCAGAAACATCCTGTTTCTTACTAATGAGATACTTTCAGATCCTCCTCTTTGGTTTAAGAACCATGTCTGCATGAAAAGTTTGGTTAGAGGTGTTTTTCTCAAATTGACTCTCAGAACTACAAAGTTCCTGGCTGACAAAGCTCTGTGGCTGAGGTTGCTATTCTGCAATTAACTTAGTCTTAAAAGAACTTTCATGGATACCCTACACCCCCATGGGATAAAACCATAATTCATGCTTTAATATTGAGAACATCAAGACCCTGAAAACAAAGGGAATTCCCAATTTCATACACCGTTGACAACAGGAAGGGAGCCTGGGGTAGCCCTGGTCCAACTCTTCCAGGAAACTGAGCCCTCAGAGGGGTAGAGGCAGAGCTACTGACCTGGACTCCTGGTTCAGTGCTCTTTCCCACCCTTTGAAATGTCACCCCAGCTCTTGGGCTGAAGCAGCTGCGCCATCAAAAATGTCACATCAGTTATGACAACACAGTTTGTTATATAACTGGTGCTGCAGAGCAGGCAAGGGGAAGAAGCCATGAACATGAACCACAGCACCCCCCTTCTGCTTCTCAGGGTGGCTAAGTCCCACATACTTACTTGACAAGAGAACTCCACATGGGAAGGGAACACCCACTAATCAAAGGAATAAAAACTAGAGCTAACATTTGTATAATGATTTCCACATTCTAGACACTACTCAAAGCACATTTCATATGTTAACTCACTTCATGCTCACCACAATCCTATTAGTAGTTATTTTCATTATCAGTCCCATTTTACAGGTAAGGAAACTGAGGCACCAAATGTTATGGGCCTTGTCTAAGGTCACATATTTAGTTAGCAGTAGAGCCAAGATTTGAAGCCAGGCAGCCTGTTTGCAGAGTCTATGCTCTTAACCAACTCTCAATTTTAGAGAAGCATGCTAAACTGCTTCTCTAAACACAAGAAACTACCTATTTATCTGAACCAGTTAACAAGCCACTGCTCTCTTCTCTCCTTCCCCCCAGTGCTAATCACAGATCTGTTGGACAGCTTCCTTTCTACCAATGCTGTGTGTGAATGACAGGGATGGAAGAAAATAAGAATGTGACACAGATTTGAAGAAATTCTTAGGATGGAGTTCATTTGAGTATCTTCAAGCTTTTTAAGATGATGCAATCAGTAAGAAAGTGAGGTGAGTGCTCTTCTCAACATCTGCCATTTGTAAACCCACACTCTGTGGGTATGTACAAACAGGCACACTTTTTCTTTTTTCAGAATCAAAAGTTTTCTCTATTAGTGTCAATTCTGAGGGTAACTCTTTCCAAAATGTGGTTTTTTTTGTTTTGTTTTGTTTTTTTCAGTTTGGAATCACCCCTTCACCAGCTTTTCTGTTGTCTTTCAGATCAAGATGTATTCTGGTGATAATGGCCTGTCTGGCTCCATAAGAAATGAGAATGAAAACACCCTAGGAGACAGGGAGTCGAGTCCCAGTATCCAGATGGGCTGAGCACATATCGGAAAAATAGGGCCTCATTCTACCCATATTAAATCTCCAGTGTTAACGGAGATAGGGTATTGTGAGCAGCTGAAAAACATGAGTGATCTTGTCCTATCTTTAGCAGATGTGGCATGTGAAGAAGCACAAAATAATCTGGGAGTTCCATGTGTTAAAAGAAACAAGACACACTCCCACTCTGAGCATCGTAAATCTAATCCAGCCCTGTTCACACATAGAACAGACGTTCTGCATTCTTTTCCAGCCATGTTGGTTCTCATGAAGCTTCACCCATTTAATCTAACTGGCAACAACCCTTTTCAACAAGCATATAGGTTCTACTTTAGAATCCAATAGGTAACCGAGGCTCAAGAATTCCACAGCTGACTCCTAAGGAGATCGGGTGGACTATTTGCCACTCTTCTGGCAGGAAGGTCTGCTGGTATTTACAGCTCAGTGCACAGCAAGGAGGGAGAGGGCACCATCCGTCAGGAAAAGAGAACTCATCTGCTACTTGATCTGACATTCTGTTCGCACTCTTGCTGTCTCCAGAGAGCAAGGTGCATCCATTTGAATAAACATAGAGAGGGACGAAGGGAGGGAGGCAAAGCAGCCATTGAGAGGACTGCAGAAATAACAAGTCTACAAATCTAGAAGAGTGGCTCTCAGTGGAATACTACCCCAACGTGCGACCCTGGGGGCCAGTGTGGGAAATGTCCTTTTAGACGGACGGACGCACTTTCATGGAGTAATGGCTGTAGGTTGCTATTCACCTCCATTAATGCCTGTCATTTAGTAGGTGCTGAAGAGCATTGTGCTGAAAGAATGCAAGCTTGACCGCTTCTCAGCCTTTTGGCTAAGAGCAAGTGAAGACTGCAAGCTTGCCCTGAACCCATACCAAACAGTAGATACCCTAATTACAAAGTCAGGGTCAGCTGGGAGGAAAAAGCCATCAGCTTTTTGGTAACAGGTGACCTTTTAAGACAGCCTTTCCTGACAGGGTAGGGTCTGTTCTCTGAATCACATCCCACTTGTCAGGGTGGAATATTTGTATGAGCAATGACATCTTCATCAAGCAAATTCTTAAATTTGTTTTAAAATGGCACTAAGCAGGTACTGTGGGAATGGATGCACAACCAAAGTGCTCGATTTTATTGTGCCCATTTTGGTAAAGACTACCAGCTAGCATGCAATGCCTCATGGCCACCTTCGAACTCCCTTTCTAAAAATTCCACTTAATGCTCCAGAGACAGCCTGAACTCAACATTACAGAAAATTCAGCACCTCGAATGAGGGCAAATTGTGGCTCCCAGAGCAATTCCGCAGTCCATTTTACATTTTCACCAGGTACATGGTCCAAGTGGGTGTCACTATTTGTTCAGAACTGGGAAGTCACTTAAAGTGATATTCTGTCAATTCTGCACCTCATAAAATTACAACTTGTTATGGGATTTCTTTGTAAGGGTTTGGCAATTAAATAAAATTGACAGCTCTTTAAAAATTTTCTGATTAGTCTGAATAACTCAGAGTCTTATTGACTGACTACAAAATGTTGAGGCTGTATCACAGGTGAGGTCACAACCCCCTAACAAGCAAAATTATTTAAAATGCCATGCAAAAAAAGAGTCACTGATTACTCACACATGGTATGTATAAAATTATATTTGTGCTGTCTCAATTATCACTGTTTATTTCTCAGTACTGAAATGTTTTGGATTGTCTGACACAGAGCTCCCTAACACGAATTCACAATCACACACACAAGCGGGGGGGAACCCAAAACACTATGTTCAAATAAAAATTTTAATATAAGTACTGAGAATCAGGCTTTTCAAATGACACTCTAAACTGGTATCTCTTAAGCAGATGCACATTTCCCCTTACAACACGTATCAAGCAGAAGAACTTTATGTCAGTATCTCTGCAATGTTCCTAGGCTGATGAAGATGTTAACCCTTTGTTCTAAATAGCAATTGCCAGCCGGTCCTTTATTATTTCACTTCAGTTACTATGGGAATATATGGAAGCCTGTTTCTTCTAATTAGCACACTACAACAAGGATGAGAACACAGGCTCAATGGAATGACTCTTTGCTCTTCTGGAAATGCTAAATAAAAGGAGTTTTATTCAGTGATGTCTGAATATCCATATTCTTCCTCTCAATCCAATGTGCTGAGCTATTAGACTGCAGCCCCCCATTAGGAAATCACTGGGTTATCACAGGGTGTAACCTAAAGAGGGCTCTCTGTTGAATTTCATCTGTCCAGGTGAAACAACACAGCTTCCTAATTAACCTGTACATATGGCCTGATAGGTTGGTCACCAATTGTATTGCACAAGGAAGTTGGAAACTGCTTTCTATAAACGCCACCTAGATTTTCGGGCCTGGCCCCATCCACAGTAGAATTCTCCTGACTCAAAGTGACTCTCAGTCAAGTGGCCATCTCAAAAACCATCTCTGCAAGGGAGGACTCAAAAAAATTTGTTACTAGGATACAGTGACACCAATCCCACATTTTGTGGTTAACAAAACAAGTCCTGCATTCAGCTTGGCACAAGGCCCTGATCTGATGTATTTCAAGCCAGGCTGGAGGGCTCACAGGGAAAGCTGCCATTCATGAATGCTTCAGGAGGACAGGACGCCAGGGTCCCTTGTGGCAAACCAGGAACCACAAACTTTTGTGATGGACCTTTTGAACAGACCTACCCTACTTCCTAAAGAGAGTTGGTGTATTGTGCTTTAAAAAAAAATTGTTTTACCTACAAAATCTGTTTTCCTGACATTTTTCTTGAAAAAGGTGTCCTGTAAGGTTGAAAAAAAAAAAAAAAAGGAGAAGTAAAGGGAAAGAGAAGAAATGCTCTGATTTCTGATTTAACAATCTTAAACATCACTCACTTCATTTTCCCCCCTCCTCGGTGTAACCAAATACAAGACACATAGGACTTTCCTGGGGAAGTCTACATCCAGCCTTCATTTAAGATTTCCTGCCCAGTACATAATTAGGAATTTTCATCCTAAAGTGGCACACCTATTTCCTCAGAGAGCTCAGCTCTCTTTGAATAAAAAAAGGCGAGGCACCCCTTTGGGGGATTCAGTATATATTTTTAAACTTCTCATTAAATCAACTTAATTTATGGGGCATGTTCAGGAAAAGCAGTTGCTTTGGCGGATGCAAAGTTAATTTGCAGACTCTCGCCTGTCCCCCTCCTCCTTCCCCTCCTGCGCACTCCCCTCCCCCGAGTATTTCCGAATGCTTTCGACCCCCTCCGAAGCGGCTCGGCTCTCTCCGCCGGAGCACCGACTCGGCTCCGAACACCGCCGACTCCCTCCGAGCCCCGCGCCCAGACCGCACCGAACCTAGCCGAGCGTCGCCGAACTGAGCCCCATCGACTTTTCCGGCCTCGGCTGGGCGCTGTCCACCACTTGCAACGCCTGAAACCTCATCCAGCTCAGGTGGCTGGGGCTTCTACTGGGCTCCGAGTCCGCCACTGCTGATTACAGACTTCGGAAGTTTTAAAACGTCCCCCCTCGGGAGAAAGGGGTGGCGCGGCTTGCACTTACAGATCTGCAAGGGCTCCAGACAGATGCAACATGCACCTTGTTGCAAAGGGCAATTCCCCAGGCCCCGCCTCCCCATCAATTTGGGTTGCACAAGCTCAAGAGAAACCCCAAGCTAAATTACCCTTGGCTCAGAAGGGTACGGCGAGCCGAGGGGGGCTCTGCGAAGAAAGCCCCAGGGAGCTCTCGAACAAAAATAAGAATATGTCAAGCAGATGGGAAAATTGTCTCCGAGTCGCTACTCCCTACCATCATGGCGCCGCCTAGAACCCGCTTGTCATGCCTGTTACACATGCAAGATTTTTTGCATCTTGGTTCTGAAACCGCAAACATGCTTCGTCTCCCACTCCCACCTTCCCACGAAAGGGGTTTTTATTTTCCATTGTTTCCCTACGCAATGCAATTATTTCGGCTATTCTGTCAAGTTGAAAAATAATCATTTTTGTTTACTGCACAGCAACCCCTAATTAGGAGCTGTGTGTGCACGAAGGTGTCACAGCAAAGCGACGTGGAATCTTCGCTAAACGGTCTAAACGAACTCCTCCGTCTCGAACTGACAGGCCAACCGAAACAGGAGGCCCGGAGGGCGCACACCCCTTCGCTGCCGGCCACCCCCTCCCCAAGCAAACCTGCCTGTGGGATCACCAGGAACTGCCGAGTGGATAGGGCAAGAAGCGAGCCTGCAAGTGGAAAGGAGGGGCGAGGCTCCTTATTGAGAAAGTGTGGAAGGGAAGGAATATCCCATTTTGTTTTAATTTTCAACCATCACTCAAATCCACCCCCAGTTAATTAGGAGGGGAAACTGATAGCTAAGGCAGAAGGGGGCGGCGGCAAGTGGGGCCTGAAATCCGCATTGTGGGTAGATTACATGGAACACGGCCTATGCAGAGTGTAAATAAATACACTGATAAAGGCCACGGAGCGAACGAAAACTGCGGGTGTCAGGAGAGCAATGCTGGGAGGGTGGGGGAGAAGAGGAGCTGGGGGCAGCAAGGGGCGGACATTCAGCCTCACAGGCAGCTTCCCTCCCCCTTCCACCTCTACCTTGGATAAAACTGTGCCCGTCACCTACGTTTGGAAACCCACTCCTTCCCCTAGCACACGACCCCTCCCCTAACCCTGGCCCTCTTTTTTTTGGGGGGGGGGGTGCGAGGGGATGTAGAAACCACAGCCTCCAATTCAGCACCAAATGCATGAACAGCAGACACTTGATCCTCCACCCCAGTCTAGGGCTGGGTCCCCTCCACGTTAGCTAAGTTCAAAATCACTGCCCCAGGAAAAGAGCAGGGGGAAGTGGGATTACGGACCTTGGGGGATAGGGAGGTATGGAGGGAAGAGGAGAAAGAAATAGAGACAGAATGAAACAGAGACACAGACAGAAATGGAGGCAATGAGACACAGAAAATATTCCACAAGCAAGAGTAATGATCATAATCATGCCAATAGTGTGATGTTCTGATCAATATGGCGGACACTGTCATTCATACAACTACAGGCGCTCCCCTTCCCCCTCCCAAAAAACACCCACCCAGGAGTTGGGGTGGAGGACCCAGAAACCAACGTAGGGAGTGGGGGAGGGGAGTCAAATATAGGGGTGTGTGTGTGTGTGTGTGTGTGTGTGTGCGTGCACGAATTAAAAAACAGGCCTGGAGAGCAATGTGGAGTAAGCAAGGTAATAAAAACGATTTAAAAATTATTCTTAATAAAAGTACGAATCCCAGTGCCACAGGGACTTACTTCATCTGCTTCACAATGGTGCTCTTTCCTGATTCTCCAGCCCCTGTTGGGACACAGACAGTGGGGAAAAACTGGTGAGTGTCAGCTTAAGGGAACAGGGGGAGGGGGGACTAAGGCATGCGAGGGGGTGGGCGATCCTGGGCACATGGTGGTGCCAACTTGGGGACCAGGTCTCCCGGGCGCGAGTGGGGTGGGGGAGCTGGTGGCAGGGGGTGCGGAGTGGCCGGGGTCGGGGGATGGGGGTAGCAGCGGAGGTCCTTACCCAGCAGGAGTAATTTCACGTCTTTGGCAGCGCTGATGCCATCCTCTTTGAGGTTTTTCTCAATCGCCTTGCTCCGCTCGAGGGCGGCTCTCTCCTCTGCGCTCAGAGTACATCCCATGGTGGCCCCTTCCCTGCCACAGCCCGCACGACTCGGCTGGCACGGCTCCCCGGCTTGGAGCGCCCCCCACCCCCCCAGAGAGCAGAGCCTGGGCTCAAGGGGGGAAAATCACGATATCCTCTCCTGGGCTGGAAACAAAAATGTCGGGAAACCAGAACCCCCCAAAAAGACAGCCGCTAACAAGATTCCAGCAGCGGAGACTCGCGGCAGCTGGCAGGGGTCTGGGGTTGTCGAATCGAGGGTGGCCGGGGTCTGGGGCTCCGGAGCCAAGGGAGGAGGCGCCCGCGGGCCGAGGAGGCGCGGACTGCAGGCACTGAGGCTTGTGCACGACCCAAAATAAATAAAATAATAGTCGAGGCTGGAGCCGCAGCCGGAGCCGACAGAGGGTGGGGTGGGGGGCAGGGTGGGTCCTGCTGCCGCGGCTGCCGGAGGAGGAGGAGGCGGCGGCGGCGGAGGAGGAGGTGGAGGAGGCGGCGGCGGCGGCGCGGGATGTGGAGGGAGTGAGTTAGGGGGTGCTGCTAGTGCATGTGCATCGCCGCTCTTCAGCCGTCGGTGCGTCCGCGGCGCCTTCGCCGACCCCCGCGCGCTGGGCAGGGTTGGGCAGGGGGCCGGGCCGAGGGGCAGGTCTCTAGCGGGAGGCGGCGTCGCTGTCTCCCAGAGCTCGCATCGCTCGGTGAGCCTACCGGAGAGAGAGGGAGAGCGCCAGGGAGCCGCAGCCAGCCGGGAGCTCGAGGGAGAGGGAGAGAGAGAGAGGCAGGGAGGGAGGGGAAAAAAAAAATGGGAGAGCGAACAAGCGCGCGCGCGCCTGGGCCCGGGCGCGGGGAGGAGGCCAGCGCAGCGCGCGAGTGCGCTAGCGGCTCTGCGCACCCGGCTCCGCGGGCCGCCAGCTGACGTCAGCAGGGCCGCGCGCCGGGCCCCCGGGACGGGGAGGGCGCGGGGCGGGGGAGGCGCGCGCCGGAGTTCGCGTCAGCCGGCGGCCGCGCGCACACGCGCTCGCGGAGCGGCCTGCCCCTCCCCCCAGCGCCCTCCAGGCCCGCGGCTCCCCCGGGGTGGGTGCTTGCGGGACTGGCGGGGGCGGGGAGTGGGGCCGGGCGCGCGCCGGGGCGCCCCACCCCGCCCCCGACCCCGCCCCACGCGCCGGCGGCGCGGACCTCCTTGTCAATGGGAACGCGGGGCCCGGCTGCCCGCAGGGCGGTCAGGTGGGTCCCCCAGCTCGCTGCCAGCACGGCCTCTGTCCCTCTCGGGCCGGCTCTCCATCTTGTCGCCCGCAGCCCGCCTTCTCCGTAGCTCTCCACCCGCTGGGGCCGCAGAGCTGAGGCCATGTTACCTCAGGAAACGCGATGTGGTAGTGGGTCGGAATAAACCCGCGCGCCCCAGAATTCGCCTTGGAGGCCTAAGGACAGATTCGGACTTTTCGTTTCCTATGTCCACATTTATTGAGCACCTAGTATGTGAGACCCGAGGCTGTAAGAAGAGGAACGCAGCGGGCGGAGAAAAGCCAGAGCGTTTTCTCTGTGAGCCGCTGCCTCCAGGGCCATAGCCGACCCTGCTCCGAGATCCCAGCCGCCGCTCTCCGTGCAGGAGGGGTGCCCACCCTGGGGAGGCCTGGGTGCCCGGAGTGGAGGGACAGGGCTTCAAGCGACCGGGAGTTTCCAGCAAACCCCTGATCCCTGAGCAGTTTATTTTAAAAGCTTTTGCAAATGTTGGACGGTTTCGTTTGGTGGAGGCCGTCTTTGCACTAAATTCTCCTGTCCTCCGCCTTCGAAACGCACAAAATGAATTTTGAACAGATTTTAGATGAGAGGTTTTCTTCCTTTTTTCATCTTCTGAAACATTTCCCCCTCATTTCTTCTCAGATAAAGACCCAGAAACCCGGGACAGTTACTCGGTGTACAGCTAGTGAAATACTGAGGAAACCAGCCGATATTTGCCAAAGATTGGGCATGTTCTGGGTGGTCTCAGATTTTGAAGAAACGACTTTTTTACTGCACAAAATAGTTTTACAATCAGTTCCATCAGACAGCCCCAGGGGCTCTCCTAGGGAAAGGGGCCAATAGGCAAGGTTGCATGGGGATAAGAGAGGCAAGCGGCCAGTGGAAAACGTTTTTCTTTCTTTTTCTTTTTTTCCTAACAGTTGGGCATTTCTGTAGCTCTGAAAGCAAACTTGTTTGTTTCATTTCAACGATAGAAAAAAAACACTCCTGTTTTGGAAATGTAACCCAGCATAAAAATACATTTGCAATGGGGAAAAAGAAAGCAGTTTAGGGCCACCCAGAAGAAAATATTTTTTCCCTGATTTTTTTTTTTAAATTTGGTATTTCCCAGTGTGGGTTTGCCTCATTTTACAAATAGCTGCCCATGTCAAGATGTGGGTATGTGATTTAAATATTTTAATTTGAATCACATTTTACATAGTCTAGGAAACTGACAAAAGAATCCTATAGAGAATTGTTTTATAAAGTGAATAACTGCTTCTCTACCTACCCGCCCCCCTCATTCTTCTTTTCTGTGCGTGTTTTTGGGGGGCTGTTATGGGATAAATCTTGTTTGGCTTAAAAATCACTAAAACGCAGCCTTTCAAATCCAAAACAGAGAGCTTAGGTACCCAACATTCTATAGAATGTATTATTTCCTCAAGAGGTTGCTAGGAACAGTTATGTAGATCTACCAGGTGCAGAGAAGCACTCCACACCCTCACCCAGGTCCTGTATCCCTGCAAGACTGCGTTGGAAAGTCTGAAGAGGTAAGAATATACCGATTTAATTGCGGATTCCGGGTCACATTTCACGTTTCCATGCTCTTTCTTTGAAGTAATTTTTAATTTAAAATCTTAGGCTCTTGGATTATTTGGGTTTGTATGGTTGAATGAAACTATCATTGACCTTAGGTATATTTATTTCTTCTTGGTATCAGACCTAGTATGATGGAGGCACAAACCTGTTTTGCGTTTTTCTTTTCTCACTCTACTTATTAAGCACCTACCTACCATGTACAGGGTAACTGTTCTAGGGGCTATAGATGTTGTATTTCAGGTTTGTCTACTCAGTTTTCTTTTTCTGGGTCACTTTGCATCTTTATCGCTGGGCTTCGTAAAAGACTAATAATAATCCGCTTCATCTGTATAGTGCTTTACAGCTTACAGAGCACTTTTACAAAAATTATCTCATGTGATCCTCCCACATAAACCTCAGTTAAGCACATGGCGTGGGAAGCATCATGGCTGAGTGCAAAGAACCTGGACCATGAATACAGATCAACCTGAGTACCCATTTTATAGCTGAAGAAGCTGAGCCACTGTTTAGGGTCACGAACAGTTATTCTTCTTACTACTACCTGTAAGTAGTAAGCCAGTGCTCCTTTCACATGTTTGTGGACTATCTGAGAAACTGCATGCTATATGCCCATATAAAGTGTGCTTCCCAGACTTACAGAAAGCATACAACCCCAGAACCCACTCATATTCAGGTTCCCCCAAAGGATGTGAGGATAAGAATCTCTCAGTTCTCTGTGAATTATTAGTAATTAGATAATACCACAAGTGTTTAATTGTTCACAATTAATTCCTGTGGGAATGAGGAAATTACTATCCTAACATCAGCAGCGGGAGATGCTTAGACCAAGGACAGATTCTATTTGGTTTTATTGTATATGATCCTCAGAATTTTATTTCTCGGATTATTGTTGATGTCCAGAGAATAACTCTCCCTCCAACCTCAGCCATTCCCTTTGCTACACACATACATCATTCAGTATATTTTTAATTTTAAAAGTAGGTAATTAGAGTATTTTATATACTCTCTAAAAGAAACAACGGCAAAGCCCTTTACTGCATGTGGCTCCTGGATCTGGAGGGCAATTCATTATATCAATAAGATTCCCCTGCTCTGACTTACAGAATGTGGGCTCTGATTAGGTAAACTGACTTCCCCTGTTTGTTCCCTTTTATACTTTAATTAAATATAAAATTACTTTAATTATTTAAATATGTATGCATTGGCAGTCTACTGTGTTTAATATATTGATTTAGACATGAAGACAGGTTGGGATGTCATGAGCTTGGAATCTTGAAATCTTGAAAATTCTGGAATGTTTTCTCAAAACAATTTACATTAGAATTAGCTGGGGTGCTTGTTAAAAATTCAGTTATCCATCTTACTTTTACCAACTCAGATTCTTCAGCCATTTGCATTGATAGCCACTCCCCAGGTGATTTTTCTGTGTACAGAGTTTGGTTTTGTGCGGAATCCGTATGTGCCAGTTAGTTCTGCTAAGAGCTTACTTTCTTAAAGCCCAGATATCTCACGTTTCTAAATTCAACATTTTTTTATGTTTAGTAGTTTTTTTGTATTTCTGTCAAAGGAAAAAAACTATGAAAATTGCTTATGAATACTACTCTCACGGGAAGAAAATAGGCTAAAATATGTGGTTCATAACCTAAATGAAACTAAATATCCAGTGAATTAGTTATTTTATTATTATTATTATTATTATTATTTTTTTTTTTTTTTTTTTTTTTTTTGAGACGGAATCTCACTCTGTTGCCCAGGCTGGAGTGCAGTGGCGCAATCCTGGCTCACAGGAACCTCCGCCTCCCAGGTTCAAGAGATTCTCATGCCTCAGCCTCGCGAGTAGCTGGAATTACAGGTGAGCGCCCATGCCCAGCTACTTTTTTTTGTATTTTTAGTAGAGACAGGGTTTCACCATGTTGGCCAGGCTGGTCTCCAACTCCTGACCTCAAGTGATCTGCCAGCCTCAGCTTCCCAAAGTGCTGGGATTACAGGTGTGAGCCCATGCACGCAGTGAATTAGGCATTTTAGGGAGAATGGTAGGTCACTAGAAATTTTGGGTTTCTGCACTAAGTGTTTCTGTTATAAAATTGATAACTCACAATCCAACTTAGTGGTGAATATGATTTAGAAGAATGTCTGGTTTTGGCTAAGAGATGACTTTTCTTTTTTTTCCAGTTTGTATCTGGCATTAATGAGGGAAGGTGCTGATCAATTTTTTTATGTCCCTAAAAGATGAGTCTTCTATTCAGCATTTCCCTAACTCATACTTGTGCACATCTCTCAGACCTACCAGAGTGGTGGTTCTCAAATGTTGTGCACAAGAATTACCCAAGATGCTTTTTAAAGAGCAGATTTCTGGGTTTAATCCCTAGAATTTCTGAATCAGTAAGTTTGAGGCTAAGCTTAGGAATCTTCATTTTTACATTCATACCTTCTCCCTAAGTACTCAGGTACTTTGGGAAAACATTAGTAAACTGTAAACTCCTTTTAGGGGACAGAGTTGTCTTATTACTTTGTATATATCCCCAAAGGTCAAGGATGGCCCACTGCCCACAAGTCATCAGTTTCAATATTTGTTAACTAAACAAGGGCTGATTTAGCAAGGGCTAAATCAGACAATGTGACAAAGCTCTTCCCACCTCTGAGACTTTTTTATTTTTGTGGTAGAATTTTTTTTACTTGATTATTCTAGAAAATGCTTAGGATTGGATGAGTTCAAAAAGGTAATGGCTTGTCTTCAAGTAAGGCTCTGAAAAATGAAATGATACAGATTTTAAACAAACAAATGGGAGATTTATAGGCCTATGCCAGCTTGTGAGAAGAGTGTTTGCCGGGTGTTTTTGACATTCCCGTCAGAAAATTTTTTGCTCAATTTTGTGTCCCATTTTGTTATTTTGTAGAATTCATGAAAAATTAGTTTTCTTATTTATAATTTTAGGGATAAGAGATGTCATAAGAAGAAATAAAGGTTTTGTATACTTTTAAGTGAAGGGATTTTCATGAAGGAGCAGATTAAGGTTTATAGGTAATTGAATTGAGCTCTTAAGTTATTGAAGTCCATTATGTGGTCACTGTTGACAACATAATTTGTTGAGTGTTCTTTGATGGTTGAAGAACCCCAAAGAGGGTGTGCTTTGTGATTTTTTTTTTTCAATTTAGGATAGCTAGAGAATCCCACAGGGATGCCTTTGGCTTGAATAGAGTGAAAAGTTGGAGGGGGCCAAGACTAGTGCTTTCACATTGACAATAAAATGGACCAAGAGCTGAAATTGAAGTCAGAAGCTTGGCTTAATATGAAAGCGTTACCTAAAGTCATGGATTCCAATTGGACTTTTCTTGGAAAACTTTTCATTAGAAACTAAGATTCTTATTTGTTTTGATGGGAGTAATAGTCCTTTTCAACCTACCTGGGCTGGAGTTGACAGAAAAGATGAGCAGGAACATATTTGTAAAATATTTATTTAATACTTATTATATCCTCCAGAAGACAGGAGCTTTCCTGACACAAAGGTTACTTGCATTATTTATCATATTTTCTATCTCCATAGAGTCTTTCACACATGCAGCTCAAACACATTTTAGACATTATCTCATTAGTCTTCTGTAAGCTTCAAGGTCCAAAGTTTTATTACTGCATTGCTTTTTACAGATAGAACTGTTTTTGTTTGTTCCTGTCAGTTATATTTGTGAAAGCAAAAAGTAGGTGAACTTTATGTGAATCCAGTTAAAACCAATTGAATTGGCTATAACAAGTGTAATTGGGGGAGGAGAGGCTATCAATTAGTTCAAATTTAGAAGTACATTGAGAGTGTTTGGCCAGACTAGACTGAATTAATTTTGTGACTTGTCTGCATTCTCTAAAGTGCATGTGGTTTGAGGTGTTCCCAAAGTCTGCCAAGTACCAAGATTGAGGCGTTCCAGTCGGGTAACATGGTTCTTTAGTTGAGCTGACATTTAGGCGTGTTATCTATTCTCCAAAGGCCTGCAAAACCCTGACCTCTGTGGCAAAGAAAAACATTTTTATGAAATTCCTGTGTGTGTGATGGAGCACATCTATAAAACTAAAAAAGGACAACTCAATGAGAGATACATTTTCAACCAGGCACCTATCCCATAGGACTTTTACCTAGAGTCATTTTAGTTGAAGTAAAAAGAAATGAACTGTACTGATTTTCCTCTCAAGTAGTACCTGAAGTCCACTGTCTCTCCCCCTGGCCATTGTAGTCTTTGGAGAGGGCTAAGAGGAAAGAACTCTGAATTAGTTACATCCAATATAAATGAAAAACAGCACTGTTTCTAATGACTACAGAGAGGACATATACAGGTCTTAATAAAAACACTGAAAGCAATGGCTTAACCATGACTCTGAAATTAATGAGGTCAATGCCCAAAGGCAATCTTAAAAAGAAAAATCAATGGTGGGATTGAGAGGTGGGGTGAATGAGGCAATGAAAGAAAAAGGGTAGGTTTAGAGACTGGTCACTTTGATCATTCTTTTTTTTGATTCTGTAACCTCTGCTTCTGTTCTAGGAAGGAAGTGATACCAATCATTTTGTTCCTTTTCTTGCCTCCCCCGCCTCTGCTCTATTCATATACTTGGCTTTATCCCCCCATAAACATTTCCACAGCAAGAAATAGTGATAAGAATGATATTTTTTCCTATAATTATCTTCGTTTATTTAATTCATGAATGTCTTCCATATTTATTGTATGCTTACCATGTGCCAGACACTATGTTAGATGTTGGGAATATACTGTTGAATACAACGCACATGGTCCTCTGCCATCATGCAGAGGCATATGGTCTCAGATTTTTGAATTGTAATAATCTCTCATATATTATTTAATTCAATCCTTATAACAGCTACTTGAAATAGCCAGGATTTCTGTTTTCCATTGCATGCATAATGAAATTAAGCTTAGAGAAGTCCAAGTGATTTACCTAAGATCACATAGCTCATAAATTGAGTAATCAGGATGGACACCTTAATTTTCTGAATTCCAAGACAGTGTTCTTTCTGCCACATCATGCCACTTCCCGAAGATCCAAGGTTCATCTCAGTTGCTTTTTTAAATAGCACAGGCACCAATTATGCTATTCATATTTTAGTGGGTTTTTACTTTACTCAGTAATCCTTCTCCTACTTTGTTGGATATTGTTGATCGTCATGATGAACTTTACCCAAGAATTTACAATCCCATGATATCTATTCCAATAAATCATTCCTAGCTCTTAAAGCAGAATAGATTATCTTTGTAGTGTATATTTATCAGAATATTCTCCATGTTTTGCAGCATCCACTCCCTCAAAGGTGAAAACCAGAAATTGGCAGTAGATGATATGCAACTATTAAATATAATGTGAAGCTTTAGTCTCAATAGATTTGGACAAATAATAAATGAAAGTAATTTTCAAAACTGAAGGGAAGTAATACCAAAAAAGTCAGCAGAGTGAAAAGAACACTGGATAGAATGAAGAGACAAGACTTTTAGTCTCTGGCCAACTTTGGGAGACTTAATTCACTTTCCAGGCCTCAGTTTCCTCAATCAAGAAATTGGATTTTAGGCATCTTTTATACGTAATTCTAAATCCGAGTTGCGAGGACAGAGAACCTGGAGGACTGACACTGGGAAGATTACAGAAGGCAGAGCTCCAGAGGGCAAAGCAAGAAAATGTTACAAATCTATTTATTCAATCCTTGAATCTGAGTATATCTGTTCCACTATCAAAATGGTTCCCTTTACTTTTTTCTTCCCTTTAAGTCAAGCATTAATTTTTCATATTTCGTATAGTGTTTGCTTTAGAAATATAACACCTTGTAAAAGTAACAAGCCAATAGTATGAAAAGACTATGGATTGACTTTGATTTTCCCACTTAGAAGTGACACCACTCCTAGATATACTGGAATATTTTTTTAGCCCGTCATGAAAGGTTTCTGCAGATAGCCCTGTATCCTTTTCAGCACAGCAGGCAGATAATGGCTCCTAATCATCACCCAATTGATTTTGACAATATTTCTTTGTGAGTGGATAGGATGAGTGGGGAACATCCCAGGGGGCTGGGGAAGTATAGCTGAGGGAGTCACATAAATCCAGGAGTGAGACAGCCAGTGGTAACTAAAGGGGCAGATGAGCTTAAGAAGGGGTTTACCTTTTCTCACAGCCTCCACTAGATCTTTGCAGTCCTGCCTTTCTTGTGATTTTCTCTGGTATGGCTCTAACAGTTCTCCTGATTCTTCACTTACTTCCTACCAATCACTCAGTTAGCAAATATTAGTTGCTATTACTTGTTGAAAGGGTGTCATTGAGGGGATGGAGGAATTCAGCATGATGCTTTCATAACCTTAGAGATACTAGTGGCTCTGAGCATGAAGGAACCAAGGATTTATGAATTTATCCAATTGTAAGTTAAAAATTAAGTTTTTTAGAAATCGGTAGAGAGAATATCGGAACTCCAATCAAATAACATCGAAGAATACATCTCTGCTTTTCACTGGAAGTCTGGTTCATGGGCCTGGCGTGGTGGCTTATGCCTGTAATCCCAGCACTTTGGGAGGCCAAGGCAGGTGGATCACTTGAGGTCAGGAGTTCGAGACCAGCCTGGACAACATGGTGAAATCCCGTCTCTACTAAAAAAAATACAAAAAAAAAAAATTTGCCGGACGTGGTGGCAGGCGCCTGTAATCCCAGCTACTCCAGAGGCTGAGGCAGAAGAATTGCTTGAACCTGGGAGGCAGAGGTTGCAGTGAGCCGAGATCACGCCATTGCACTCCAGCCTGGTGACAGGAGCAAGACTTCATCTCAAGAAAAAAAAAAAAGTCTGGTTCATGAATGTATATTTATATGTTTTAGGTTAAAACAAAATGCTTAATGTATGTATATAAAAAACTTAAAAATTTTTTTTTCTTTTCCTTTTTTTTTTTTTGAGTCAGGGTCTCACTCTGCTGTCCAGGCTGGAGAGCAGTGGTGCGATCTTGCCTCCCTGCAACCTCCAACTTCTGGGCTCAAGTGATCCTCCCGCCTCAGCCCCCCAAAGTAGCTGGGGTCACAGGTGCAAGCCACCACGCCAGACTAATTTTTGTATTTTTTTGTAGAGACAGGGTTTCACCATGTTGTTTAGGCTGCTGTAGAACTCCTGAGCTCAAACAATCCATCCACCTTGGCCTCCCAAATACTAGGATTACAGGTGTGAGCCACTGCGCCCAGTCGAAAAAGGCTTTTTTTTTTTTCTACAAAAGTAGTCTGCTATTTTAAAGAAAATCAGAATTGCACAGAGAAAATCTGGGTTCCCTGGCCTAGAGGACTAAGCTGAGACATTTCAGAATTTCTTAGGGTTGGAGATAACTTGCTGTTGGCTCCAGAATCCAGCTCCAGCTGCATCCTTCCTCCCTTAGGGAGCTACTCTGTTTAGGAATCAGCTTCTTTTACATCTAACTGCTATGATTGTAACTACTTAGAAAAACTACCATCACTCCTGTGACAACATCCTGAGGCTGACACCTTAAACAGAATTCAGGTAGGGCATGGGAAGTTGAGCCAGGTAGGTCTTTTCTAGGCTTTTCAGCAGGGCCACTTAGCTCCCTAGGGCAGGCTAACCCTTGGCACAGGTCCTGGACTAATCCAGGCCATAAGCAAGAAAATCCAAATGCTTCTGGGTGGTTGAGCATCAAATCAGTCTCTGTGCTGGTCCTTTTTTGAGCTTACCCTGGCCCTACGGAGTAGGCGATTGCCTTGGTGCTTGTGACTAGTTCTAGTAATGAGCCTTTTTTAGGTTCTGTGTATCTGCCTTTGACCCTGCTTTGAGATTGCAGTTCTATGTTGATTCCTTCAACCTCATTGAAATTAGAAGCCAATCCCTAAACCAAAGCCTCCATGACTAGTTTCTTATTACAAGCTGCTATATCTCTAATGCCCATCATCTGTCTGTCTGGAACTTTGCCTATTGTCGATGCCTGACTCCCTACACATCTCTTCGCTTTTGGATATCTGCCTGTTGACATCATGGTGCCTTCCTCTCACCTCTATAATAGCCTACAATAATCCTTTGCTTACTGTCAGACTCCCTTCACACCATGATTAAGGCCTAACAGACATCTATAGCATGAATCCCACATATTTGGATTTTGGATGCCTACACATTTGGATTTTTGGTGCCTATCATATGAACCTGCTATCTTGCCTAGTCCCAATGGGATTGCCTATAGTCATTCTCAAACCTTAATGTTCGTAAAAATCCCCAAATGTGCTTATTAAAAATGCAAGTTCCTGGGCTCCATCCTTAGACATGGTGATTCAGTAACCCTGAAGTGGGCCTTAGAAATCTGCATTTGAACATGTACCTCCAAATAATTTTGAGATACCTTGGGAAAACCACATTTTGAGAAACCTAGTGTCTGGAGCTTGATCATTCCTTATCAGGGCCATTCCATCCCCAGGCAAACTTGATTTTGACAGATCATAGGAAAACTACTTTTCCATGAGGAATTTCTGAATATCATAATATTGCTACATTTTGGAATATTATTTTGTTCATATTTTTCTGCTTACTGGATTGGGGAAACTTTATAGAGGTTATAATGCCCAGCTAGATGCACTCTCTGGCTACTAGTTCATACAAGTACATCAGAATTTTAAGAGTTCAGATTTTACCTCGTAATTTGGGCCCTGCTGTCTCTAAGGTAAGGATAACATAGTGACTTAGAAATGCATGAATCAATGATATCTCCATCAGTGGCCTATATTTTAGGACAATGGAGGAAAGTGTCTTCTTCCTCTTGGATCTGGATTCATGCTTAAATATTGACTTCATCAATGTGCCTATGTATGCCATTATAGGTGTAACATATAGTCATATATATACAGATATAAAGAGAAAGGAACTCTGGAGACAGGAGGAGCCACTACAACTGCTCTTTGTTGTAGGATGGTGGCTTACGTGAGGCCTACCCTGACTTGGATGCAATAGTCCTCAGATTCAGATTAAACATTTTTGGAAGGAATACTTTGAAGAGCATTTTGTAGACTTCCTTTTACATTACATCAAGTGTGTCATAAGGTACCCCCCATGGTTTAGAAAAATTCTCAGCCATTTGGAGCCCATGGGAGCCATCAAGAAACCCAGGGAAAGACTTCTGTTTATTGTCAAGATGGAGTAACAGTTACTGCCCGTTTATCTACCATCACATCTGAAACAACTGTAAGAAATAGCAGACAAGATACATGAAATAATGATTTTCAAGATACTGGACATCGGGCGATGAATAACAGTGATTCCTGACAGATAGGAAACAAATGAGGTAACCTCATGATTACCACAGCTTACTGCCTTGAGGGATATTTTAGGTTGTGGTGCAGAAAGGAGGAAGCCAGGTAAAGCTTAGCAGACTCCATGGGTTGAGGAGATAGAGCTGGGAGTCTGGAGAGACCAAGGAAGCTAGAGTTCTTAGGACAAAGTACTGGAGAGGAGAAAGCTGCACACAGAACTCCAAAGATCTGCAGAGAATCTTTTGCGTATTCCAATTAATAATTGGCACATGCATATGAGGAAACTGTTAAAGACTGGGGAAATAACCATCAAAGAGAGTTAGGGGGAACAGTGACAGCACTTACACAGGTCTAATAATAGTGCCTATTTATGTCAGCCAGACCAGAACATCTCCTAATTTATAAAGTATTGGAGAGAGTGCTCAAAAGGATCTTGCTACAGTAGTGGGGAATAATTAGTTTCAGACTAAATGTTATTGTACATTGGTCTTGCCTCACAAGCAAGATTCAAAATGATCAAATTATTTCCAAGGAATTTAACCATGTTCTGAAACAAAACCCAAGAATGTTTTTTAAAAATATGAAAATATCCAGCAGCCAAAAAGGCAACATTCATAATGACTGGATCCAAATAAATATTTCTGGGCATGCAGAAAACCAAGAAAATCTGACCCACATTAAGAAAGGTAATCCATCCATCTAAAAACTGATGCAGATGTTGGAATTAGAAGACAAAGATATTAGAAGTTATTATAACTGCATTATATCTGTGAGTAGAGACTTCAAATATATTTTTTAAAAGAGGCCCAAATTAAATATCTAGAGATAAAAACTGTAATGTCTGAGATAAAAAATAAACTAGGTGGGGTCAATAGCACATTAGATATTAAAGAAAAAAAAATTAATGACCCTGATGGCATAGAAATACAAACTATCCAGAATGAATACACAGAGAAAAAAGAAAATTTTAAATTAGGCAGACATAAATTATACCAGTAATTACATTAAATGTAAATGGATTAAATATGCAAAGTAAAAGGCAGAGATTTGCAGAATGTATTAAAAAATAATACAACTATAAGCTGTCTACAAGAGCATACTTTAGATTCAGAGATACAAATCTGTTGAAACTAGAAGGATGAGGAAAAAAGAACCATGCAAGCAGTAACCAAAAGAGGTAAGGGAGCTATACTAATATCAGACAAAACACAAATTGTTTTGTATTTTGAGACACAAATTGTTACTAAAGACAAAGAGGGACATTTTATAATGATAAAAGGAAGATATAACAGTTGGACATATAATAATTGTAAACGTATATGCACATAACAACAGAGTCCCAAGATATATGAAGCAAAAACTGACAGAATTGAAGGGAAAAATAATTCAATAATAATAGACTTCTGTATCTTACTCTCAATCATGGATAGCATAACTATATAGGAGATTAAAAAGGAAATAGAAAACTTGAACAATATATAAGTCAACTAGGCCTAGCGGACATCTATAGAACTCTCCACCTGACAGCAGTGGAATATACATTCTTCTCAAGCTGACATGAAATACTCTCCAGGCTAGACCAATGCTAGGGCACAAAATAAGCCTCAATAAATTTAAAAGGATTGAAATCAACAAAGTATATCTCTTACCACAATGAGATTAAATTAAAAACTAATAACAGAAGGAAATTTGGGAAATTCACAAATATATAAAAAATAACACACTCCTAAATAATCAATGGACTGAGGAAGAAATGACAGGAGAAATTAGAAAATACAATGAAATAAGTGAAAATATAAATACAACATGCCAAAACCAGTAGAATTCAGCTAAAGCAGTGGCTATAAATACCTATATTAATATTATATTATATATAGCTGTAAATGCCTATATTAAATAAGAAAAAAATAGCCCATATTCTAATCTTCATCATAGAAAACTTAAAGTGAAGAGCAAACTAAGCCCAAAGTAAGCAGATGATGGAAATAATAAGATTAGAGAGGAAATAAGTGAAATACAGAATGGAAAAACAGTAGAGAAAATTAATGAAACCAAAAGTTGGTTCTTCAAAACAATCAACAAAATAGATAAACTTTTAGCTTTTCTGATCAGGGGGAAATAAAAGAGAAAATTTAAATTACTAAACCTAAAATGAAAGAGGAAACATTACTACTAACCTTAATATTAGTAAAACATTAATTGTCATTAAATGTCATGACATTACATAATTAAAACATTAAATGTCATAACATTACTATGAACTTAACATTAGTAAAACTGTAAAACTAACCTTAGCAAAATAAAAAGATTATAAATGAGTAATTGAATGCCAAAAATTAGCTTAGATGAAATGAATAAACAACTAAAACTGACTCAAGAAATAAAAGATCTGAATAGACTTATAACAAATAAAGAGATTGAATTAGTAATAAAAAATTTTCCACAGAGAGAAGCTCAAACCCAAAAGGCTTCACTGGTGAATTCCTCCAAACATTCAGAGAATCAGTTGCAGATTTAATATTGTTAAGATGTCAATGCTGCTTAAAAGATCTACAGGTTTGATGGAATCCCTATCAAAATCCTAATGACAATTTTTACAGAAATAGAAAAACTCATCCTAAAATTCATATGGAATCTCAAGGAACCCTGATTAGCCAAAACAATCTTGAAAAAGAACAAAGCTGAAGAATTCACACTTCCTGATTTCAAAACTTACGCCAAAGTTACAGTGACCAAAACAGTGTGGTACTGGTATCAGGACAGCCATATAGACAATGGAAGAGAAAAGGGAGCCCAAGAATAAGTCCTCATATATATGGTCGAATGATTTTTGACAAGAATGCCAAGACTATTTAATAGGGAAAAAAAATTCTTTTCAGCAAATGGTGCTGGGAAAACTGGATATTTACATGAAAAAGAATGAAGTTGGACCTTTATCTAACACCATACAAAAATTAACTCAAAACGAATCAAAGGCCTAAATTTAAGATCTAAAAATGTAAAACTCTTACAAGAAAGCAGGGCAAACCTTCATGATGTTGGATGTAACTATGTTTTCTTGGATATTACACCAAAGTCTCAGGCTACAAAACAAAAAATAGACAAATGGGATCTCTTAATTTTTTAAAAAACAATTTAAAAAAACAATTTTTTTTAAAAAATTGTTCATCAAAAGACAATATCAACAGAGTAAAAAGGCACCCCATAAAATGGGAGAAAATATTTGCAAATCATATATCTCATAAGGCATTAATATCCAGAATATGTAGAGAACTCCTAAAACTCAACAAGAAGGCAACCTGATTAAAAATGGACAAAAGACTTAAATAGGTATTTCTTCAAAGAAGATATACAAATGGCCAATAAACACATGAAAAGATGCTCGACATCACTATTCACTGGGGATATGCAAATAAGAACTGCAGTGAAATACCACCTTCACATTCATAAAGATGGCTACTATTAAAAGAAAAACAAAATAACAAGTATTGCTGAGGTTGGGAAATAATTGGAACCTTATATACTCTTGATGGGAAGGTAAAATGGTACAGCTACTGTGGAAAACAGTATGACAGTTTCATAAACAATTAAAAATAGGGTTAACATATGATCCAGCAATTCAGTTTCTCAACATAGACCTAAAAGAATGGAAAGGGCCTTAAAGAGATGTTTATACACCCATGATCATAGTAGCATTGTTCACAATAGCTAAAACGTGGAAGCAACTCAAGTATCCATTGATGGATGAATGGATAAGCACAATGTGATATATACATTGAATGGAATATTATTTAGCCTTAAACAGGAATGAAATTCTTACATATGCTACAATATGGATGAACCTTGAGGACATTATGGTAAATTAAATAAGCTAGTCACAAAAAGACAAATTCTCTGATTACACTATATGAGGTAAATAGAGTAGTCAGAATCACAGAGCAAAATCACAGGGACAGAGAGGAGAATGGTGGTTGCCAGAGAGGGAGAGGGGGGAATGGGCAGTGGGCAGTTATTGTTTAATGGGTATAGAGTTTCAGTTTTACAAGATGGAAAGAGATGATCTGATGGTGATGATGATTGCTCAACATTATGAATGCATTTGGTACGCTGAACTATACACTTAAAAATTGTTGGCCGGGTGCGGTGGCTCACGCCTGTAATCCCAGCACTTTGGGAGGCCGAGACGGGTGGATCACGAGGTCAGGAGATCAAGACCATCCTGGCTAGCATGGTGAAACCCCGTCTCTACTAAAAATACGAAAAAAAAATTAGCTGGGCGTGGTGGCGGGCGCCTGTAGTCCCAGCTACTCCAGAGCTGAGGCAGGAGAATGGCGTGAATCCGGGAGGTGGAGCTTGCAGTGAGCCGAGATTGCGTCACTGCACTCCAGCCTGGGCGACAGAGTGAGACTCCGTCTCAAAAAAAAAAAAAAGAAAAAAAAAAAGATAATAAATTTTATGTTATATGTATTTTACCAAAATAAAAAATTGGGGAAAATCAATTTTAATCTTTCTCAAACTCTCAAAATATAGAACAGGAAGAAACACTTCCCAACTTAATCTATGTCACAGAAAACCAAAATCAGACAATGACATCATAAGAAAACTTAAAGCCCGTATTCCTCATGAATATAGATGCAAATTTTTGAACAAAATATTAGAAAACCAAATCCAGCCATGTATAAAAGGGATACACAATGACCAAGTGGGATTTGGTCAAATGATGCAGAAAAGGCATTTCACAAAATCCAACAGTTCTTTTTCTGCATCAGTTGAAATGATCATGTGGTTTTTGTTCTTTTTTCTATTAAGATAGCATATTACATTGATTTTCAGATATTAAACCAACTTTGTATTCCTGGGATAAATCTCACTTGATCTTAGTGTATCCTTTTTATATAAGAGAGCTAGTGTCCAACATGATGACTATAGTTGGTAACAGTGTATTGTATACTTGAAAATGGCTAAGATAGTAGATTTTAAGTGTGCTCATCACACTAAAAATGGGAAGTATGTGAGGTAATGCATGTTAATTAGCTTGATTTCGCCATTCCACGATATATATGTGTTTTAAAACATCATGTTGTACACCATAAATTTATATAATTTTCATCAATTTAAAAAGTAGTTAGAAAAAGAAATGCAAGACTAATACATTCAAAACTAAAATTTGGCCAGCTGCAGTGGCTCACACCTGAATCCCAGCACTTTGGGAGGCTGAGGTGGGAGGATTGCTTGAGCCTAAGAGTTGAGACCAGCCTGAGCAACATGTTGAGACCCTGTCTGTACAAAAAAATTAAAAAATTAGCCAGGAGTGGTAGCACATGCCTATAGTCCCAGCTACTTGGGAAGATTGAGGTAGGAGGACTACATGAGCCAGGGAGGTCAAGGCTAAGTGACTCCTGATCATGTCACTGCACTCCAGCCTGGGTAACAGAGAAGACCCTGCTTCAAAAACAAAAAAAAAAACTACAAAATATTGTTGACATAAATTAAAGGGGATCCAAATAATTGGAAGACATCTCATGTTAATGGGTTAGAAGACTTAACTAATAATGTTAAGAAAGCAATACTCCACAAGTTGATCTACAGATTCAGTGCAATTTCTATCAAATCTCAGCTGGCTTTAAAAAATTATCAGGTTGATCCTAAAATTCATGTGAAACTGTAAGGGACTCAGAATGGACAAAACAATACTGAAAAAGAAGAACAAAGTTAAGGACTCACACTTCCTGATTTTAAAATGTACTGTGAAGCTAAAGTAATGAAGCCAGTGTAATACTGGCACAAGGAAAGCTATTTAGAGACATGTATAGATCAATGGCATGGAATTAAGAGTCCAGAAAGAAATCCTTACTTTTATGGTCAATTGATTTTTGACAAGGATATCAAGACAATCAGACAGAGAAAAAAATAGTCTAGATTCCTACATTTTAAGGAATCAATCGAACCTCTACCTCACACCAAATGCTGAAATTATTATATCTTGAAATTGATCATAGACCTAAATTTAAGAGCTAAAACTAAAAAAAAAAAAAAAACTCAAAAGAAACCATAGGAATAAATCTTCCTGTTATTGGGGCAATTGGTTTCTTAGATACAACGCAATAAGTACAAGTGACAAAAGAAAAATAGGTAAGTTGGACTTCATCAAAGTTAAAATCTTCATGCTTTAGAGGACACCATCAAGAAAGTAAAAAGACAACCCACAGATGGGAGAAATTTTTTTTATTATACTTTAAGTTCTAGGGTACATGTGCACAACGTGCAGGTTTGTTACACAGGTATACATGTAAACCATTTTGGTTTACTGCACCCATCAACTCATCACTTACATTAGGTATTTCTCCTAATGCTATCCCTCCCCTAGCTCCCCACCCCCTGACAGGCCCCAGTGTGTGATGTTTCCCGCCCTGTGTCCAAGGGTACTCATTCAATTCCCACCTATGAGTGAGAACACGTGGTGTTTGGTTTTCTGTCCTTGTGATAGTTTGCTCAGAATGATGGTTTCCAGCTTCATCCATGTCCCCGCAAAGGACATGAACTCATCTTTTTTATGGCTGCATAGTATTCTATGGTGTATATGTGCCACATTTTCTTAATCCAGTCTATCATTGATGGGCATTTGGGTTGGTTCCAAGTCTTTGCTATTGTGAATAGTGCCACAGTAAACATATGTGTGAATGTGTCTTCATAGTAGCATGATTTATAATCCTTTGGGTATATACCCAGTAATGGGATTGCTGGGTCAAATGGTATTTCTAGTTCTAGATCCTTGAGGAATCGCCACACTGTCTTCCACAATGGTTGAACTAATTTACACTCCCACCAACAGTGTAAAAGTGTTCCTATTGGGAGAAAATATTTTTAAATTATATGCCTGTTAAGGGACCTGTATCCAGAATATATAAATAACTCTTATAACTCAATAATAAAAAGACAAATAGCTCAATTTAAAAATAGACAAAGGGTCTGAATAGACATTTCCCCAAAGAAGATATACATATAGCTAGTAATGACATATAAATATGCTCAACATTCTTAGTAAGGAAATGCAAACCAAGACCACAGTGAAATACCAATTTACACTTACTGGAATGGCTATAATAAAAAGACAGACAATTATAAGTTCTATTGAGGATGTGGAGAAACTGGAACCCTCATCAATTGCTGCTAGGATTGTAAAATGATACTGCCTACCAGCAAACTGGAAAACAGTTTGATAGTTCCTCAAAAAATTAAATACACCTTACAGTACAACAATTCCACTTCTAATTGTATACCCAATAAAAATGAAAACATATGTCCACATAAAAACTTAATCTTCTTAGCAGCATTATTCATAAGTGAAAAAGTAGAAACAACCCAAATGTCCATCAGTTGATGAATTGATGAATAAAATGTGGCATATCCATACAATGAAATATTATCCAAAAGAAATGAAGTGCTGATACATACTACAACATAGATAAACCTTGAAAACATTATGCTAAGTGAAAGAAACCAGGCACAAAAGACTAGGTATTATATAATTCCATTTATATAAAATGTCCAGAATAGGCAAATCTATAAAAACAAAGTGGATTAGTGGTTGCCTAGAGTGGGAAAGGGGGAGGATGAGGGAGTTTCTGCTAGTGGGTGTGGTAGGCAGAAGATGTCCACATTTTAATTCTAGAACCTGTGAATATGTTACCTTACCTGACAAAAAGAACTTTACAGATGTGATCAGGTGTACAGGCCTTGAGATGAAAAGATTATCTTGAATTATCCACTTGAATATTTAATCACATGAATTGTTAAAGCTAGAGAACCTCTCCCAGGTTTTGTCAGAGAGAGAAATGTTAATAATTAGATACAGTGTTGCTGGCTTTGCAGATGGAGGAAGCGGGGGTCATCAGCCCAGAAATGTGGGTGCCTTCTAGAAACTAGGAAAGGCAAGGAAATGAGTCTTTCTCTATAGCCTCCAGAAAGGAATGCAGCCTTGCAGACACTTTGATATTTGCCCAGTGGGACCATTTCAGACTTCTGACTCTAGAAGTCTAAGATAATACATTTGTATTGCTTTAGCCACTAAGTTTGCAGTAATTTGTTGTGGTATCCATGGAAAACTAATGAAATATGAGTATGGGATTTCTCAGTGATGAAAACATTCTAAAATTATGTAGTAGTGATGGTTGCATAATTTTCTGAATATGCTAAAAACCATTAACATGTACACTTTAAGTGAATGAATTTCATGGTATGTGAATTACATCTCAATAAAGCTGCTTAAAAATAAAGAGCAGTGAGGGACAACTTTAAGCCAGCTAATGTATGTATAATTAGAGTTCCCAAAGGGAAATCAGGAAAAAAATAAGTCAATAAACAAATAATAAAAATTTGAATTTTGATGAAAACTACAAATCCATAGATCCAAGGATCATGGTTGCATTAGTCTGTTCTCATGCTGCTAATAAAGACATACCTGAGACTAGTTAATTTATAAAGGAAAGAGGTTTAATTGACTCACAGTTCCACATGGCTGTGGAGGCCTCACAATCATGGCAGAAGGTAAATGAGCAAAGTCACATCTTACATGGCAGCAGGCAAGAGACAACTTGTGCAGGGGAACTCCCCTTTATAAAACTATCAGATCTCATGAAACTTACTATCATGAGAACAGCGTGGGAAAGACCCACCCCCATGATTCAATTACTTCTCACCAGGTCCCTCCCATGACATGTGGGGATTATTATAATTCAAGGTGATATTTGGGTGGGGACACAGAGCCAAACCATATCAATGGTGAACCCCAATCACAAGAAATTTGAAGAAAACTACACTAAGTCTCATTATAATGAAACTGCTCAAAACCAATGATAAAGAGTAAATCTTACAAACAGCTATGGAATAAGGATGCGTTATGTACAGAGAAAAAAGATAAGGATTAAAACCAATTTCTCTTTGGAAATGCTACAAATGATAAGACTGGATCAATATCTGAAAAATACCAAAAGAAAAATACTTTCAACCTAGAATTATATACCCAGAGAAAATCTCTCTCAAAAATCTAGACAAAATAATCACTTTTTCACACATAGAAGACAGAATTATTTATCAGCAGTAGACCTGTACTCCTAGAAATTCTAAAGAAAGTCTTTCAGGCAGAAGTAAAATAGCACCAGTGGAAATAGGTACCTACAGAAAGAAATAAAGAACACCAGAAATGACAACTACATTTCTTATTTAAACCTCTTTAAAAGACAACAAATAATATTAGGTTGTGCAAAAGCAATTTCGATTTTTAGGTTTTGCCGTTACTTTTAATAGTAAAAGCTGCAATTACTTTTGCACCAACCATATAATGTGCTGTGGAGTGAATATTGTAAGTAAAATATATGACAAAATGGAGTTTACAGCATAAGTAAATATATGACAAAAAAAGTAGGGGGGGAGAAATGGAAGTATATAATTTAGGGATCTTCTATATAAACCAGTATCATTTGAAGTTACACTGTGATAGGTTAAAGGTGTATACTAGAAACCCTAAAGCAACTACTAAAATAGCAAAACAAAAGTTATAGATAATAAACAAAGGAGATAAAGTGGAATAATAAAAATAATCCAAAAGTATGCTGAAAAAAAGAAGAGATAAAATAATAGAACAAATAGAAAATAAATAGCATGATGTTAGACTTATTTAACCATATCAATGGTTAACCTTAAATGTACATGGGATAAACACTCTGATTAAAAGGCAGATATTATCAGATTGAATAAAAAACAATAAAAAATATATGCTGTCTATAAGAAACACAGTAGAGTTTAAAAGTGGAAGGACGAAAAAAGATATACCATGCTAACACTTACCAAAAGAAAGCTGGAGTGGCTAATATCACAGAAAGTAAATTTCACAGCAAAGACTGTCACCAAGGATGAAGAATGTAATTTCATAATGATGGAAGGAGAAATTCATCAAGAAGAAATAATAATTCAAAACATTTATGCACCTAATTACACAGACTCAAAATGTATACAACAAAAATGGACAGAAATTAAAGGAGAAATACACAATTATAGTTGGAATGATCAACACTGCTTTCCCAGTAATTCATAAAATAAGTAAATGGAAAATTAGTAAAAATATAAATGACTTGAAAACCACTATCAACTAGACTTCCCTCAATGACATTTATAAAACACCTTACTCACGAGGGACAGAATACATGTTCTTTTCAAGCATATATTCTAGACCATAAAACACATTTTTACACATTTAAAAATTAAAACCATACAAAGTATGTTTTCTAACCACAATGGTATTAAATGAGAAATAAGCAACAGAAAGATGTATGGAAGATCTCCAAATTTTAAAAAACTAAATAGCATACTTCTTAGTCACCATAATCAAAGAAGAAATCAAAAGATAATGTAGAGAACATTTGAACTAAATGAAAGTGAACATATACTAAAATTTGCGGGATGCTGATAAAGCAGTACTTACAGGAAAATTTATAGCATTAAAGAAAGGTCTCAAATTAATAACCTAACTATCCATTTTAAGAAACTGGAAGAAGCTAGGTGCAGTCTTGCATGCCTATAATCTCAGCTACTCAGGAGGCTCAGGAAGGAGGATGCTTGAGCCCAGTAGTTTGAGGCCACCGTGTGATCATGCCTGTGAATAGCTACTGCAGTCCAGCCTGGGCAATACAGTGAGACCCTATCGCTTAAAAAAAGGAAAAAGGAAGGAAGGAGAAAAAAGGAGAAGGAGGAAAGAAAAGAAACTGGAGGAGTAAGTTAAACTCTCAAAGTATGAAAAAGGGACGAAATAATAACATACCAGAATGTTTCAGAACAGATATCAGTGAAATATTAAAACAGTAGGGAAATCAATGAAATAAAAAACTGCTTTTTAAGAAGATAAGTAAAACTGCTAAATCTCTAGCCAGAATGAAAAGGAAAATATATAGGACACAAATTACCAATATCAATAATGAGAGAAGTTACACCACTACAGATTACACTGATATTAATAGGGATGAGGGAATATTTTGAACAACTTTATGCCAATAAATTCAACAATTTAGATTAAATGGACAAATTCATTCTAAAAGACTCAAACTAACAAAGCTTACTCAAGAAGAAATAGATAGCCTGAATAATCCTATATTTATTAAAGAAATTGAATTTATAGTTAAAAACTTTCCATGAAGAGAATGACAGTGAAGCCCAGGTGGCTTCATTGAGAATTTTACTAAACTTTTAAGGAAGAAAAAATAACACTTCCTGTCTGGAAAATTGAAGAGAAGGAAATACTTCTGACTTCATTCTATGAGGCCAGCATTAGCCTGATACCAGAACCAGACAAAGACATTACAATAAAAGAAAATTACAAACTAATATTCCTCATGAATATAGATGCAAAAATTCTAAGAAAAAGGAACTCATAGTTCTTTACTAAAAGCAAAACCCTAATGCCTCTCTTAATTCATTTGAGGTTTTTGGTAGAAAGCCACATGCATTTATATTTCTACTAAAGTATATACTATAGACATGCATTTTGGTGTTTGATGTTTTTGTAAGAAACTGATTCAGTGTAAGGAAGCACTGGAACATAAAAAAGCCACAAACAGAAATGGCTTTGTCCCCAGGGAGCTTTTCCAGCTGCCTTCGCTATGTGTAGATAGGAATTTGGTCATTTCTGCTAATATATCATTTAATTTATTTGACAGTCTGAATAGGATTTAACTTTAAGGTAAACTCAATTCTTTGTTTCTTTTGGCAATCACTTTTATATTTTTTAATATCAGAAGTTATTACCTCACTTAGTCCTAGGATTTTAATTCCTCTATGACTATTCTAGAATATTTTTAATTTATGATATTTAGACAATATTTCACTTACCTTTGTCTTATTTCTCTTGAGCTCTGTTAAGTTTTACACAAATGAAGGTAAAATAAGTATACCATATCTACATTTTAAAATTGATAGGATTTATATTTTATATTTTGCTGAGGACCCAATATATTAAAGAAACTTATTCAATTCTTTATATTTGCCTATGTATTTTTCATAATATATATATATATATTTTAAGATGGCGTTTCATCTTGTTACCCAGGCTGGAGTGCAATGGCGTGATCTTGGCTCACTGCAACCTCTGCCTTCTGGGTTCAAGCAATTCTCCTGCCTCAGCTTCCCAAGTTGCTAGGATTACAGGCATGCGCCACTGTGCCCGGCTAATTTTTGTATTTTTAGTAGAGATGGGGTTTCACCATATTGTCCAGGCTGGTCTCGAACTCTTAACCTCAGGCAATCTGCCCGCCTCAGCCTCCCAGAGTGCTGGGATTACAGGCGTGAGCCACAACACTCGACAATAATCTTAATAGATGAACTTTTATTTATTTATTTTTTGAGACAGAGTTTCACTCTTGTCACCCAGGCTGGAGTACAATGGCGCGATCTTGGCTCACTGCAATCTCCACTTCCCAGGTTCAAGTGATTCAACTGCCTCAGCCTCCCGAGTAGCTGGGATTACAGGTGCCCACCACCACGCCCAGCTAATTTTTGTTTTTCGTTTTTTGTTATTTTTACTAGAGGCGGAGTTTCACCATGTTGGCCAGGCTGGTCTTGAACTCCTGACCTCAGGTGATCCACCCGCCTCAGCCTTTCAAAATGCTAGGATTACAGGCGTGAGCCACGACGCCTGGCTGATGATAATCTTTACTCGTAATATTATGAAGCAAATATATGTTATTCATATATCATTTTACTGTAAATATTTTGGTTAACTTTTGAATTTATGCTAGTCTATCATAAATCTTCAACTAACTGTGTTATTTAAAGGATACACACAGTAATATTCTTGATCCAAAGGGGGATAAATGATTTTATTTTGTCATGTTTTAGTCTTTATGTTTGTTTTAACTCTTCTTTCTGACCACATTATGTACTTTTAAAACATAAAGATTCTAGCAAGATTACTAAGTTCCTGCTAATATTGTTGTTTTTTTAATATCACCACTTTTAATTTTGAAACTCATGTAAGTTTTATACTAAATTAACTCACAAAATCATATGGATTCTATGAAAAATATATTGCAATTTATTGTTGCAAATGTATTATTAACACTATTGGTTCAGTAATTATTTAAATAAGATTACATCATGATTAAACTATGTGTCACTTAAGAGCGAAGCAAAAAGCTGTTTGGTGAGATATAGAAAATTTTATTGTGGTAATTCAGAGTACCTTGATTAGGCATGGAGATAATAAACAAATTAAGGATATAATTGGAGGAAGTGCCACCTTTACATAATGGCTCTGCAAAGATTATATTCAAATAATTATCCTTCATTTGTAGGCTGAAAAAATAATTAAGATAACAAATATGACCCTAAAACTGTTTTAGAAAATTACTACTATAACAACAACAAAAATCATCCTATTTACAAACAATAATAAAAATTATTACTACTCCTAGTACCACCATTTGTTGAGCACTTATTTTGGGCCACTCATTGTATCCATCAGGCAATATATACTTTATTTCATTTAATCCTCACCTCAGTACTATGATTTAAGAGATACTATCCTCATTATACAAATGTGGAGCAGTCCCTCTGTTTTCTTTTGTGGAACCACATCTCCTCTACTGTTTATCCGTATGGCTCAGGTAGGGTTACCCCCAACCCCAGATTGCAGAAGGGGCAACAAAGCTGAGGCCTGGCCTATTTAAGAACCTCATCCCACTGGCCACAATGTTGCTTTAATGGACACATGACCTAAACTGAGCCAGTGAATCCTTTCCCAAGTCCGTTTCTGGAACTATTGTTATTTACAGTAACAAATGGCTTATCCTAGACAAGATTGCAGCAATACACATGGAACAGGATGTGAGATTCAATTGCTAGTATACTTGTACTAATAGCACTTATGCTCTAAAATTATGGCAGAAGGCTGAAAACATACATAGGCACGCCTGAGCCCTGCCCCTGTAATTCATGTGGGCTACGTAAAGGAAACGATTACAGTGCTACCTACTTCAGCCTCATACTAAGCCCAAATATCAGTGAAATAATGTTTTTTATATTCAGGGTATATTTTATTTCTGATACACATTAAAATAAACACATAACTATTAAGAAAGCTTTATGTACCACGTAAAATGATTTCATGTCTTTCAGTGGTCTACATACCATATTTGGGGAAATATTGGACTAGAGAAGATGTCACATTTTCCTGTGTTGTTTAGAGTGCTGCTTTTGTTTGTGCATTTGTGTTTAAAGTAATGTCTTTACATTTATAGCATAATACCTCCCTTCAAAAAAAAAAGTCACTATGAGCTATTATAGGGGGAAAAAGCACACCTAGAGGAAGGAAGAAACTTCTGGATTGTATTTTTAGCTCATATTTTGAGCCAACATAGATATGAAGCAGTGATGAGGTGTTTTTGCACATTTAATTACGTTTTTCTCTTGTAATCTATACCATTTCTCTACTTACCAGTAGCTTGGGTAAAAGGAGGCTACATCTTCAAGTCTCCAAGTTAGAATGTCTTTCTCTGACTCTTCCTGTTCAAATAGAACCTTTTGTTTTTGTTCCCTTTTGTTAATTCTCATAGACTGAAATCATGAAGTCAGGCTCATGTCTGTTTTGCTTACTACCAGATCTGCAGCACCATGCCAGTGAGCAGCACAGAGTAGGGGCTCAGTGAATATTTGCTGAATGAATGAATGAATGAGCATTCATACAAGGGTTTGTCAGGTGGGCAGGTCAAATATTATAATGGCTGACTTAGGCAAGGAATAGTTATGAGATGTCTTTAATGTCATATTATCAGTGACAGAATTGGGGCTCATAAGTACTTTTCCCTTTCACAGTGTTGATCCTTGAAATATGTTTATTGAAGAAATGAGTTAATGAAAGAACAATGTGTATTGTTCCTTAAAGACATTCATATTTTATTGGATGTTAAAGGAATATTTTAAAGAGAGACAAACTCCCTTTTTGGCTTAAGGTTGTTGGAAACTAAATAGGGGTGGAGGAGGGGACAAGAGGACAGAATGGGCAGATTTAAAATGAAATGTGTTAAATATCTTAGAAGTAACTAAACATATTATCTATTAATAGTAATTTAATCATAAAGTAACAGTGAATGTCTTAAACTAGCTCCAAAATCAGTTTTTGTCTTTGTCATAAAAACGTGATTAATAAGAAACTCATCTCATCCTGGAAAATGGTTCTCGTAAGATATGTATTTTGGTACACAATGCACCAAAACATTTGTTTCTATTTACTTTGAAAAAAATCCCCTTCAGAGATAGCATGTAGAGAGCAACCATCTGTTCAGGATGACACTTTTGAATTGCTGTTTTTCTGAACTCTCCTGACTCTGTAAATGTTAATTTAAAAAATATAGATTGTTTTCCACTTGTATCAAGTTCATTTATCAACTGTGTCATAAGGATATACTTATATCGTAGTATACATTAATAACAATTAATTGGCTATTGAGTAACAAACTGGAACCCTGGAGTTGCTGAATTCAGTTGCTGTTTTTAGTCTGCCGTCAGACTTTGGAAAAGTAATTAAATGTGTCTTACCTTTCCCCAAAATAGCTTTGAATGTTCATGAAATTAGGGGCAACTCAGATGCTGTTTAGCTAGTTAGGATCCTAGTAGTGCTGGGCTGAGGTACAGTGGAAGGTGAAGGAGAAGTATGTGTGGCAGTGATCTTAACTCCTATACCCACTACTCCAATTTGACCCCTAAGGCTCTGATACTACACGAGTGGAGGTAGATCCAACTATCACCAGTAGATCTAACTTAACCAACTAAGCATCTCTTCTGGGTGAAACTATATTGTCTCAACACTGATACAGAGTTTTAAAGGACTATCTTCGTGTGAATAATCTCACAAAAACCTCAATTCAACCATGGAGGGCAATGAAGCAAGTCTTATTATCCTATCAGTTTTATTTTACTGGTGGCAAAACTGAGGCTCAGACTGACCTCAGTCTGATTTGATTTGATTTGAGGCCATGTAATGATTGGATGGTAGAGCTGGGACCTGAACTCATACATTCTGATCCCTCTTTATATTACATTAATTCTTTGATTTATCTGGGAAAAGACATTATAAGGAGTTAAATGAAGCTATATATTTCACTTACAGTTGGTAGAGTGTTAACTCCTTCGACTCTCTTGCAAGATTTTGCCTTCAGTTAAAATCGTTTTACTTAAGCAAAATGACACCAAAAAAAACCATCTTTATAATACATAATATGCATGTGAAGAACAAAAGAACAACAATCCTGGTTAGAATAAAATATTTTGTGTTTCATTACAGAGCAATTTTGAGAGCAAATAGAAATGATTATGGGCCGGGCACAGTGGCTCACACCTGTAATCCCAGCACTTTGGGAGGCCGAGGTGGGTGGATCACGAGGTCAGGAGATTGAGACCATCCTGGCTAACATGGTGAAACCCCATCTCTACTAAAAATACAAAAAAATTAGCTGGGCGTGGTGGTGGGCACCTGTAGTCCCAGCTACTCGGGAGGCTGAGGCAGGAGAATGATGTGAACCCAGGAGGCGGAGCTTGCAGTGAGCCGAGATCACGCCACTGCACTCCAGCCTGGGTGACAGAGCGAGACTCCATCTCAAAAAAAAAAAAAAAAAAAAAGATTATGAACTGGCCATTTTTCCTGTTACCTTATTTGATGGTATTTCCTTACCCAATCTTCAAGGTCTCCCCATATAAAGAAAGCAGGGTAACATCTGGATTTCAGAGAAAATTAACCACTTTCTTAAAGCTGTCCAATTATTCTGTTAGAAGATGTCATTATTAAGACATTAAAATGGAAGTACCAGTGGTTCCTTCTTGAGATCCCATTGGAATGAGAACCTTCTGGATTCTATTCTGTAGTGTTGTTTTTGTAACTTTGGACACATTTCTTTTAACCTTTCCCACTCATCTAAAACATGTCTCATAGAGTTTTATTTTGAGTTTAGAAAGACTGACATTTTTGGATTAAGTGGTGGGATAAATGGAAATGCTGTTCCTAAAGAAGCTTGGAGGTAGTGAAATTATTTTATTGTTTTTTTCAACTTTCTTCTCAGGAAGGTCAGGGAGCATTTTAAACAACTGATAAGTAAATGGTTGTTTATTTATTCATTAAAAATTTGTTAAGTACCATGTACCAGGCCATGACCAGAACCATCTTCTGCTCCCTGGTGCTGTGCTGTCAGATGATGCTTCTGAGAACTCAACAAAGACTTTATCTCCATTATGGAATGTGAGTGTACAATGGCCATTTGCAAGAATTTTATCTTGCTGTGTTGTCAGAAGTAGAATTTTCTGTCTCTCAGTGTATGATTAGTACTTAACCATAGCGTGCCTTATTACTATTAACTGTTTCACATGCATTTGCTATTAGAAAGTAAGGTCCTTGAAGGAGGAAACCATGGCTTATTTCTCCATTTCTCTACTCAGTAAAAAACAGGAGTGAGGGAGTCTTTACCTGGGGGTCCGTGGATGAAGGGGCTTCACATAACTTGCAAGCTTTCTGAAATTGTGAGAAAAATTATTTTTCATGTGTAGTTTTCTATGAACAGGGCCCATCATTTTTATTAGATTCTCAAAGGGGTCAGTGGCTCAATGGTTAGCTACTATAGATTAGTCACTCTACTAGGCTTATGATAAATATTTGAATGGTAGAAACTACAGGAAGACAGTTATTATCTTGATGTATGAGACAGCATTGTTATGATTGGAAGGCATGCTTTTGGATGGCTATCAGTTTCCCAGCACTGAAGATAGTAAGTTAATAGCTGGATACCCCATCAATTATAACATTGTTGGGATTTTGACCTACTCTTTCTGTTCTGTGATTCTATGATAATATCAATCTACATTAGAGAATACTTCTAATTCTTCACCACTCCCCATCTCCATTTTTGTATGACTCATTCTTTGAACTATTTATACATCTAAAGAAGCTTTTTGTTTGTTTGTTTTTTGAGACAGAGTCTTGCTCTGTCACCCAGGCTGGAGTGCAGTGGCGTGATCTCAGCTCACTACAAGCTCCGCCTACCGGGTTCACGCCATTCTCCTGCCTCAGCCTCCCAAGTAGCTGGGACTACAGGCACCCGCCACCACGACTAATAACCAGAGGCCTAGATATCAGGTTTTGAGAACCATGGCCCTAAGGATATGTATGAAATACTGAATAGCAGGTAGGGAGCTTGGTATGAACTCAAGAAAATAAGGAGAATATAGAATGGTTTTTGAGGTGAGGTTAAAAAAAATCAGAAGATAGTAGTTGACAAGCAGGTTGACACAATTGCCAACAGATTAAACAGAGTAGCATTAATTGAGTACTAAATTGAGCTAGTTACCTTTAAATTTAGGCCTCTAAGCAATTTTAGTTTGTGCTGCAATTTCACTACTTTCATTCAAAGAAATTAGGACAATGCAACTCCAGAGATGAGTTTCAGAAGTGCAAAGTGGTCAAACCACATTTCGTTTTCAGGTACATTCACTTTCGGGTATGTACATATACAAATTTGTGCATGAGTGTATACATGTATGCAATATGTTCATGCCTTGATACTCATGAGCATATGGATCCATCCACATGAATGTATTTATTTATACATATACCAGTTGTAAGGATTATTAAACATAGTTAATAGAAAATTTTCACTTGTAGGGAAATAGAGTATGTCAAAGTAGTTGAATAATAGGTGAAAAGGATATTTTAGGTAATATATCAATGCTACTTTCAGGGTTAATATCAAACAGCAACACAGGATATATAAGGAACTGAGTACAGGTAGATCCCAAGCTGACAGTGTCATACCAAGAGATAATTTAGGTAAGAGAAGTCCAAAAGATATTCATTGTAATCTAAAGGAAATTGGCTATGTTATATGCTCCGGTTTTCCTTGGAAAAGCGTGGTTGTTAAATCATCATCACCAACAGCTCTACTTTGTTGAGTTAGGCCTGGGGCCCTTTAATTAAATGCTTCCTCAAAATGTTTTCTGGTGATCTTCTGAGCTGGCTGTTTTATTTACTGTTTAGCATTCTGCAAAGTCTCAGTTAGCATCCTTTAGCTGTGCATTTTTGATGAGTGTGGCATTACTATTTTTACATGGGTTTTGTAAACTCCTTTGAGGAATGCAGGAGTACATGGAGAGAAGAAGATGGTGGTGAGCTTCTTCCTTTATTTAATTCATCCATTCCCCAATCTCACAGAGACCAGTATAAAGCTGTACCTATAAAAGCTAACTGATTTGCCAAGTGTTTTTGCTCTGAAGGGACATCACTTATTTTTAGCAACAAAGAAGTGTTAGGAAGGGGAGGGAGGCATACCTCAGAAGGACAGATCTGAAATGAAGCCCAGAATACTGATGAGAGTAGAGTGTAGAACAAGAGTGTCTAGTGAAAGGTTGCCGAAGGGGAGAGTGCAGATCTAAGGTTTTGGATGATTGCAGGAAAGCTTCTATTAAGAGTTCTGTTAATAGAAAATTTAGGAAATGTTATTAAAATTTTTTAAGGGAATCTAATAAAGGAAAGCAAGATATGGCAAACTGAACTGGTTGCTTAATTTGTTCAGTAATCTGCAATTTATTTTTAGATTGAGGTAAACTACTAACATATTTATTGAGCAACTATACTTGTACAAAGTGTTGTGCTAGGAAATGTGTGTAAAGGATGGCAGGATAGTATGAAAAAATACAAAATAAGGTCCGTGTTGTTAAAAAAATATATAGGACTCTGTGTGTTAGAACTCTATTGAGTTCTTTCTGTATATTATTCTATTTAATCTTTGCAACAATTAGAAAGTAAAATTATCCCTATTTTGCAGATGAACTGTCTGAGAGAGAGGTTCTTTTCCTTTTTTCTTTCCTTCCTTTCTTCCTCTTTACCCTTCTCTTTCCTTCAACAAAGTTAGACTCAAATATTAATAGAAAATAGTGCTTTCTTCCAAGGTTTCACCTTTTCCAAAGGTAACAGAATTATAGCTATGTAATAAGTGCTATCATAGAGGTATGAACCCAGTAATATGGGGGATCAGAAGAAGAAGAATTCAATTCTGCTTGGTTATATCAGAGAAGGCTTCCTGAAAGAGGTAATATTTGAGCTGAGTCTTAAAGGATAAGAAGGAGTTTGCCTAGTAGACAAGAAGGATAAGGCAGTAACAGCAGTGTGGCAGATACCTCTGCCTGCCCACCCAATACCAATTACCTTCCTTTTGGCAGAGTTGAGATTTTGCTCAAGTGTCCCCTCCTCTACTTGACCCAAGGGAGAGTGACTCTATCCCTGCCTTTAGGAATAAGGAATAAGCACTGATTGGTCTAAGATAATTATGATAGGCCCATTCCTCTTGTTTGATTAGCTTAGGGAAGTGGGCATATGAACCAGTTCTGGCCAGTGAGATATAAGAAAAAGTCTGCTGGGAGGGCTTTGGAAATGTCTCTTGACCTTAAGAGGGAAACATTGGAAGAGGTAGCTCTTTTATTTTTATTTTTTATTTTTGTCTCTAGGCATTGCTGTGCTGGGAAGGAATGCTTAAACCTGCCACAGCCATGTTGTGATTATGAAGGGAGCCAACCTGAGGACAAATCACATTTTCTGAGGATGGCAAAGCAAACAGATGCAAAGACCCTGGGTCTTTGATGGCATTGTTGAGTTGCTGGACAGCTTCCCTACTTTTCACGTTCCTATGACACAATGTTATCATCGTCCTTGTTGTATCAGCCAGGGTGAGCTGGAGTCTTCTATAATGGTCTCCTCACTGATAATAGAGCATGTGTAGAGGCATAGGGCTCAGAAGGGTCACAGGGCACTTAGAAATCGCCAATAGTTCATCATGACTGGAATGCAGGATATTGTGGAGTGGAGTGTGATGTGATGGCTAGAGCGAAAATGAAATAATGGGCAAGGCTTAGATCATAAGAGCCTTATATGTTAAGGGTGGACATTTGGATTTTGTAAATAATAGGGAGTCGTTGAAAAGTCTTAAGCATGGTAATCGTATAATTAGATTTGCAATTTAGAAGTGTTAAAAGAAAAACTTCAGCCGAATTAAATTTAAAGGAGTTTAATTGAGCGATGAACGATTCGTGAATTGGCCAGCCCCCAGAAACACAGCAGATTCAAAGACACTCCAGGGGTGCCTTGTGGTCAGAACAAATTTATAGACAAAAAAAGTAAAGTGACATACAGAAATCGGAAGTGAGGTACAGAAACAGATGGATTGGTTACAGCTTGACGTCTGCCTTATTTGAACACAGTTTGAACACTCAGCAGTCTATGACTGGTTGAAGTATGGCTGCTGGGATTGGCCAAGACTCAGTGATTGTTAGAGGCACATACTCCGAAGTTAGGTTTTCAGTCTTGTCTACCTATTAAGTTAGCTTGCAGTTCATCCACAAGGACTCAAATATAGAAGTACAGAGTCCTTCTCAGGCCATATTTAGTTTGTTTTAACAGAAGCATTCCTCTGAATACAGTGTGAAAGACTACAGAAGGTAAGACACCAATGTCATTCAGCTCAGGAGCAAATGGATTCACATACAGGCTGGTCTCTCCCCATTATTGTTCCATTTTGGCTTGGAAAGACAGCAGTTATGACAATATGTGCTAAGTGGAAAATTAGAGGAGCATCTAGAATTTCATGGAAGAAGAGTGTGTTGGGGATCATGGAGGATTTCAATGAGCAGATTGGATTTGAGCTGAACACTGAAAAAGACTAGGAAAACATGGGGGAGTGGAGTGGAGCAAGAAACAACAGGGAAGAATGGCAAGTTGAGCTGAAATGGAGGGTTTTATGGGAGGAGAATAAAACTAGAGTGGTCACTTGCAACCAAAATGGCAGAGAAAAGAAATTAAACTTTATCCTGGTTCTGCCGCTTAGCAGTTATGGAACATTAGGCTTGATAAACTTGTTTCCTTTTTTTTAATATATATATATTTTTTTCTTTCTTTAAGTTTTAGAGTACATGTGCACAATGTGCAGGTTAGTTACATATGTATACATGTGCCATGCTGGGGTGCTGCACCCATTAACTCGTCATTTAGCATTAGGTATATCTCCTAATGCTATCCCTCCCCACTCCCCCCACCCCACAACAGTCCCCAGAGTGTGATGTTCTGCTTCCTGTGTCCATGTGTTCTCATTGTTCAGTTCCCACCTATGAGTGAGAATACGTGGTGTTTGGCTTTTTGTTCTTGTGATAGTTGACTGTTTACTGAGAATGATGATTTCCAGTTTCATCCATGTCCCTACAAAGGACATGAACTCATCATTTTTTATGGCTGCATAGTATTCCATGGCATATATGTGCCACATTTTCTTAATCTAGTCTATCATTGTTGGACATTTGGGTTGGTTCTAAGTCTTTGCTATTGTGAATAGTGCTGCAATAAACGTACGTGTGCATGTGTCTTTATAGCAGCATGATTTATAGTCCTTTGGGTATATACCCAATAATGGGATGGCTGGGTCAAATGGTATTTCTAGTTCTAGATCCCTGAGGAATCGCCACACTGTCTTCCACAATGGTTGAACTAGTTTACAGTCCCACCAACAGTGTAAAAGTGTTCCTATTTCTGCACATCCTCTCCAGCACTTGTTTCCTGACTTTTTAATGATTGCCATTCTAACTGGTGTGAGATGGTATCTCATTGTGGTTTTGATTTGCATTTCTCTGATGGCCACTGATGGTGAGCATTTTTTCATGTGTTTTTTGGCTGCATAAATGTCTTCTTTTGAGAAGTGTCTGTTCATGTCCTTCGCCCACTTTTTGATGGGGTTGTTTGTTTTTTCCTTGTAAATTTGTTTGAGTTCATTGTAGATTCTGGATATTAGCCCTTTGTCAGATGAGTAGGTTGCGAAAGTGTTCTCCCATTTTGTAGGTTGCCTGTTCACTCTGATGGTAGTTTCTTTTGCTGTGCAGAAGCTCTTTAGTTTAATTAGATCCCATTTGTCAATTTTGGCTTTTGTTGCCATTGCTTTTGGTGTTTTAGACGTGAAGTCCTTGCCCATGCCTATGTCCTGAATGGTAATGCCTAGGTTTTCTTCTAGGGTTTTCATGGTTTTAGGTCTAACGTTTAAGTCTTTAATCCATCTTGAATTAATTTTCGTATAAGGTGTAAGGAAGGGATCCAGTTTCAGCTTTCTACATATGGCTAGCCAGTTTTCCCAGCACCATTTATTAAATAGGGAATCCTTTCCCCATTGCTTGTTTCTCTCAGGTTTGTCAAAGATCAGATAGTTGTAGATATGCGGCGCTATTTCTGAGGGCTCTGTTCTGTTCCATTGATCTATATCTCTGTTTTGATACCAGTACCATGCTGTTTTGGTTACTGTAGCCTTGTAGTATAGTTTGAAGTCAGGTAGTGTGATGCCTCCAGCTTTGTTCTTTTGGCTTAGGATTGACTTGGTGATGTGGGCTCTTTTTTGATTCCATGTGAACTTTAAAGTAGTTTTTTCCAATACTTCGAAGAAAGTCATTGGTAGCTTGATGGGGATGGCATTGAATCTATAAATTACCTTGGGCAGTATGGCCATTTTCACGATATTGATTCTTGCTACCCATGAGCATGGAATGTTCTTCCATTTGTTTGTATCCTCTTTTATTTCCTTGAGCAGTGGTTTGTAGTTCTCCTTGAAGAGGTCCTTCACGTCCCTTGTAAGTTGGATTCTTAGGTATTTTATTCTCTTTGAAGCAATTGTGAATGGGAGTTCACTCATGATTTGGCTGTCTGTCTGTAATTGGTGTATAAGAATGCTTGTGATTTTTGTACATTGATTTTGTATCCTGAGACTTTGCTGAAGTTGCTTATGAGCTTAAGGAGATTTTGGGCTGAGACAATGGGGTTTTCTAGATATACAATCATGTCATCTGCAAACAGGGACAATTTGACTTCCTCTTTTCCTAATTGAATACCCTTTATTTCCTTCTCCTGCCTAATTGCCCTGGCCAGAACTTCCAACACTATGTTGAATAGGAGTGGTGAGAGAGGGCATCCCTGTCTTGTGCCCGTTTTCAAAGGGAATGCTTCCAGTTTTTGCCCATTCAGTATGATATTGGCTGTGGGTTTGTCATAGATAGCTCTTATTATTTTTAGATACTTCCCATCAATACCTAATTTATTGAGAGTTTTTAGCATGAATTTTGTCAAAGGCCTTTTCCGCATCTATTGAGATAATCATGTGGTTTTGTCTTTGGTTCTGTTTATATGCTGGATTACATTTATTGATTTGCGTATATTGAACCAGCCTTGCATCCCAGGGATGAAGCCCACTTGATTGTGGTGGATAAGCTTTTTGATGTGCTGCTGGATTTGGTTTGCCAGTATTTTATTGAGGATTTTTGCATCAATGTTCAACAAGGATATTGGTCTAAATTTCTCTTTTTTGGTTGTGTCTCTGCCCGGCTTTGGTATGAGGATGATGCTGGCCTCGTAAAATGAGTTAGGGAGGATTCCCTCTTTTTCTATTGATTGGAATAGTTTCAGAAGGAATGGTACCAGTTCCTCCTTGTACCTCTGGTAGAATTCGGCTGTGAATCCATCTGGTCCTGGACTCTTTTTTGGTTGGTAAGCTATTGATTATTGCCACAATTTCAGAGCCTGTTATTGGTCTGTTCAGAGATTCAACTTCTTCCTGGTTTAGTCTTGGGAGGGTGTATGTGTCAAGGAATTTATCCATTTCTTCTAGATTTTCTAGTTTATTTGCATAGAGGTGTTTGTAGTATTCTCTGATGGTAGTTTGTATTTCTGTGGGATCGGTGGTGATATCCCCTTTATCATTTTTTATTGCGTCTATTTGATTCTTCTCTCTTTTCTTCTTTATTAGTCTTGCTAGCGGTCTATCAATTTTGTTGATCCTTTCAAAAAACCAGCTCCTGGATTCATTAATTTTTTGAAGGGTTTTTTGTGTCTCTATTTCCTTCAGTTCTGCTCTGATTTTAGTTATTTCTTGCCTTCTGCTAGCTTTTGAATGTGTTTGCTCTTGCTTTTCTAGTTCTTTTAATTGTGATGTTAGGGTGTCAATTTTGGATCTTTCCTGCTTTCTCTTGTGGGCATTTAGTGCTATAAATTTCCCTCTACACACTGCTTTGAATGTGTCCCAGAGATTCTGGTATGTTGTGTCTTTGTTCTCATTGGTTTCAAAGAACATCTTTATTTCTGCCTTCATTTCGTTATGTACCCAGTAGTCATTCAGGAGCAGGTTGTTCAGTTTCCATGTAGTTGAGCGGTTTTGAGTGAGTTTCTTAATTCTGAGTTCTAGTTTGATTGCACTGTGGTCTGAGAGACAGTTTGTTATAATTTCTGTTCTTTTACATTTGCTGAGGAGAGCTTTACTTCCAACTATGTGGTCAATTTTGGAATAGGTGTGGTGTGGTGCTGAAAAAAATGTATATTCTTTTGATTTGGGGTGGAGAGTTCTGTAGATGTCTATTAGGTCCGCTTGGTGCAGAGCTGAGTTCAGTTCCTGGGTATCCTTGTTAGCTTTCTGTCTCGTTGATCTGTCTAATGTTGACAGTGGGGTGTTAGAGTCTCCCATTATTATTGTGTGGGAGTCTAAGTCTCTTTGTAGGTCATTCAGGACTTGCTTTATGAATCTGGGTGCTCCTATATTGGGTGCATATATATTTAGGATAGTTAGCTCTTCTTGTTGAATTGATCCCTTTACCATTATGTAATGGCCTTCTTTGTCTCTTTTGATCTTTGTTGGTTTAAAGTCTGTTTCATCAGAGACTAGGATTGCAACCCCTGCCTTTTTTTGTTTTCCATTTGCTTGGTAGATCTTCCTCCATCCCTTTATTTTGAGCCTATGTGTGTCTCTGCACGTGAGATGAGTTTCCTGAATACAGCACACTGATGGGTCTTGACTCTATCCAATTTGCCAGTCTGTGTCTTTTAATTGGAGCATTTAGCCCATTTACACTTAAAGTTAATATTGTTATGTGTGAATTTGATCCTGTCATTATGATGTTAGCTGGTTATTTTGCTCGTTAGTTGATGCAGTTTCTTCTTAGCCTCAATGGTCTTTACAATTTGGCATGATTTTGCAGTGGCTGGTACCGGTTGTTCCTTTCCATGTTTAGTGCTTCCTTCAGGAGCTCTTTTAGGGCAGGCCTGGTGGTGACAAAATCTCTCAGCATTTGCTTGTCTGTAAAGTATTTTATTTCTTCTTCACTTATGAAGCTTAGTTTGGCTGGATATGAAATTCTGGCTTGAAAATTCTTTTCTTTAAGAATGTTGAATATTGGCCCCCACTGTCTTCTGGTTTGTAGAGTTTCTGCCGAGAGATCAGCTGTTAGTCTGATGGGCTTCCCTTTGTGGGTAACCCAACCTTTCTCTCTGGCTGCCCTTAAGATTTTTTCCTTCATTTCAACTTTGGTGAGTCTGACAATTATGTGTCTTGGAGTTGCTCTTCTCGAGGAGTATCTTTGTGGCATTCTCTGTATTTCCTGAATCTGAATGTTGGCTTGCCTTGCTAGATTGGGGAAGTTCTCCTGGATAATATCCTGCAGAGTGTTTTCCAACTTGGTTCCATTCTCCCTGTCACTTTCAGGTATACCAATCAGACGTAGATTTGGTCTTTTCACATAGTCCCATATTTCTTGGAGGCTTTGTTCGTTTCTTTTTTTTTTTTTTCTCTAAACTTCCCTTCTCGCTTCATTTCATTCATCTCATCTTCCATCACTGATACCCTTTCTTCCAGTTGATCGCATCAGCTCCTGAGACTTCTGCATTCTTCACGTAGTTCTCGAGCCTTGGCTTTCAGCTCCATGAGTTCCTTTAAGCACTTCTCTGTATTGGTTATTCTAGTTATACATTAGTCTAAATGTTTTTCAAAGTTTTTAACTTCTTTGCCTTTGGTTTGAATTTCCTCCGGTAGCTTGGAGTAGTTTGATCGTCTGAAGCCTTCTTCTCTCAACTCGTTAAAGTCACTCTCCGTCCAGCTTTGTTCCATTGCTGGTGAGGAACTGCGTTCCTTTGGAGGAAGAGAGGCGCTCTGCTTTTTAGAGTTTCCAGTTTTTCTGCTCTGTTTTTTCCCCATCTTTGTGGTTTTATCTACTTTTGGTCTTTGGTGATGGTGATGTACAGATGAGTTTTTGGTGTGGATGTCCTTTCTGTTTGTTAGTTTTCCTTCTAACAGACAGGACCCTCAGCTGCAGGTCTCTTGGAGTTTGCTAGAGGTCCACTCCAGACCCTGTTTGCCTGGGTACCAGCAGCGGTGGCTGCAGAACAGCAGATTTTCATGAACTGCAAATGCTGCTGTCTGATCCTTCCTCTGGAAGTTTTGTCTCAGAGGAGTACCCGGCCGTGTGAGGTGTCAGTCTGCCCCTACTGGGGGGTGCCTCCCAGTTAGGCTGCTCAGGGGTCAGGGGTCAGGGACCCACTTGAGGAGGCAGTCTGCCCGTTCTCAGATCTCCGGCTGCGTGCTGGGAAAACCACTGCTCTCTTCAAAGCTGTCAGAGAGGGACATTTAAGTCTGCAGGGGTTACTGCTGTCTTTTTGTTTGTCTGTGCCCTGCCCCCAGAGGTGGAGCCTACAGAGGCAGGCAGGCCTCCTTGAGTTGTGGTGGGCTCCACCCAGTTCGAGCTTCCCAGCTGCTTTGTTTACCTAAGCAAGCCTGGGCAATGGTGGGCGTCCCTCCCCCAGCCTCGCTGCCACCTTGCAGTTTGATCTCAGACTGCTGTGCTAACAATCAGCGAGAGTCCGTGGGCATAGGACCCTCCAAGCCAGGTGCGGGATATAATCTCGTGGTGTGCTGTTTCCCAAGCCTGTCAGAAAAGTGCAATATTAGGGTGGGAGTGACCCGATTTTCCAGGTGCAGTCCGTCACCCCTTTCTTTGACTAGGAAAGGGAACTCCCTGACCCCTTGCGCTTCCCAAATGAGGCAATGCCTTGCCCTGCTTCGGCTCGCGCATGGTGCGCGCACCCACTGACCTGCGCCCACTGTCTGGCACTCCCCAGTGAGATGAACCTGGTACCTCAGATGGAAATGCAGAAATCACCCGTCTTCTGCTTCACTCACGCTGGGAGCTGTAGACTGGAGCTGTTCCTATTTGGCCATCTTGGCTCCGACCGATAAACTTGTTTCCTATTTGGTTGAATTGGGATTACAAGCATAGACTTTATTAACATCACCAAGTGATATCATATAGATATTATGTACCCCTTGATAATTAGGTGATGAGAAAGACACTTTCCCTTTGTTGTATTCTCTCTAAAAACCCATAACCCCAGCCTAATCATGAGAAAACCATCAGACAAACCAAACATAAGGAACCTTCTACTATTTTGTACTACTTTGACCAGGACTCCTAAAAACTGTCAAGGTGATGAAAAACAAGAAAAGAATGAGAAACTGTCACAGATCAGAGGAGACAAAGGAGACAGGACAACTAAAGTAATGTGGTATCCTGGACTAGATTATAGAACATACAAAAATACATTAATGAAAAAGCTGGTGAAATTTGAATAAAATTGAGAGTTTAATTGACAGTAATGTACCAATGTTGTGCTGATTTTTTAATTTTGACAAACTAACCAAGGTAACATAAGGTAATAACAATAGGAGCAATGAAACTGGGTGAGGGGTATGTTATCACTGCTGTCTTTGCAACTTTTCCATAAATATAAAAGTACTCCAAAATAGTTTATTGACAAACTATCTATTCATATATAGTATTATATTTATATATATGTACTTTATTGAGTTGTTATGTGTATTGAATGAAAGAGCATATATGAAGCAGCCAGGATAGTGCCTGACACATAATAGGGCCTCAAATGTTAGCTCCCTTTACACACTGGAGACTCTAAACAGTGGGCAGGTGGGAGGGGTATGAGGATTGAAAGACTACCTATTGGGTTCACTAATCAGGTGATGGGTGCACTAAAAGCCCAGACTTCATCACCACACAATATATGCATGCAAGGAACCTGCACTTGTACCCCCAAATATATTTTTTTAAACTAGTGATTTTCAAATTTAGTTTATATAAAAACCACATGGAGATGTTATGTCAAAAATGCAAACAAATCTCAGGGCCTCAGCCTTAGAGATTCTGATTTAGTGGGTCTGGAATAGAGTCCAGGAAGAGGAATTTGTAATAGGTGTCCTTCAGAGACTTTATGCAAGTGGCCTATGACCATGCTTGGAGAATTGCTGCTGTAGACTATGGGAATCCTAGAGTGAGAATTGTACATTACCCTGAGGAGGAAAATAATGGAGATAAAAATGCCTGCCCTACTTACCTCACATTGGTTGATGGGAGAAAAATATAGAAGCAAGCACTTCACAAACTGTAAGTTACAATCGAAATCATTACAGATTAATTTGGAAGAGAGTTCTGATTAGGTAGCCATTTAATATTAACTACAGTGTGGTTGAAATCTAATTTTTATCCCTGTCACCCTCCTAAAAATGTTTAGCTGCTTTTCCTGCTTAAATGCTCAGATGACCCATAGGACAAAGGCACAGTTCAACTCCTTCAATTACAGATGAGCTGACTGAAGCTGAGAGAAGAGATGTGACTGGTTCAAGGTCATAGAGATAGTTACTGAGAGAATGGGATTAATACCCACTCTTGCAAGCTTCAGTCCAACTGTTTTTTCTGCTACCAGATAATTAATAGGTGCCACACTCAGAGTCTCAGACCTTTCATATGGGCTCTGGAAAAAGAGAATGTATATCTGACTTATTGAGAAGGATGCCAGGAGTTTGTTTGCCTGAGTCCTGCTGACAGTTTTGCTCTTGGTCCACTGTGTTCTAGAATAACTCAGTTTCACTTCAGTGAGGTAGAATAAAAAGGGATCATCTGAACAGGAAAATGGCCCTTCATGGACAGTCTTGTATCATACTCAGCTTCTACATCCTCAGCCACGTCAGCTATGTGTCGTCAGCCTGGAAGAGCTCACCACGCCTTCACAACACTGACCAACAAATCAGGCACACTTCCCTGTTGTGTCTTCCTGAGTACCTACAGGATGATCTGAGTTCCTAGGTGGTTTCTGATACTTCCTGGGGAAGAGTATCTGGTTTTTGTGTTCTGACCCGCAATTGCAGTAAAGCAGTCCAGCTGGCTTCCCTTCTACCTTGAGCATTGTGTGTTGGCATCTTCTGTGTGTAACTGGGATCCATAGTCATAAGTATCATGTAGTGACATCCTGCCATGACACTGTCTTCCTCTCAGCACGTTTTGCCTTGCCACTCTGCTGTATTGCGGCTTCCTGGGCTATGCTCTGAGAAGTGGAGCACGAGCATGCCCACTTGTTTTGCAATGCCTGTCTGTGAGTCTCTATCATTCCCTGAGATTTTGATTCCAAGATGGCAGGGGAGAAAGTAGGCTCTTGTTGCATCTCCATTCTTTTACTCTCTTGTTTTTTTGTTTGTTTGTTTGTTTTCTCTTCTCTTTTTTTTTTTTTTTGGTCCCCCCACCCCAAGATGCCCTCCTGGAGCTCAGAAAGGGCTTTTACTTTCACTGTTTGTATTGGGAAATGCCCTTACTTCATAAGTTATAACCTACCTACTTTATGACTTATGGTAAAGACACTTTATTCTGACTACTCCAAGCTTTGGACCTATAAATTCATTTTTCCTAGAACAAATCCTGTCTGTTGCAAATGAAATATATTTTCGTTTTGACAATTACTTTCCCTGAAATAATTTTTATTCCAGAGCCTATCATGAAGAGGTTAAAAACGGAGGAAGAAGGAAAGGGAGTGACATGTTGGACTGGAAATAGGAGGGTTCAGTTAAAATATGCATTTTGAACGGTGACACCCCTCAGCTCCCTTCCTTATCCATTTGTCTTTTCTCAGGAAGCTAAAGAATGATGCGCTCCACCACAATGAGGGACTAAACAACAAAAAGGAGGCATGAGATTCAGGAAGCAAAAAAGGTGTGTAGAGAATTCTCAGGATGGTGCTGAAGGAAAACCCCAGGATGACAGCTATACATTAGGCCTAGAGAGCAACCAGTCCCAACTGGAAGTGGGGGATGGAGGGCTCTAGGGCAAAATAATCTTCTGATTGGTTTTACCGTGTGGAAAGTTGAATTGAATTGCTATTAATGGGTATGGTAGGGTCTAGAAGTCTCAGCAAATTTTAAGGAGGAACAATTATTGACTCAAAAAAAAAAAAACCAGTTGCACAAAAAGGAGAGGTAATCATAGTTAACAACTTAACTCAGCACTGAGTGATATTTAAATATCCAGTAAATACAAATTGAATATTGCTTTAACTAAAAAAGAAAATAGATATATTTGTGTTGGAAAAAATGGGGATAGGAAATGGATGTAAGTGAAAAATGATATGGTAAGTCAATAGTTGAACACCCAGAATTGATGAATCAAGATACAGAAGTTTAAACATATTATTTAGAAATATGAAGATAACCATAAAGAGAAACAGGTAAAATATTTGAAAATGTTTGCCTCTGGGGAGTGGAATGTAACCTCAACTTTTTTGTGTGTTTTTTTTTTCTAATAACATTATCTCTCCAACAAAAATAAAACCTAAAATTCACCTAATAAATCAGTTTGTTTAGAAACAAATGTGTATGTATTTAAAGGCTTACACTAGCAAAAAACAAAAGCAAGCAAACCCAAAACACTTCAAACTGCACATGAACCTAATTAATTAATATTTCACTTGGTTCAAGGCTTCTCACATTTGCTTCTCATCTAATTTTGGAAGAAACTCAGGGAGATGAGGTTTTTACATAGTCAAACCTATGAGGTTACGCCATAGTCAATATCCTCAGTGAAGCTGACATGAATCTGTTTAGGGCTGAAAAGCAACTACTAATAGACATTGATTTTAAGCTTGTGATGATACCATCTTCTTTCTACTTTAAGTTTTGGGAAGCTCTGTTTATGCCTCAAATCTGTGATACTTTGTGGAAGTTTGCATTATGATTTTTGATATCTCCAGAGATTAGTGACATAAACTGCTGAACATACGTAGTTCCAGCAGTTTTTGTTATTCATAAAATAGCAACACATTTTATTCATATTTATTTATATTTCATGATAAACAATCAGCTATCTTTGATACAACACTTAATTGGTATGATTGTTAAACTCAAAATAGTCACATGGTTTATTGTTAAATACAGACAGTGATTCCATCTTTGTGCCCTCTTGTATATAAATTGTTTCACATTTTTTTGCTTCTCGTGTGTGTAATAAAAATAGCTCTCATAACTGAGTGGAGGTTTCAGTGAAATATCCCACTGTGACATTTAATATATTTATTTGATGCACTTACCTTTGGTTCCCAGTACCATGAAATGTAGTCTGCAGGTTAGTATTCCCATTTTACATGATAAACTGGTCCTCATCGTTTACAGCTAGTGAAGCATTTGTATCTGGGACTTTTCTTTGATGAGCCCTTCAGCACATTACTCTTCTCATTTTCAGAAGCTCCCTTTCTTCTTCCTTCTCTGACTTCTTTTTTCCTAAGGCTCCATTTCAATCTCCTAGTCTTTGTTAGCTCTTCTCTGATGTCTCATTTGCATTTTTCCTACAATTTCTCAGAGTTCTTAACACTTTAGCAGCTTTTGCATTTCTTCAAAATGTTGATATATTTGAGTAGGTATTAATAGCTAAATATTAGCAATACATAAAATTTTAATACACATAAAATTAGTAAAAATACTTTTGTGCTATTAAGTTCACATGGGTGATACTTTATTTATTTTTGTTTTTAACCTGGTTCTTAGTAAGTATGCAGATACATTTTAATGTTACCTAGTAGAAATTCTAAGTTGATTTTTTTAAGATTAATAAAATCCTAGACATAATGCAATTCTTACAAATCATTATTTCTTACCTGTCATTTGTCAATGCAGTATTTATAAATTAACAGTCATGGATTTTCACTTGAATGCAAAATGCTGGAACAGTCTGGAATGGACATGTGAAAGCCATCTCAGAGGATTACCTGAGCATCAGATGGATGGAAAAAATAGTAGATATATGAGCAAATAGATGGGTAGATAGATTAGTCTCAGGTTTCAACTCTGTTCCTCCAAAGCATGCTTGAGTTACTCTTTCAGTATTGTGGAAGGTTAACAATGTTGGAAAACTGAGTTCTCTACTTTGAACTTTTATAGGTATGTAACATATCAGGAAAATAAAACATTTGAAACTGGGAACTTACAAATAGATTCAAAAACAATTATTTATTTTACAAAGAGATTTACCCAGACTCCTCATTTAAGGAACATTAGATCTCAGTATTTCATATATAGACAGTTCTGAAGATGTGTTACTCCTGTAGTTTTCATTTGGGATTGATATATTTTGTCCTCCCTATGTTGATGACTGCCAGCAATTCCAGGGATTTAGTTGAATATAAACTGAACTGAAAAATATATATTTACAGAGGTGTTTACAGTATTCACCTTTGATTGTAGACTGAGTTTCTATCTGGCAATAGGCCTCTGGAAATGAAACACTGCAACATTACTGGATGTTTTCTAAAACCATTTTATCTGCCAAATTTACCAAGTGAAAGTGAACTTAAAGAACAAACATGTATCTTACCATTTAACTTATGATTTTTCAAATATGAAGAAAAGTATAGAGAATATGACAAAAACTCATGAATCTGTTATCCAAAATGCTACCATATTTTCCCTATGAATTATTAAAGGATGCCCCCAAGCCATTTTTCCCCTTCCTTCTGAGAAGTAACTACTGTCTTGAAATTGGTATGTGTGATCCCCTCAATGTTTTTGTGTTTTAAAAAAGCGCATGTAAATATTGTAAATATATGACCTCTGGTGTTATGTGTTTCAAAATTTTAAATAAGTGTTATCATGCCATATATATCCTTTTGCAATTTGCTTTTACCATTCAGCATTAGGTTTTTGAAATTTATCTGTGGAGATCTAGTTCATTCATTTGAACTAGAACTATATAGAATCTATTGTAAAACTAAGCCACTTTACTTAATTCTGTTCCCTTACTGATGATGCTAAAGTTGTTTCCACTTATTTTTGTATTACAAATAGTGCTGTAGTAAACATCCTTATATATTTATTCTTGTACACATGGGCAAGCATTTCTCTAGAGCAGTAGTTCTCAAACTTAGGCATGCATCAGAATCACCTTCAATGCTTATTAAAACACAGGTTGCTCAGGTTGCTGGCTCCAGGACTACACATCCTTTGCCATAATACAGAAGCTGCTAAATCCAGGCTTCCACTGCTAAGAGTTCCAGATCCATGCTGCTTCTGTCATGATTTCTATCAGTCAAATATATCTCTACATGTTGCCTTTTTGCCTATGTAATGGAGCAAATGCACAATTTATTGTTCATCTCTGAACTCTTTTGAGTCTGAAAGGGAGTGTTTTTAATAATTGTAACAACATCTGACTTACAACCCAGTTCTGGATCAAAGCCTCCAGTAGGTGCCTCTGGTGGGAAAATCAAAATTACAAATCTACACCTAACAGCCAAGGAACCTGAGTCTGGAAATTGTAGTTTTTGGGATTCTAGTTTAGAAAGGTAGACTTTGTGCAGAAATGTCAAAATTAGCTAAAGGCCTTAAAAATAGTTTGGAACTACCTACAAAGCAATGATTACTTTGTTATTATTTTAAGTTTTATTTATTTATTTTTCTGTCTTATTCCACTGGCTAAGACTGTCAGCACATTGTTGAATAGTTGTGCTGATGGCAAACATTTTTTTCTCTTTCTTGTCTTGAAGGAAGTGCTAATAAAGTTTCATTATGATGATATTTTCTGTAGGGTTTTAAAATATGCTTTTGTCAGGTTTAGGAAATTTCCTTTTATTCTTGATTTTCTGAGTGTTTAAAAAAATTATAAATATGTATACATTTAATAATACCTTTTGTACATGCAATAAGATAATGTTTTTTTCCTTTATAAATGGGTGTTAAATTACATTAAAATATTTTCTAATGTTAGAGCAGCCTTGAATCCTTGGGATAAATTCTACTTGGTAATAATACTTTTTTTTTAAGTATAAATTTTTGGCTTTGGTCTGGTAATATCTTATTTAGCACTTTTGCAAATATGTTCATAAGTGAGCTACAAATTTCCTTTTTTTTTTTTTTTTTTGAGACAGTGTCTTACTCTGTTACCCAGACTGGAGTGCAGTGGCACAATCACAGCTCACTGCAGCCTCAAACTCCTGGGCTCAAGCAATCCTCCCAACTCAGCCTCCTGAGTAGGTGGGATTACAGGCACCTGCCACCACACCCAGCTAACTTTTGTATTTTTTGTAGAGTCAGGGTTTTTCCATGTTGCCCAGGCTTCTCTTGAACTCCTCGGCTCAAACAATCCCCCTGCCTCGGCCTCCCAAAGTGCTGGGATTACAGGTGTGAGCCACTGCACCTGGCCAAATTTCCTTTCTAATACTGTACTTTTTCAGTTGTGGTGCCAAGTTATGTCAGTCTTATTAAAATCAGTTAGTGAAGTTTCCGTGTTTACGTACTCTCTGAAAAACTTTAAAATGATGATTGTTGGAAGTTTGACATGTTCTCCAATAAAACCATCCAGCATGGTGTGATTTTTATTTATAGAGGATGATATAGATTTTTAATGATCAATTCCAATTCTTTAATGGATATAGATCTGTTCAACTTTTCAATTTGTCATGAGTCTGTTTTGGTAAGTTATATTTTTCTAGAGAATGGTTCAATTTTTATGTTTCCAGTTATGGGTATCAAGTTACTCAGCCTGTTCTCTTGTGATTTAAAAAAAATGTCTATTCTATCTGTAATTATGTCACCCTTTACTTTCAGATCTGTTATGTTTATGCTTTGTTTTTCCCCCATGATTAACCCTGATTACAAAATAGTTAATTTCTTTTAAAAAGCAACTTTAAGATTTGTTTCTGTTGTTTCTCATTTCATTAACTTCTGCTCTGATGTTTATTTTTTCATTTCATCAACTTTCTCCTAATATCTTGAGTTGCCTACATCATTAATTTTCAATTTTAGGATTAGTTCATTTAGCTGCACACATTTTGAAATATAGTGTTTTCTTTGTGGATCAGTTCTAAATATTTTATAATTTTTATTGAGGTTTCTTCTTTGACTCATAGATTATTTAGAAATGCATTACAATTTTCCAAATGAAAAATTCTTAGATAACGCTTTGTTATTGATTCCTAAATTTATTATATTTTGAGTAGACATCTTGGTTTGTGGGATATTTTATTTGGTAGTTTTTGAAATTTTTCTTTGTTCTAATATGTGTTCCATTTTTGCTTGAAAAAAACATTAGTTCTCAAAATGTTGGATGTAGTATTCTATATAATTACTGTCATTGCATCAAGTCTCTTAATTGGGTTATCAAATCATTTACAGTCTCACTTATTTCTGGTCTTTTGATCTATCTGTCATGAAGAATGGCATGTTAAGAAAATCTAATATGGTTGTGGATCTTTCCCTTTATCTTTTTAATTCTGTTTTCCTTGCATATATTTTGGGGCTATGTTGCTAAATTTATATAAGTTCAGAATTATTATGACTTTCAGTAAATTACTCTTTTACCATTATGTATTCCTAATGATACTGTACTGTTTTCTCTTTAGGGTTTTTTTCTGCTTGATATTAATATAAATGTACTTTGGTTAGCATTTTTTCTGATGCAAATTTCCCCATCATTTATTCTTAAACTTTCTGTGTCATTCTGGTTTAACTGTAGCTCTTAGAATTAGCATATAGCTGGATTTTATTTGGAAATCCAACCCGAGTCTTACGTGTCTAGTATTGAAGTTCTTTCTTGTTTTAATATCCATGAAATGAGACATATCTTAATGATTTTGTTGTTGGTGTTTTACCAGTTTCTTACCTCCTCATTGTTTCTCACACTTCATCTTTGCTCTGGGTTCAATTCTGTTTTTTCCTGAAGTACATCCTTAGGTAGTTCTTTTAGCCAGGGTATCTGAATGGCTTGCGTCTCACAGCGGCATCCTCTCTAATCAACGTTTCAGGCAGGTAAAAACTGCTTTACTGCTTTGCTGAGCTGGTGGGTGGAGTTTTCATAGTTGACAGCAGATAATTGCCAGTCTGAGCAGCCCTTCAAGGGCCTTTGTTTTATATGGAAGCCTCAGTTCCAGCTCCTCTCCTCCTTCTACCCCATAGGTGTCCAATCTTTTGGCTTCCCTGGGCCACATTAGAAGAAGAAGAATTGTCTTGGGTCACACATAAAATATACTAACACTAACGATAGCTGAAGAGCTGAAAAAAAAAATCACAAAAATGTCTCATAATGTTTTAAGAAAGTTTACAAATTTGTGCTGGGCTGCATTCATAGCCTTCCTGGGCCGCATGTGGCCTGCAAGCCACAGGTTGGACAAGCCTGTTCTATCCTGAAGCAGCATTTCTTGGCTTGTGTGGGTGGTGGAATCCCAGCTCCCAGGCTCTAGGACCTGTTCCTAGGTTTGAAATCGCCTCCCCATGCACTCCCCTACTGCCCTGGCTTTATGTTCCCATTGTATTCCCATCACCTGGGGAATTATCACTTTCTTTTAAGCTTAGCTATTTGTTAAATTTTGGGAGGGTAAATATTTTACCCAGAAGTCATATGCGTGTGGTGTAAGAAACAGTTTCATATTTATTTAGAGCATCTTATGTGCAGAATTGGAATCCTAACCTTCTTTACTAAACACATTTGTTTTTATTCCCAATGTGATTTCCAGTTGCACTATACCTTTGGCCATATTTAGGAAATTAAATAGCTGGATACTATTATTTTGTACCTCTATTTTCACTGTTTTTCCAGTGAAACACCTTTTCAATGCATAGGTATCAGTCCATTATTGCTAAATGTCCTTCCTCCTTCGCCTCCCCAACGGACCTCCCTGTCATACCTGTCTACTATCTTCTTGTTACCTATCTTGTGTTTAAGTTCTTCTCAGCTTCTCACGCTGGAAAGTGATATGATGGATATATAATTTAGTGACTGAACATGGCCTCTAAAGATCGCCTTTTCTAAAATGTTTGCGTTTTATTAGAGGATTGAGAAATACAAAGAATGAGGAGACTCATGGCATTGAAGAGGGCTGTTATGAAAGATACTTTGGGGTACCAATAGTCAAGAAATATTCCCTTCTGGTGCCTGTAGATTACATTATTTCAGAAACTGCCATCTTTGCTATTTCTATTTATGTGTATCTACATTTCCCAAAGAGCTCAATGTCAACTCTTACGGACTTTGATGGGAATAAAAACTCAAAAAGGAAATAATTATTTTTCTAAAAGGAAAATTTCTCTCTTCTTCTGATCTTTTCCTTCATTTTTTCAAACAAACACAAAAAAGTCCATATCTACAAAGCAACCAATTACTACAAAGATATCTGAAATAACTTATGCCCTAACATTATAATATGGTGAAAATTATAATCCAAAATGTAGAATAATATCTGGGCTGGCTTTCATCACAGCACTAATATGAAGCCTATTTCAAAGAGAATGAAGTAAAGAGAGTTGCAATTTAGTATGTGAAAGGCTAGGTGAAATTACATGGGCTTTGTCATATTTGCACATCTAAATCTAATGGGAAATTAAATAACTCAAGCTGTGCACTCTCATCTCCAGGAATTCATCATATGAAGGAATGAAGATGTTCAAAAGAAAACCTTCAACCTCATGCCAGAAGATGTTCCCAGCTGTATAAATGCCTAACTCAGCTTCTAGTCCTTGGAAATTAAGCAGCTCATTGAAAATTCAAGAGTTCCAGCCAGAAGCTACAGCTAGGCTCAGATGTTGAAATCAGTCTCTCCTGCTGATCAAACTGTGACATTGCCAAATCAATAGGCCTGGCTTTTCAGTTAATTCTCAGCGAGCCCTTCCTTTCCCTCTGTAGTGGTTGGTGTGGCATTTAAAATATAACTCCTTTATGTACACTGTAAACCATTCCTTCTCAGGGCAGATGGAAGTATGAAATCTATCTATTTCAGTCTATAAAATTATATTTAGAGCGTTAGGTAATGAATGTCCTAGTAAAGTCGGCAGAGGACAGGTAGGTTAAATGACAAGTAAGGAATGACAGGCAGGTAGTAGATGATAAGAGTTGCAGAACAGTTTGGGGAGAAGGACTTTATTTTTAAATGCCTTTAGTAACACTACTACTACTAATATAGCAGTAAAGTACTTTTTACCCATTAATAAATGGGTAAAAGTAATTTCAAGTTAGCAAATTTCTCATTTATATGCAGTGTTTCATATAACAATGGCTCAATCCTGATCCCTGTAGGAAACTACCTTAACCATTGTGTATTTTTTCAGCTTTTAATGACTATACAAGCACATCTTATCATATTTTATATTTTTTACATAAAGAAGTCATGCAACTTACACCATGAACATCTTTCCATATCAGGTCATATGGAACTTTTTCATTCTTTTTAACAATTGCAGAATATTGTGGGAAGTAGTTTAATTTACTCAGCTAGTCTTCTAATGATGGACATTTGGCTTGTTTACAATTTCCATTCTTTCACAAAGCCTGCTGCAACAAATAACATTATTCATATGGCATTTTGTTTAAGTGTGAGTATATATGTAGGATAAATTTCTAGAAAGTAGACTTGCTGGATTAAAAGTTATGTACATTTTAAATTTTGATAGATATTGCCAAATTTCCATGCAAAGGATAAATTTCTTTGTGTAGAATTGCTTGGTTGCATGGTGTATGCATTTCATCTTTCAGAAATGTTGTATCAGTTTATATTCCTGGGCAATATGGGCAAACAAGATAACCTGAAAATCCCCCTAAAAAGACACCTAAAATATTAAACAATATGTAACAGATATCTCATGTATAGAACTAGGCTTGCAAAAAAGTAAGGCAAATCCCCAGGGATCAAAAAATGAAGAAGCTGAAAACCAAGGGAGGAAGCAGACATTGAAGCCACTGATGCCCTGGGGCATTTATAGTTGCAGGTAACCAAGATGCTTGGTGTTTAACAGCCACATGAAGATAAGACCTTGGACCCAGCAAGGTGTAGAGAGGAGCCAAGACCCTCACAAGAATCTGGAACCCTCAAGCACTAAAAGATGGATAGAAAAAAATAACCAGCAAAAGGAGATAATAAGGCAAATTGTCTGGCTTGGCTTAGGCATACAGAGTAAAAACGAAAAGTATGTACTGAGAATTTATAACCACAGGCCTGCCCTCAAGTGGGATAGGAGTTCTAATACATACTACCTTGGGACACCTTGGGTGCCTAACAGAGGCAAATGCAAATCCTCTCCAAAGACTCATGTCTTCAACCTAGGCTACCTAAGATTCTGCGATGGTTTGAATATTTTTCCCTCCAAAACTCCTGTTGAAATTTAATCCCCATTGTGGCCATATTGAGAGGTGGGGCCTTTAAGAGGTGATTGGGTCATAAGGGATCTGCCCTTATTAATGGACGAATCCATTCATGGATTAATGGATTAATGGGTTATCACAGGAGATGGACTGGTGGCTTTATAAGAAGAAAAGAGACCTGAGCTAGCATACTCAGTCCCCTTACCATGTGATGCCCTGCACCACCTTTGGACGCTTCAGAGTCCCCACCAGCAAGAAGGCCCTCAGCAGATGTGGCCCCCTGACCTAAAACTTCCCAGCCTCCATTATTGTAATAAATAAATCCTATTCTTTATAAATTATCTAGGTTCGTTATTCTGTGATAAGCAGTAGAAAACAGACTAAGACAATTCCCATGGATAAAAGGTTTGATTGAACATAAATTCACAATCCAAAATTTCATACCAAAAGAAAGATTCCCATGCATGAATGCAAGCAGTAAAAACAGCTTTATTAGACTTCCAGGAACTTCAGATAACAAGCAATCAGATAGAGTATAAAATGAGTTTTATATTTTTAAAAAGTTTAAGGAAACAGTATCAGGAATAAGATGTAACTAAGAACACACACATAAACAAGGCCTGACAGATTTTATAAAACAAAGTAGAACTTCTAAAAATAAAAAAGTGATAATCAAATTTTAGAATACAATGGAATACTTAAGTAACCAAATTAGATTCAGTTGTAAAAAGAATTAGCAAACTGGAAAGCTCTGAGGGAAGTACCTAAAGTGCAGCACAGAGTTGCAAGAATGGAAAAATATAAAAAACATTGAATATGTGAGCATTTGAAGGACACATATATGTTGTACTGATGATATTCTACATGGATGAAAGAGAATGAGGGGATATGAGAAATATTTAAAGAGATAATTGGTGAGAATTTTCCAGAATAGGTAGAAGACATGAATCCTTAGATTCAGGAAGCACAATAAATCTCAAATTCTCCTACTGCATTTCAGCATACATCACACATTTTAATGAAATATAACTATATTTCCCAAAACAAACTGTTAATGAGAAGAGTGGTGTTGTTTTACATTTTTGCTAATCTCTTTAATGTCTGGTTTAGTAGAATACTGTTGGATTCTCATATGTGCTTTTGCATTCAACCTGTTCCAATATCACATGTCATATAGCCTTTGGAAAACAAATCTGCAAGAGAATGAGAATGAAAAAGACAAATTATGTCTTAGCATTATTATAAATATACTTTTGGCCTTGTGTAACTCCTGAAAAATTCTCCAGGTTCTTCAAGGGTCTTTAGAACATACTTGGAGGAACACTGATTTATGTATTTATTAAAAAAATTTTTTTTTAGAGATTAGGTCTTGCTTTGTTCCCCAGGCTGGAGTGCAGTGGTGCAATCATAGCTCACTGCACCCTTGAACTCTTGGGCTGAAGCAATCCTCCTATGTCAGCTTTCCAAGTAGCTGGGACGATAGGGGCACACCACCATGCCCAGCTAATTTTTAAAATTTTTTAGAGGTAGGGTCTCACTGTGCTGTCCAAGCTGGTCTCAAACTCCCGGCCTCAAGTGATCCTCCTTCCTCAGCCTACTGAGTATCTGGGATTATAGGTGTGAGACACTGTGACCAGCTAGGACCACTGATTTTGTGTAAGTTTTTTATTATGGGTTATGGGTGGTGGACTGGGTGTGTTACAAACAAATATTCTACACACGTACACACACAGGTACATACACACACACAAACAACCATATATGCTCTACATGAATCCCAGTTTTTCAGGGAATTAGAATACATACAATAAGGCACACTTGGATTTGAAACTCAGGGGATTTCATTTCTCTTCCATGATTTAAAGGGTACTTCAGGATCCTGCAATACCATCTTTGTGAACATCAAGAATATTACGTTGGTACACACAGAAAGAAGTCTTGAGTAATACCAGATATTTTTGGTTAATAAGATGGTAAGTAAATTACTTGTTACCATAATCTGATTAAGACATATATATCAAGGGTGAATATGATTCTCCACTACATAATTGCAAAACTGACCTGGAAGTGGAAAACAAAAATCATCTACCAGGAGACCAACACACCGAGTTTTATTTTCTGGTTTGCATTTAGCACCCAAATGTTTCAGAATCATGAGGAAACTGATGCAACTATTGTAGAAACATCGACTCTGGAGACCAGCTGGAGAGAATGAGAAGATATTTTTTTCATTCCCTGGGAAGTCTCATTTACATAGCTTGAGTTAAATTTTGCTATCAAATTTTCTTTAACTAAAATTTTCTTTTCTGCATCTGATATTTCTCATTTTCGATTTTATATCATTAAAGAGATGGCCCCCTTCTGAATCTGTTAAGGGATCACATCTTGTACTCTTTGATCTCTTTCTTATTGAACAAATATGACCCACATATTTTTCCTATCTTATTTATCTTATTATATAAAACCGAAGATGCTAGACATTATTTCAGCAGTGCTCAGGAGAAGAACAGTTGTAATAACTCATTAGATCTCAGACATCTCAATTTCAATTAAAAAGACTCACAAGAACTATTTACAATAGCAAAGACTTGGAACCAACCCAAATGCCCATCAATGATAGACTGGATAAAGAAAGTGTGGCACATATACACCATGGAATACTATGCAGCCATACAAAAGAATGAATTCATGTCCTTTGCAGGGACGTGGATGAAGCTGGAAACCACCATCCTCAGCAAACTAACACAGAAACAGAAAACCAAACAGCATTGTTCTCACTCATAAGTAAGAATCGAACAATGAGAACACATGGACACAGTGAAGGGAACATTACCACTGGGGCTTGTCGGGGGTGGGGGAAGGGGAGGGAGAGCATTAGGACAAATACCTAATGCATGTGGAGTTTAAGACCTAGATGACGGGTTGATAGGTGCAGCAAACCACCATGGCACAGGTATACCTATGTAACAAACCTGTACGTTCAGCACGTGTATCCCAGAACTTAAAGTAAAATAAAAAAGGCATTGTCTCTAAATATTTATTTGAATCCACAAGTCTTCATCCCTATTCATTTCTGCTAAAACATAGATAGTAGAAGATTAACTGGCCAGTTTTTAACATGGGACACTGTGACATGCAAAATGACATTATCAAAAGGGTATGAGATAAAAAATGATTCAGTCCAGTAGAATTGCATTTATTACACAAACACATATTGAGTATCTCCTGGGTACCAGGCACTTAGCTAATCCCTGGGTTTCAGAGATAAATAAGAAAGAGTTTGTGCCTTCATAGCCCAGTAGAGGCAGTAAACCTGTAAAGAAAAATTGATATAGAGTGTGATAAGACTTATAATAAAGATATGTATGAGGTATATTTATGGCACTAGGGGAGCAATACATTTTGCTTGTGGAATCAGAAAGTCTTCACCTTTGAGCTGCTCTTGAGGAGTAAGTTGGAGTTTTCTAGGCTGTCAAGGAGGGTTAGAGTATTCTAGGCAGAAAATAACTACATGTGCAAAGCTCTGCATGTCCAGGCATGGCAGTAATTCAGCCTGTCAAGGCTGGAGTGAAGGGTGAAGACGGAGATCAGTCAGAAATGATGTTGGACGGTAGGTGAAATTAGTTTGTCAAAGGTCTGTATCCCATGCTAGGAAGCTTACACTTTATCACATAGGTTTCTGGTTTTCCAGATATGCTGTAGATCAGTAGGGGGTTCACAGAGGTACCTGGGGGTACTGGTGGGGTATGTTCAGGGCAAGCAGGGAGGATTCTCCTCCTACCCTTGTCTCAATAGGAACTTCTCAGCTTTACTGTGTGCATGCTTCAAGTTGGACTTCATTGTAAGATTTCATTTTACTCAACAGTGGTCTATTGAGCACATACTTGGTGCCAAGCATTTTGCTGGCATAGCCTGCACAGAGCTTACCTCCCAGTGCAGAAAAAATATTCCTTTTTTTTTTTTAACACAGGGGCTTGCTCTGCCACCCAGACTGGAGTGCAGTGGCACAATCACGGCTCACGGAAGCTTCGACCTCCTAGACTCAGGCAATCCTCCTGCCTCAGCCTCTGAAGTAGCTGGGACTACAGGCATGCGCCACCATGCCGGGCTAATTTTTAAATTTTTTTTGTAGAAATGAGGTCTCACTGTGTTGCCCAGGCTGGTCTCCCATTCCTGGGCTCCAGCAATCCTCCTGCCTTGACCTCCCAAAGTGCTGTGATTTAAAGGTGTGAGCTACAGTGCCGGGCCTAAAGATTTCTTTTTTAAAAACTTATAAATCAACAATAATAGGTGAGGGAGAACCTCTAGAAGGTGGCAAGCAGGGGAGTGATATGACCAAATTTGCTTCTTAATCTCTCTCTGTTTGCAGTGTGGACAGTAGGCTCAAGAGCAGAGAGGCTGGGCAGAAAATGAAAGTACAAAATCAGTAGGACTTGAGGTGAATATGGAGATGAAGATGACATTGTGTTAGGATAAGTCCCAGGCTTATGGCTTAGATGAATGCATCTGCCATAAGGAATCTAGGAGGAAGAGAGGGGGATAAGGAAGAACCTCTGGGGCATTCAACAATTAGGGAGATATTGGAAGAGGAAGAGGCAGTGATGGAAACTGAGAAGAGGGAGCGGGGGTGACAGTGAGAGACAGTGAGAGAGAGCAGAGAAGAGCGTTATCTCGATGGCAGAGTTTCAAGAAGGCAGAGATCAGTAGTGTCTGATTCAGGGAGACTTTGTAAGATAGACCAGGAAGTCTTCACTTGATTCGGCAAATGGAGAAGCTTGGGTGACTTCAGCAGGATCAGTTTCAGTGGAAGCCAGATTGCAGTGGGCTGAGAAGTGAGTAAGTGGCGAGGAAGTGGAGATGGTGAGAATAGATATCTCCTTTAGGAGAATGGCTGTGAAGGCAGAAGGAGGGAGAGCATGATTGCTTGAGAAAATGCTGAAGTGGGAGGCATGAGTTTATCAATATGCACAGGAGAGGGATCCAGAAGGACAGAAAATTGAATGTGTGTGTGTGTGTGTGTGTGTGTGTGTGTGTGTGTGTGTGTGTGTGTGTAATTGCTAAAGGAGATCCCTGAAGATGTGGGACGGATCTCAGGACTCATATCCAGCATCATTCTTATTGAGAAACCCTAAATATATGAGAATTTAATATATTCAGCATATATATGTGTACATGTATCCTCATATACACATATTTGGGATATTTTGGGGGGACAAATTTATTGATAAAATTTGAAAATTAATTTCAATTTTTTTAGAGTATTGTAGGATTTTGGATATCAAAGAAACTGCAAAATCTAAATCATGTCTTTTTAATTTTTAATTTTCTCTATTTAGAACATATGAATTTCTGAATAGCAAAACCACTTTTGTTTGAGGATACCTTAGTAATTCATTCTGGAGGTCTCAGAAAATGAACACATTTTTGTCATTGGAGACTCCTTAAGAAACTCTTCCCTCTCTCGCCTTTTAAAATCCCTTTATCCATGTTAACTCTAATTTTTTCCATGAGTTCCTAAGCTCTAAATTGTACATGGGTGTAAAAATGTACTTTACAGCATTCAACAGCGATTTTTTATTTGACAGCTAGGATCCACTTCTTAGACGAAATATTTTTTCTATTCCACAGTTGGATTCTATTAGAGATGTTGGCGACCCTTTGAGACAAACCAGATATGTAAAGTTATTAGCCTTAGGGATGACTTTAAAATGAGAAATGGCATTATATTCTCTAAATAATTGCTGTTGGTTCTGTGTTTTATAAACATCATGGGTATGTAATAACCTATTAGCTGTTGCTTGCTATCATCCTGCCTGCAGGGCCAATGGTGAGGGGCAAGCATGGGAAGATTTGGTTGACATATAGTTCTGAATGGGAAATTAAAATCCTGTATTTGTTGTTGAATCTGCTTCTAATTTTCAGTGTGGCATGGGGGAAATATATTAAATCCCACTATGTGTCAAGTTCTCACTCTGCAGAAAGGAGAGTGATACAGCATCTATGGGTGGTTCATAGGGAAGGTAATGCCTATGTATCAATTAAGAGGAAACTCAACCTAATATCATACAATTGCCCTGACAGTTGGGCTTATTAGTGTATGAAATGGCCATGGGGAGAGATTCATTTGGCAGAAGCCCCCTGCCCATAGCTTTTATTCATGATTATGAGAGTCAGGCTAGGTCTCCCAGTCAAAGACAAGCTTGGTTCCTATGGTTTTGACATTGATTGTGAGTCAAAGACTTATCTCTGACTGTTACCGTCTCCCCACCTTAATTTTCCAAAAGAAACATGTCTCTAGTTTATTCAGCACTCTCTCACTCCACCCCTGGGTATTCCTCCTGAACATGTGTTATTACAATTTCCAGTCTGTATTCACTGATTTTATAGTGGCAATAGTAGTTGACTTATCTTTTGCTGGGCCACTTCTCTTGTTACCTGCCTTGGTTTTTATTTTTCCCCAAACATATAGAATATATTTTCTCCAAACAGTACCCAAATGCCAGATTGTCAAAAGGAAGTTGACAAGAGTATGCTGTGCTACATACTGTGAAAGGAGCTAATCAAAGCAGCTTTTTAATTGCTATAGTAATGATTTAGATGTGCAAAAAAATACTCAAGTTAAATTTGCATGACTAATTAATTAAGCAAAGCTCACAATTGACAAACATAATTAGCACATCCAAAATTGAAACCACATTCTGATCCTTTTAACTTGGTGCCAAAAAAAAAAAATGTGAAGTGCTCAGCACCCCCTTCTTTACAGTATCTGTAGGTCCAGTTGCCAATTCTCATATTTAGGTTTGTTATACATGGAGCATAGTTAATTGCAAAAACATTCCTGAAGATCTTACTTTTTTTAAAACAGAGAATTCTCATGAGTTTTGGCATATTTGTTCAATCCTTTAGCAGCTAAATTTATCTAATAGAGTGAAACTCTTAAACAGGGAAAAGGAGATCTGCCTATCTTTCTATCTATCATCTATCTATCTATCTATCTATCTATCTATCTATCTATCTATCATCTATCTTAATCTAATCTATCTTTCATCTATTCATCTGTCTTCCTATAAATTGCTGTTAGATCAGCTTTAATGGTACATACATGTTTTATGTGGGAAAGTGGTTTGATCTGGAGACATGGAAACCTATATAATGGTAGGTCAAGTTACCATGGAGCTTCATTAGTAGAGATACATAACAGCTTTCTGTGGCAAATCCATAATTCAGAGTCTCCTGGAGTCCTTGCTGAGCTAAAGCCATGCTGTGTCTGAGGACTTAGGGAAAAATCCTTTCTCCAACTCTCTCCTACTCATGACAGCTTGTGACATGCTTTGTTACTTGGCTACCAAAGTGGAATTGCTGTGTTCAGAGTAACATGGGGAAAAGTCACTTCACCTGTAGCCTGGATACCCTTTCTCCTTCCATAAAGCTCAGACCCCAGTTGGACCAAAGATCAATATATGGGTCAGGTATCGTATTCTGCTTCCCATGGCCAGTTTCATCCTTTGAATGTATCTGGAAAACCAAGTGTATATTTTTAATTAATCACAGCACAAGCGTGGCAAACCTCCTTTGGTGCAAATTGACTCTTGAAGGTCCCATCCACCAGTGCAACACACTTCATGCATTCATGGACTCAGTGCTGATTAAGGGACTGCTATGTTCCAGACACTCTTCTAGACACAGGTCAAATATCTAGATACTAGACTGGACCTGTCAGTCATGCATGTGTTGGTATACACACAGATCATTCATGTGTAGGACTTCATTTCCTCTAAATTTCCTTTTAATGGAAGAGACTCAGTCTGTGTAGCAAGTAAGAATTTTTCATCCATGATACACAGATAGCAAGAAGCATTATATAATTATAATTGTGAAAATGTTAAAAAATACAGAAAAGTGCTAGGGACAATACTGTATAATACTTATGTAGCCATCAAATAGAATTTCCAGATGACATGTTATATTTACTTCATTTTTTTAAGCAAGAAAGTAATATTTTACTGATAAATCTTTGATCTCATCCTTTCTCATTCTCATTTCCTTCCCTCTGTTCTTTCTGAGAAGCACCACTATGATTATTATGCTGTGTAGCCATCCACTATATCTTTTATATTTTTACTAGATATAGAATATGCCTAAAATATATAGAGATTGCTTTTATACATTTTAAAAATTTGACATAAATTCTATCATAATACACAAATTGTCCTTTTTTTTGAGCTTGATCCATTTTAGTGCATATACATTTAGTTCATTTTAACTATGGTGTATTATTCCCTTGTGTGTGTTTACCTCAATTTCTCTTTCCTTCTTCTACCTACAGACATTTAGAGTTTCCAGTAGTTTTTCCTATTAGAAACAAAGCTTATGAGGACATCCATGAAAAATATTTATTTACACACTTGGGGAAGAATTTTCCTAAAGTATATATCTAGATGTGGAATTATTGGACTGAATATTATCTACATCAAATTTATTAGATATTGTTCTCCAAATGGTAGGGTGCTTCTACCAACAGTGTATAAGAATCTTCCTTCTTACCAATACTTGACATTCTCAGACTTTTTAATGTTTGCCAACCTGATGCTTTTCCCTGACTACACATGAAGTTCAGTACATTTTCCCATGTGCCTACTGAGCATCTGAAATGTAGCTGCTTTGAGTTGTGCTGGAAGTATAAAATACACACCAGATTTTTAAAATTTAACATGAAAAAATAATGTAAAATATCTAATAATTTTGATATTGATTGTATGTTGAAATGATAATAATTTGGATACATCAGGTTAAATAAAATAAATTATTATGATTAATTTCTCCTGGTACTTTTTACTTTTTAAAATGTGCCTACTAGAAAATTTAAAAATGCCTATGCAGCTCTTAACTCTTAATACACTTCTACTGGATAGCACTGGGTTAGAAATTCCAGTATAATGTTGAATAATCATGGTGAAAGTAGACTTCTGTGTTTTGTGACTACAGTGGAAATCCTTCTACAGATTCATCTGTATTTCTGAGGTTTACTTTTGGTGTTTTGTAGTTACTCTATTAGATTGAGGAGGTCTCTGCTACTCCTACTTTCATGAGAGTAATTATAATGAATGAAGATTAAATTCTATGCGTCAACTATGTATTAGGATGATCATGTCATGTAGTATTTTCCTTTAATTTTTAGTATGGTCAAATATATATGTATTTTAGTATTTAGTATGGTCAAATATATATATATATACATATATAATTTTTAGTATGGTCAAATATATATATATACACACACACACACACACACACACATATATATATATATATACACATATGTCGATGAGGAACTATCTTGGCATCCTGGGATAAACTTACCTAGCCATTTTGTACTCTTTATACCCTGCTGGGTTTCATTGGCTTAACTTTTCTTAGGAATTTCCCATTTATATTCGTAGATGAGATTGTTCTATAATATTGATTTTTTTTGTACTCTCCTTATTGGCATTAAGTTCACTACCACTGCTGCCTCTAATAATCAGCATTTATTGAGTACTTAGTAGTGCCAGGGGCTTTCATGCAGTCCCTCATTGACTACCCCCACCAAACTTGTAAAATAGATTTTATTCTTATCCTCATTTTATAGAGGAAGAAACTAAGACACAGAGGGGATAGGTAATGTGCCTAAGGGTGGCACTCCATTTTGGACAAAATGGTAGACTAGTTATCCCAAGAAAGCCCCCCAATTTGAAACTTCTAAAATGCTGGATAAAAATATTTTTTTAATCTTAAAATAAGTTGTGAACCTGGAGAGAAAGTTGAGGAAAGCCTCAGATCCCCTTGTTTTCATCCTTTGAGCTTCAATTTTCATAGACCTTAAATGGGGAGCAGGAGACAAACCTGAGGTCCCCAGCAAAGTGGAAAATTGGATTGAAGACCTCCAGGATAAATACAGGACCTTGAAAAATGACCCATGCAGTGATTAGATTGGAAAAAATATCTACCCCTCTTGTATTCTGAAGATAGGCAGAAAGGAAATTGCTAGCCTTGGCTCCAGGTAAGTGGGTTGGGTGATAGGTTGGGGAAAAGTCCAGGGCTGGCATTGCTGCATACTACAAGTTTTAAAAGAACACTTTCAGAAATGAGCATTTTCACTGTTAATTCAGTTCTAAATCTTTTATAATTCCATTATCATTTCCTCTTTAATTCTTGATTGTATAAAAATGCAATTTTTATTTCCAAACACAAGGGTGTTTTCATTTTTACCCTCTTTTCTTGTTGGTCTTAATTTAATTGGATTGTGATAAGCAGAGTATGCAAACTGCATGCTATTGATTTTTTGAATTTTGTTGAGACTTACTTTGCTACTTAGCAATTAATTTTTATAATTATGCCACATACATATGAGAATGTATATTCTCTATTTTGGGGGGTGTAGTATTCTTTTGATGTATATGTCCAATAGATCATGTTTGTTAATTGTGTTTCTGATTCTTCATCTGATTTATCTATCATTGTCTGAGAAAGTTGTCTTAAAATCTTTCACTGTGAATGTGAATTTATCCAATTTTCCTTGAAATTCTATCAGTTTTTCATTTAGATATGCTTAAGCTGTATTAGCAGATGCATACAAGTTAATGATAGTTATATTTCTTGTAGACTTTAAAATATTGTTTTAAAGTGAAGCTCTTTATCTCTGGTAATGCTTTTAGCCTTAAATTCCATCTAATCTGCTATTAGTATTGCTCACTAGAATTCTTTGGGTTGGTATTTGCCTGGTCTATATTTTTTCATCTTTTTATTTTCAATCTTTCCGTATTTGTTTTAGGTGTGTCTCTTGAAAGTAGCCCGTCACTGGTGTTTGCTTTTTTATCCATAGTTATGGGAACTTTCTGGATTAACTGAGTTTAATATGTGTCCATTGATTATGATTAATGACATAGTTTGGCTTATTTCTACCATCTTATGTTATTTTCTATTTTTCAAGCTTTTTACCTACTTCTTTTTTCACTCTTTTTTCCTTTATTTTGGATTTATACATTTTTATTATCCTTTCCCTTGCCTCTACCCCAGTGGTTTGAAAACTTTAGATTCTATTTTATTTCTTCACATGTTTAACATGCACTGTAAGCTTTCTACTTTGTCTATAGTTTTTTCAGTTTCTCTATTCTTCTTTTGAACAAAACAAGGAATTTACCAGGTACCAAACTTAAGTTATCCAGAGTCCCTTCTTTCATCTGCCATTTTATTGTTATATAGAATTTAGTTTTACCTATTTTAGAAGGCACAAAATCAGTTGTTATTATTATTAACAACCAATAAATAAAGAGATATGCTGATACATTTTGTTAATTTATTTGCTAATTATGCTCCTTATATCCCACTCCTTCCTTCTGGGTTCATTTTTCTTCTTGCTGAAGTATATCCTTTCATGACTTACTGCAGTGAAAAAAAAACACTGGTTTTGCTCCATATATGATTCTTGTTATTTCCCTTATTACTTGGAAGCTATTTCCCCACTGTCCGCTGGCGTCAATTTACCAATGAGAAGTAAGCTTTCAGTCTAATGACTGGCTCTTTGTAGGTAATCTGTCTTCCCTCCTGGTAGTATTTAGGATTTTCTCTTTATCCCTGCTGTTCTGAATTTTCAATATGAAATGCTTAGAGGTGGATTTATTTTTGTTTTTCTGTCTCAGCAATTGATATAAACATTCAGTCTGAGGGCTCATGTCTTTCTTTACTCCTCAGCCTGGAAAATTTTTGGCCATTCTCAGCCATTATTTCTCCTGATGGTGCCTCTCTGCCCCTTCCTCTATTCTCTGCTTCTGGAATTACATAAGACACATGTTGGAGCTTCTCCCATTCTTTTATATTTTTCTGGCCCTCTATCTTTTTATAGTAATTATTATGTTTTAATTTTGAAACATTCTGAAATTTATGTGTGCAAGTTATGTACAAGTAACTTCCGTTTCCCAAACAATTTGAGAGTAAGTTGCTGATCTGATGCCCTGCTACCACAGAATACTTTAGTGTATATTTCCAACGTACACATTTCTCCTACACGATTGCAATACAATCATCAAAATAAAGAAATTAACACTGATATATTACTACCACCTAATCCTCTGATCTTGTTACAGCTTCACTGATTGTCCCAATAATGTCCATTACAGAAAATAGGTCCAGTTCAGAAACATGTGTTGTGTTTAGTTGTCAGATCTCTTTTAATCCCCTTCAGTATGAAAGATTTTTTTTAACTTTAACGATCTTGATGTGTCTGAAGATTTGTAGACCAGTTATTTTGTAGAATGTTTCTCAGTTTGCGTTTGTCTGATGTTTCGTCATGATTGGGTTTCGGTGGTGCCTTTTCGCAGGAGTATCACAGAATTGATGCTGTGTCAATCATGTCAAAATGTCTTACCAGAGGTGGTGTTAAATTTCATCACATAGCTAAGATGGTGTCTGCAAAGTTTCTCTACTTAAAAATTATGATCTTCCCCTTTGTAATTAGTAAGTACCTTTGGGGGAGAGACTTTGGCTCTATGCAAATATCCTGTTTCTTATCATAAGCCCAATAATTTTAGCATCCATCAATAGTTCTTGCTGCAGCAATTCGTATTCTGATGTTTGCCTACTGGAGATTTTCATATTTTTGCCTTATTTTCTCTGTATTTATTAGTTAGAATTCTACTATAAGAGCTATTTCCTCCCCCTGTTTATTATTTATTTCTAAATATTGTTAAAATTTATTATGGTAAAATATGTATAACATAACATTTGTCATTCTAACCATTTTTAAGTGCATGGATCAGTGGCATTAAGTACATTCACATTGTTGTGCAACTATCACCACCGTCCATCTCCAGAACTTTTTCGTCTTCCCCAGCTGAGAATCCACACCCATTAAACACTAACTCGCTATTTCTCCATCCCCTAATCCCTAGAAACCACCATTCTACTTTTTGTTTCTATGAATTGGACTAGTCCAGATACTGCATATAAGAGGAATCATTTAATGTTTATCTTTTTGTGATGGGGTTATACCCTATTTATTTAATTAATTATTTAGATCAACATGAACTCATGACTATTTTATTCTATGGATTATAATCCAATACTATTATTATCATCTTTATTGTTACTCAAATTGTCAGCTTTGGCCATTGAGAGCTTTAGCTATGGGGAGCTCCTTCAGGTTAGCTTCTGTGTCCTTTCAACAGGCCCATCATTTTTCTGAGCACTTCTTTGTGCTCTGTCATCCCAAGATATTCCAGGCTCATTTGTACTTTTCCTGTCCCAGCTCTAGAACCAGCCACTTCTCCAAGGAGCCCTTGTGCTTTTCACTGGAAAATGTTATTTAGAGACCAAGATTTGGGCACCAGGTATTCTTATTACTACTGGTGTCCCTTTTTCTAGGCTCTCTCAAAGTGGACAGAACAAGGAAACATATGTATGCATTCAAATGCATGCATATACATACATACACACAGATATATGTATCCATCTGTGTGTGTGTATATATATTATATATATATATATCTTACAATCCATGAGTTTTTGTGATGCCTCTAATTCTAACACCACGGGGTTTGTTCTAGCCACTCTCCTTTCCTAATTTGTTTTTTTATTTTATCTCTATTTTCAGAGACAGTCTCTCACTCTGTCACCTTGGCTAGAGGGCGGTGGTGCAATCACAGCTCACTGCAGCCTCGAACTATTGGGCTCAAGTGATCCTCCTGCTTTAGTCTTCCAAGTAGCTGAGACTACAAGCATGAGCCACCACACCCAGCTACTTTTTAAATTTTTTGTAGAGAGGCAGACTCAGTCAAGCTATGTTGCCCGGGCTGATCTCAAACTCCTGGCCTCAGGAAATCCTCACGCCTTGGCCTCTCAAAGTGTTAAGGGTTACAGGCATGTGCCAGCACACCCAGCTTCCTTTCCTCATTTGTAACTTCTTTCTTGGTTCTTGTGATCTACAAGCTGTATATTACCGTGAAGCTTTACCATGGTTCTAAGAGTCAGAGGTGTACAAAAGGTGTATTCAGGCCGGGTATGGTGGCTCACGCCTGTAATCCCAGCACTTTGGGAGGCTGAGGCAGGCGGATCACCTGAGGTCAGGAGTTGGAAACCAGCCTGGCCAACATAGTGAAACCCCATCTCTACTAAAAATACAAAAATTAGCCAGGCATGGTGGTGGGCGCCTGTAATCCCAGATTTTTGGGAGGCTGAGGCAGGAGAATCGCTTGAACCGAGGAGGTGGAGGTTGCAGTGAGCCGAGATCGTGCCACTGCACTCCAGCCTCGGTGACAAGAGCAAAACTCCATCTCCAAAAAAAAAAAGGTTTATTCAGAGGAATATTGCTCCCCTAGTCTTACTACTATTTCTCATGCCTTTTTTCTCCTTATTCCCACCTACAACTGTAAAGTAACCATGTTCATTATCTACCAGTTTATCCTTCCTGTATTTCTTCTGCACAAAATAACAGATATTTTCTTAAATCCCTTTCTTTCCTACGTGAAGCATACTGTAGATACTCTTTTTGCACTTTTGTTGTTGTTTGAAATTACTCCATATCAATTTGTAGAGATCTTCCTTATTCTTTTTTTTTTTTTTTTTGCAGCTACAGTATTTCATGATAGCTTTTCAACTACTGTCCTGTGGATGGGCAGTTAGAGTGTCTTCAATATTTTGTAATTACAATATTGCAATGAATAATCTTGAGAATATGTATTTTTGTCTTGTTGGAGGTATATGTTCAGATTAGATTCCTAGAAGTGGCATTACTCAATCAAAAGTTTTGTGCATGTGTGGTTTTTTTAGATAATGTCCAAATTCTCTTCCAGAAGGGTGGCATCTGCTTGCCTTCCTACCACCAGTGTATGGGAGTGCTTGTTTCCCCACAGCCTTGCCAAAAGAATGTGTTGCCATGCTTTTAAAATTTTTTTACCAATCTAATAAATGAGAAATGGTATTTCAGTGTTGTTTTAATTTGCATTTCTCTGAGTTTATTTTTCAAACATTTAAGAGCCACTTTAGATTGTGCGTGTGTGTGTGTGTGCGTGTGTGCGTGTGTGTGTGTGTGTGTGTGGTTGCTCATGTTGTTCTTCCATTTTTCTGCTCTACTTTTGGTCCTTTGTCTCCTGATTTTTAATAGTTCTTTATTTATTAGGGATATTAACACCTTGTCTGTGGTATATGCTGCAAATATTTTCTCCTAGTTTGTCAAAGTCTTTTGATTTGCTTACGGTGTTTTTATTTTTTTCTTTTGCCATACAAAAAGTTTTATGTAGTCACAATTATTAATCTTTTATTGCTGCTGAGTTTTGAATCATAGTTAAGAGCCTTTCTTTAACCTGTAGATTAAATGGGAACTTAGAGGCTTTATGGTATGTTTGACTGTCTGATGGGGCTCTTTCTCCCTCCCCATTCCACCCTCATTGTTTCTCTTTTTCACCATTTTTCTGGCTATTCTTAAAGATTTGTTTTCCATATGAACTGTAGTTTCAATTTGTCTAACTCCTTAGAAAGGCTTGTTGTTATTTTTATTGGAACTGAGTTCAATTATAAATTAACTTAGGAAGAGCCAACAAATATGCGATGCTGAATCATCCTATCCAAGAATAGAGGATATTTTTGCTTGTGTTCAAGTCTTCCTTGTGTCTTTCAGGAATGTATGCTATTTTATTTTACTGATTTTAATTTCTGTGTCAATTGTTGCTATATTTTATTATTTATTGACCTCTTATTATTGGTGTCAACTTTCCAGATTATCTTAATCCTTATTTCCATTTCTTAGTAATCTATGCTCCCATATGCCATGTACAGTTCTATAGTTAATACAACTTCATTTTCATCCTCCTTGCTCCTCATGGTAGATTTTGTAAAAAGGCCACCTGGAAAAGAGTCTTAATGGGGACACTGGCCTTGGTTGGGGAATCCTGGGCAGGAGCTATAACCTCCCTGGCAGGGCTGGGATGAAGTTACAGTAGTCTTAAGTGAAAGACCTGGTCAGCTACACAGGAATGAGGCCTTGCTAAGAACACAGATCAGGCTTCTTTATAGACTAGCTCATAACAAGATTCAATTGGTGGCAGCTTGAGATTTGAGAAAGTGGGAGAATAAGACTAGATAAATAGGCCAGGGCTAGGGTGGTGAAATAATGTAGTAGAATGAGTATGGACTTTGGAGTCAGTCTGGGTTTGAATCCAACTCTGCTATTTCCTGGCAAGGCTATCCTCAGTTTCTAATGTCTGATAGATATTAATAGTACCTAACTCAGGGTTGCTGTGATGATTAGAGATGGTGCACATGAAACACTTAGAGTCTGTTTGATATAGATAACGATATAGACCTATAGATACGTGAGTCACAAGTAACATAAAAATCACATCACATAGATCAGACTAGAAAAGACTGTAATTGAACATAAGCCTGTGACCTGTAACTGGGATTCTTCTACTCTCCCTTCATTGTCCTGGAACCATGATGAACCTTTCAGGCTTTGGTGGGAGGTGGGGAGAACAGCTGGTCACTACCCTACAGGTTTAGGGCTGTGTCTAGGATCCTGTGGTTTCTAATATTGGGCACAAAATTACAGGCTTAACAGGGGTTTTGGTGCCCCCACAGAGCTAATGGAAGATGAATCCTATGAGTTTGGGGTATCTTATTCATAGGCATACTGTTCCCTGGGGATCCTTCCTTTCTGTGGTCTGAGATTTTGATAGAATTTGTAACAATTTAAGCTGCAGGAAATTATTGTAGCTTTGGCTGATGAACAACCCATGGTGTAGGAGGCAGAACTGAAAAAAGTAATGCTTTGATTTATATCCTATTGGCTAAGAATTTTGTCATGTACAGAGGAACATGGTGGGAGTGGGGTTAGAGAGAGCTGGATGGCTGGATATTGGGTCATCTTAATATCTACATAAATAGCTAATGTGACAAGATTTCAGATAGGGGATTAAAGAAATGATAAAACTTGCAGCCCAGGAGGGGTCACAGGGCTGTAACCAATTCTCTACTAGGGGTAGCATAGAAGCATACAGAGCTGGGGTTTAGCTTAGCAAAGCTACTAAAGTATGATAGAAAAGGCCTGGAAATCCCAGGGATTCCCCCTTCAAAGGCAAAAATAAAAGGACTCTCATTTAGTGAATGAATGTAACTCCTGCTAACAGTGAGAAAGTAAAGGGAGAAGGAAGGACAAAGGGAGGAAGAGCTGAGAGACACAATCCATCAACCAAGTGAAAAAATAGGAAGGTCAAAAAGTCAACATCAAGTTCTATTTTACCTTTACTTAATTCAAGACATCTGGTCAGCTTATCACTGGAGACAGAGAGAGCATGAGAGAGCACTGTGAATAAATCAAATACATTGGGAACTTCTATCTTCATGTTAACCATTCATTTCATCTGCCTTCTCTATCCCATAAGTTTTAGTAGATCATGTGGGAAGTTAAATTTTACTGATTTGAGTTTCATCTTTTTTTTATTTCCTCTTCCCTGCATGTGAAGAGGCCAGTGAACCTTAAAATAACCAAATGGCAGAAAACCAAGGGAATAAGGACAAGCTTAAGTGCCTGGCCTAGATAATTAGTCTTTGAATAATCAAGAATGGGGTGCATTATAATCTTCATATGGGCACAGTAATTAGGCTTAGAGGCTTTCAACTATGATGTTATAATTTATGTATGTAAGTGCGAAGTTGGATAGTTTGGGGACAATTTAGTTTTATATTTAGCAACAAAAGAATTGATCCTGCATTTTCTAAACATATAAACATCTGAGTCCCTGTTTCTAGAAGCTCTCAAAGGATGAAACAAAAGCTTAGAAAGATGGCTGCAGTGACCACAGGTGCTCTGTTGCTTCACTCAGGGAGTCCTTCACCTGTATCATTTTGAATGCATATAGTGTCATCTCCAGAAGTAGCTTTCAGATTCTCTGTTTTGAGTCACAGCTGACTCCCAATTATAAAACTAAAAGCAATTATCTGGGTTCTCACCGTGCATTTAAGATTATAGTTTTATGTTTATTTATTTAAAAAAACACAAACTAGGCAAACAACTACTTAAGATGCAGTGTGTGCTCAAACTGATTTAAAGCAATAACAGCAGGCATATCCCTTGCGATTTTCTAAAATATTCCCTTTCTCCTTCTGCAATTTGAATCCAAATGTTCAACTTTGATTTTTGTCTTTTCTAAGTGTTGTACCTTTCTGGGCTCTTTGTATAGTAGAGATGAAGGGAAAGAGAGAATGAAGAATCCCAAACTATGACATTTTAAAACTCAAGTTTAAGAGTTAATTTGGTTAGCAATTAAGATTTCTATTTTGTTAGAACAGAAGTTACAAGTTTGATTGTTAATTAAAGCACCCACAAAATGGAATCTCTACTTCTCCCAAACAACATCTTTATTCATTTATTAGGTACAGAATGTGTTTGTGATTCTTTAGCTCCTACTATAGGTTTTAGAGAACCCAGAGAAGGTAAAAATCATGTCAACTATCCTTAAAATAAAAGAGACCAGATGAAATACAATTGAACAATACAGATATTCCTTAATTAGTTGAAACTCTTTAAATTAATTAATTAATGGAAACCCTTTTGCGGCTTGGATAAGGAAGAATATTTATAATATTTTAAAATGTCATATTATGTTTAGAATAAAGCACAAAATTAAAAATACCACAAACATAACACAGTAACTGAAACTCTTTACAGTAGTGCCATCAACTTTACCATTTATCACAATGATTCTAGCTGAAAGGTAGAAATTCCTAAAGCCTTGGTGATTTTCCAACAACCCCAAGCTCTTTTGAAATAAAGTCTAACATTTACACTCATTATTTTGCATCCCTTAAACTCTCTGGACTTAGTAGACATCTTGGTACTGTTCTAATATTTAATTCTTACACTTAATTTGAGTATATTTTAAAACTTATCTTCCCAACTAGATTATAAGCTTCTTAAAAATAGGATCTGTGTGTTCAACTTAAAAAAAACTTATACAGCATCTAACAATATACCTTAGTACATTAGAAGCCTAGCAGATAGATACTTCTTCATCGATTTCATTGCTAATGTTTAAAATAATGTCATATACTTGAAAAATTTTATATTATTTAACTGTATGATCTTAAGAAGTTGGCACTATTCTGAAATGTGATTGCATTATGTTTAGGAACTCTGTTCCCAGGTAAATGTGTTCTATTAACTGAGAGACAGCTGTATAAATGTGCTCTTCCCACCACTAACACACGCAGAGGCAAAAGCAAATGTAATAGTGGAAATGATGGAGAATGAGGCAAGCCTATCTCTTATTTGCATGAATTAAAGAGGTTTCATGAAGAGGTGGACATTGGTAACTGCACAGGTAGCTAGCAACATAAGCTTGTTTTCCATGTCAGAGCATACATAGAAGAGTAAGAGAGCTGGCTGGGTGCAGAGGCTTATGCCTATAATCTTAGCATTTTGGGAGGCTAAAGTGGGCAGATGGATTGAGCCCAGGAGTTCAAGGCTAGCCTGGGCAACATAGCAAGACCCAGTCTCTACCAAAAATACAAAAATTAGCTGGGTGTGGTGGCACATGCGTGTAGTCGCAGTTACTCGGGAGGCTGAGGTGGGAGAATCGCTTGATCCCAGGAGTTTAAGACGAGCCTGGGCAACACAGAGAGACCCTATCTCTACAGAAAAAATAAAAAATTAGCTGGGTGTGGTGGTGAGTGCCTGTGGTCCCAGCTACATGGGAAGCTGAGGTGACAGGATCACTTGAGCCCATGAGTTTGAGGCTGCAGTGAGCTGTGACTGAGCCACTGCACTCCAGCCAGGGTGACAGAGCGAGACGCTGTCTCAAAAAAATAAATAAAATAAATAAATAAATAAAGGGTAAGAGGGCTTGTATTTTAAGCAGCAAAATTAAAACTCCTTTTTCTAGTTTTCTTGGCTTAGAGATATGAAAATTTAGAAGGTGTGAAAATTTCCTGCTCCCAAAGACATTTATCTCTCAAGCCTTACTACAGTATTATTGATTTCTCCCTTGAACTTTGATTATGAGGGTTAGGGAGAACTAGTATTTCTACAGACAAAATTAATCTCCTAAATAAATCCAGTGTGTACCTTCTGGAGTGGTATGGGGAAGGGGAAGACAGTGTTGTTGGTATTAATATAGTAAATGCCTTCTCTAAGCTGACTTGGGAAGAGACAGGATGTCAGCTACTTCATCCTGAGACTAATTTTTATTCCCCTCCTTTAAAGAGTATTTTAGGGCAGGGCTTTTGCACCTTGCAGCAGTTGCAGGATAAACCAAGTGCCCTGTGGGCATAGGCAGGAGAAAGGATGGTGGATCTCACTGGAAGTTGCATGAACTCTCCCTTCCACCTTCCTCCATTAGAAAAAAGTCAGTTGTCTTAATATCCACTATTGTTAGCAGCCTCGGAGTGCAGCTCCATTCAGAAACTTCTCATGTTGCTGTTGCCACTGTGACCTGCTAGTCAATATCAGCTGCTGGCTCTGGGCATTAATGGAATTGTCAGTTAGTAAAATCACAATGATCATTGCTGTCCAGGTCAAGCTTTAAAATAAATATGCTTAATAAAAATAGACCATATATATATATATATATATATGATTTATTGGCATAATAATATTCTTTAAATATGTTTAGCGTGGTCCTATAACACTTCATCTGCTCCTCTATTGTGGCTTTTTATTACTTTGTGTCCTGTGTTATAATGTCCAAGTCTCATCACATCTACCAGAGTAAGCCACTCAGGGTGAGTGTGCATATTTCACCCTTCTTAATATTGCTTCCAGGCATTAGGATGGTGCCTTGCATTTAGCTGGTTTGCAATAAATATTAAATGCATGAGCAAACTAGTAATCATTACTGATACTTAAGTCACATCGTTGAGTGCAAAATACTGTAGCTAGTCTGGTGGACAAACAGGAGATGTGTGAAAGTGCCAGCAGGTTCTGCTTTCTGTTTCTTTGTGCATGGCCATAAAGCCACATGGCATTTCAGGAGTGGGTGTGCCTCCATTTTGGTTAAGAGGGGTGAAGAATGGTGGTTTGCTTCCTCTTTTGCTTTTAGTGACTGTCATGATGATACTCTAATTTTTCTGGCCTTAATAGACTAATAGGGACCACACCATAATTCCAGGTGTTGCTTTTGGGTTGTAACTGGTAGTTCATTTACAAGTGAGATGTGGACTGTTCTCTTCCAAATACACTTACATCACACCTGTCATTCTCCTCTCCACTCCTGCTCTAAGTTGGTTCATGCTGACTTGGCATTAAACTACCCAGAAGTGCTTAGGGTTGACTGCATCAGAGATTTATTGCTTGCTTGTTCTTCCAGATCATTTATAAGTGTTGAATCATGTCAGTGCTCACATCCATCCCGTATGGACTTCACTCTAATACTTATTCATCTCAAGAAGCCTTGATTTGTTCTTATTCAAGTTTCCCTTAGAGGTCAGGTTTAAAGAAATAGTGCAGAAGAAGTGTGTATCTTGCATCCCATATTAGACAAAGCTCTGTTCCTATGGTTCATGCTTGCTTTTCCTCTGTTAGAAAAAAAGAGATCTGCATTCTACAAAAATCCAGCCAGGGCAGGGCAAGTTGTCTGGGATTTTCTGTAATCTAATAGAACAAGTTTAATGACTCAAGAGAGGCCTGCTGTATATTGCAGCTCATGGCTCATGAAAAGATATAGTATGTTAATTTTCTGAACTGGGTCTCTGAGGCTGAATTAGATTATTTTTGTAATGTCTTTCCTGCAGTTATTCGAGCATCCAACATCTTGAATGCACCAAAAGAAGGGAATCCCTGGATATTAGTGACCAACAGAACCTTATACTCTATAGAGGAAATTGGCTAGTGGATGTAGAGTCTTAATGCTTTGGGGTAAAATAAAAATACTTTTTACATGGGCAGCACACTTCTCCCCTACTAATAAATGTGAGAGTGAACATCATGACCCTCTCCTTTGAGAAGACCTCAGTGCTCCTCATTTCTTCAGGATGAAGTCCAAACCCCTTCACACAGCATAGAGGGCCTTTCACCCTCCAGTGCCTGCCTTCCAGCTTCCACCCCAACCTTATCACACCACTTCCTCCCACTCTTCTCTCCATTTGGACTGGATGCCTTTCAGGATGCCAAAAGGCCATATTCTTTGTCCCCTTTGGGCTTGTCTATGCACAGGCTTTCTGCCTGGAATATTACCTGTCCTCTCCCCACATCTGTCTCACTATCAGTAATGACAGTAATAGTAGTTATGTTCTGTGTTAAGGAGGGCTTGCATGGATCCTTTCATTGAATCTTTACAACAACCCATGAGCACTGTAATTATTCCCATTTCACAAATAAGGAAACTGAGGCTTAGCAAGCTTAAGAGCCCTACCCAGGCTCACACAGTTATTAAGTATAGTACAGGGAGTTGAAGCTAAGTAGCCTGACTCCAGAGCTTGCTCTAGGCTGCGGTGCCTCCTAGCACTGAGCTACACGTAGTCATGTGGCTAACTCTTACCCATTGTTTAGACATCACTTGCTCCAGAAAACTTTCCTGGCAGGTTATGTGCCCCTCCTGTCACTTTTATTTCTCTCTTTGCAGCACGTACAATATAACACCCCTGTAATTGCTTGTTTACTTGTCTGTATCCTCCACAAGCTTCAGAGGCCCCTAGGGGAGGACCTAGTCCGCCCCCTTGCCATTTTATCCCCAATGTCTACTGGGAAGCTTGGCATCCAGTAGGAGCTCAGTACATGTTTGGGGAATAGATGATCCTTTGACTAAACTTAGATCCACTGAAAACCCTGCACAATTCTTTTGGCAGGAAAAGGTTAATTCTAGTCTTACTGATTCCAGACTTTAATAGAGGAAATAATTGACAGCTTCTCCTTTTTGCGGGGACTACAGAATTTTGTGACTAGACTGAGACTTTCTTGTGGTTAACAAGGCCTAGTCATATGAGTCAAGGTTATCACTCAGTCAGACTTTTGCTCACTCCAACTACCCCTCTTCCCCCTTAAATTCTTGAGATAAACCGGGAAGTGGCTTGTTGCTTTACAGAAAGATTCACCAAAGGATTCTCATTTGTCATTTGTCTTACCACCTAATATTAGGTTGGTGCAAAAGTAATTGCAGTTTTTGCCATGAAAAGTAATTGCAAGGCCAGTTGTGGTGGCTCATGCTTGTAATCCCAGCACTTTGGGAGGCCAAGGCAGGCATATCATTTGAGGTCAGGAGTTCGAGACCAGCCTGGCTAACATGGTGAAACCCTGTCTCTACTAAAAATACAAAAATTAGCTGGGCATGGTGGCAGATGCCTGTAATCCTAGCTACTCAGGAGGCTGAGGCAGGAGAATCGCTTGAACCCGGGAGGCGGAGGTTGCAGTGAGGTGAGATCCTGCCACTGCACTCCAGCCTGGGCAATAGAGTGAGACTCCTCAAAAACAAAACAAAACAAAAACAAACAAACAAAGAAAAGTAATTGCAAAACTCTGATTACTTTTCCACCAATCTAATACCATATATTGAAGCTGGAAGAGACACTGGACTGTAGCTCACCCAGCCCTTTTTAATTGAGAGAAAATTGAGGCCTATAGAGAGGCTCAAATTCATCCACTAGTTAGTGGCCAAGTCGGAGATATAATTCACATCTTTCATTTAAATAATGAGCTTATTTGATGCACTTTCACAATGTGATTACTTTACAAAACTTTTTTTAACCTTCACATTGATAGGAATAAATGTGTTGTTTCTAAAGCAACACATAACTGTGTATAATTCATCTGAGATCAGCAGTGCAGAAACAAGAGAAGGTTTTTTAAAAAACTTTTTGTTGAAGCCTAACATTCAGAAAATTGTGTGACGACTTTTTCTTTTCTTTCTTTCTTTCTTTCTTTTTTTTTCTTTTTGAGACAGAGTCTCACTCTGTCAGCCAGGCTGGAGTACAGTGGCACGATTGTAGCTCACAGCAGCCTTGACCTCCTGAGCTCAAGTGATCCTCCCGCCTCAGCCTCCCAAGTAGCTGGGACTACAGGCACGTGCCGCCACACCTGGCTAATTTTTTCTTTTGTTTTGTAGAGATGGGGTCTCGCCATGTTGCCCACGCTGGTCTCGAACTCCTAGCCTCAAGCAATCCTTTCACCTCAATCTCCCAAAGCTCTGGGACAAATGTGAGCCACTGTACCTGGCCCTGATGAATTTTTATAAAGTGAATGCACCCATGTAACCAGCACTCAAGTTAAGAAATAGGGCATTGACAAAGGGAGATGTTTAGTATTGAATATATAATTATTTTTAATAATGTATTCTCACCTAAATCTGTTCTATAAAACTTATTATAGCTTTATAATAGTAGGAGGTCATTATTGGGGGGTGAGGAGGAGAGGGAACTTTTGAGATGACAATTTCATTCCCATGTCCAACTCTCACAACTTCATAAGACAGTGTTTAAGGCATAAATTCCTTAGATTTTGTGTAATAAAGATGCAGCTTACTATTGGCTATTTGTTTGCAAAATTAACATGTCATCAGGCTGATATTGTAGAGTCATGAACAGAAATACTTGTGTGACTCTAACTCATATTCTATAGTGCTCAAAAATCTACTTAGAGCATTTTTTGATAATTTGCTACATGGGATTTGTAAGCATAGGTGTGTACTTTATTCTTTTTAAAGGAAGGTGAAATCTCAAATCTGTTATCAGTCATGTGTCTATGCTGAGCTGTGATGGGTTTGCATGGAGCTTATTATATATTTTTGCTTACTCTTTTGGCAAACTTGAGTGTATTTCTGAGTGGACTGACTGGCATTAGGATGTCTGACCCTGGAGCTACCCTGTCTCTGTTCTAAGCCAGCTACCCCATGCATTTGACCCCATTCATTAGTACACGCTTTAAATGTCCAAGTCCACATTTTCCAGCAAAGGTTTCTATTCCCAATGTAGGCATTGCCCACAACTTTGGACAAATTATTTAACCTGAAATATTTTCTTCATTCTAATTCTGTCATAATAATAATAAACATTTGGGGAGTGAAACTTCTGCCTAAAATTGGATCAGAATGTTATACTCATTTGAAAGGCACAAATATGTTCATTGTACATTTCAATTAATAAAGCAGTAACTGGGCAATTTCTCAAAAAGTTCTCATGATCTAAAAAAGTTTCTTAGCCCAACAGATTTTTAATAACATCTAACATCCTGAGAAAGCTTCTTTTCCCGTTCCCTATTTCTACTCAAGGATAAAATTTATCTAATTATTCAGAGGAATGTCTCAACTAACCTCAACCCAGGAAAGAAAAAAAAAGTTCTTACCTGTTTTAAACTTTGTTCCTGCTGTCTGGAATAGCCCCTCCAGCTAGCAACATATTAGTCTGCTTAATTAATACGTATTGTGCCTTCCTCAGGGCCAAGCAGAGTCCAATTATGGGCTTCAGCTAATTTTACCTTTTTTTCTCTTTGTATCTCATTCTGCTTTCCCTTAGCTCCCCGTTAGCCTTATTGGCTCACAACAAAAGCTCAGCAGGAGACTAGCAGCAGCATGACAAAATTAAATAGAATGCCACAAAAAGGCCTGGGAATTTGAAAGGTGCCTCTTAACTTTAGCAGGGAAACAGAGTAACCTGGCCGCTGTCTGTGTCTTGGAGAAGTTTGTGTGGCACATGCAGATGATGGTTGTTCTATTTGTTTGCTATTATGAAACACTATTTTTCTTTATATGAGAACCATATCTAAGTGGAGTCACTATTGAGGGTACACATTTCCCAGTAAAGGGAAGTGTTGTCATCCTGTTGACGCCACCGAAGGCTGTTAGGACTATTAATTTTGTTGTTCATTTAGGCATGCGTGGTTGCCACAGCAACAACAAGCTCATAGTTCCTTCAAGCCCTCAGTGCAGTGAGCATCTGTTGAGAATCCTACAAAGGTGTCGTAGTTCCTCTCCTTCCTGTCATAGATTGAACCCCTTGCTTGCTTTCCTTATAAGCTACATATTTATCAAGAATCCCTAGAGAGACAGAGAGAAGAGATTCTTTGCTAGAGCCAGTCAAATGAGAAGTCTAAATGAAAATAAAGGCTTTTGTTTCCCGTGGGCTGCTGCAGAAGGCCTCAGAATAAGTGGTTTAGAAGTCAGACGATTATTAAAGATCTTGATGAGCTGAAATATGAATAAGTCCTTGGCAAAATTCACAGCCAATCTTTTATGCAGGGTGGCCAGGACACTGAGTATACTGTGTAAAGCCAAAATTGTAAATTCTAGCCCAAACTCCCAGTGGTATACAGTAATAAGGTGCAATCTCTTGCCAACTATTTCTCATAATCCAAGACCTTCTCCTTAAGAACCACATAGATTTCAGAATACATGTTTCTTAAATGGACTCATTTCCTCTGTGTGTGTGTGTGTGTTTCTCTCTCTCTCTCTTTCTTAACGAGCAGTTGGTAGAGAAAGCTTATGTTTTCAAAAGCGTTTGTTGGTACTGATAGACAATCATCTTTGAAGACACTACTCAGTATGAGTCTTTGTCTTTGATTCTGTCCTAATTCATCTCATTTGCAAGTTATATAGTCAGAACTAGAGGAGAGTTACAATTTCTAGATAAATTGCATACTAACTAAGTGAAAGGAGCCGAGACTGGGCAGGCTGTCTTTATAGCTATTGAGAGGAGGTATCTTGAGTCCTTGTAGAATCCTTATTTGAAATTTACATGTAAATGTTAGGGCACCTGACTGAGCAAGTTTATCAAAACATCATTACAGTTTCCTCCTCCTTCTGTCATTATTCTGATCAAGATGATCAAGAACAGATTTCTGTATTCATTTCTGCAGAGAAGCTTACTCATTCCTCTTCAAAATTCTTTTATCTAATGATACCTATTGTTCAATCATAAGTAATATTTAACTGTAAAATCTTCTACTTGGAGTAAATTATCTTTGAGGTGAATTCAACTAAAGATTCTGTGTTGATTAAGTAATTGTCATTTTTCCTGTTTTGGGTTTGGAGAAGAAATTTCTAGGTTATATACTGTTTTTAGGCAAGAAGTCTGAGCCTGGGTTACTCTGGCTTTCACAAGACATTAGTATGTCCTGAGGGCTTCTTTTTTGCAACTCTTTGTGGGGATTCCTGGGATCAATTTTTGTAAGACTCTCCCATCCCAACCAGCCTTTTTGGTATCTTTTACTTTTTCTTTCTGAGTTCTTCTCTTCATTTTATTTATTTACTTCTCTAGGATCATAAGATCATAGTACTTCTGAGCTGGAAAACACCTCCCAACTTCTCTTGTACATTTCTATCCTCACAACTTGCAATGTTCAACTGTGCTCATGTTGTCTACTTTTAAAAACTTGTATACATAGATATGTTAATAGCCAAGCACAAACCAAACATTTTATTATATCCAATTTATTATACCAATGTGGTTTTAATGAAATAGCTTTAATACAAATGAGAAATTTTTTTTCTAGTTCTAACTCTGATTTTAATTCATAGACTGACCCTGGACAAATCTCTCTTATTTTGCTTGGTCTCCATTTCTTTATCTGAAGATGACAATAGCCTTCTCTCATAACTTATTATCGAGTAAATGAGCTAATATATGTAAAGGTTCCTTGGAATATGTGAGGTACTCTGTGTAAGCTATAGGGATACTCATTCATGATGTCTGTCTCTGGAGTCCACATCAGCTTGGTGGCTTTAACTGTGACCTTATCCAAAGTGGCAAAACCCTATCAGAAATCTACAAAAATGTGCATTTTCCTTGACCAAACAATTTCACTACTAAAAATCTATACTACAGAAATATTCATATGTCTGCATACAGTACCAAATATTAACTGAAGCATTGCAATTGAAAACCTGGAAACTTAATTAAATAGAAACTTAATTTTCTATCAGTAGAAAGAAAGTTAAGTAAATATCCATATAGTGGAATACACTGCCATTATAAACAAATAAGGTTGATGTATTCTAAAATTGCGTGGAAATATCTTCAAGACATATGTTATATGAAAAAGCAATTCATTAAACAGTACATAGTGTATGATCCCATTTATCCTAAAAAAAAAAAAAATGCAAACCCCACACAGAAAGGAAACAAAGCCACACCTATATATGTGAATACATTTGTTTGTAAATTTGCGGTGTCCCTATGTCATTGAGCTTCCCTCTCTTATTGTATTATGTAGTGTGGAGAGTTGAGCTTAAGAATGAGTTCTGCAGTCACAGTGACTGGCTTCAAATCCTGGCATGAAACGTACTATGTGTGTAATTGTGGATAAATCACAATTCTTCCATGCTTCATTTTTCCCACCTTAGAATGGGTTTGGCAATTTCACCTAACGCGAAAATTTTAAATGCATAGAAAAAAATCCAGAGTACTTTTGATTACCCTGAGAGACAGCAGGGTAGCTGGAAATGTGAAGTTCCTTTTAAAGTACTCAACTCTACACAATGCAGATAATACTGAATAAAGCTAACCTGCTTCTATAGGACAGCATGGGAAAGGTCCTAGAGGCTCAGAAAAAAATATAAATTTTGGTAAATGCAACCATGAACTGGAAGGACAGGGAGAAACAGCCATCATCTGGGTGTGTGAGCATCAAGAATATGACAAAGGCTTTCTGGCAGAACTATGGGAAAACCCATTTTCTGAAGAGGCAGAATCATGAAGGGGGCTTGTGTCCCCATCCCAGAGTGGTCCAGTGGTCTCAAATGTGGCTTTCCTCTCAGCCTTATCTATCCAGTCCAGCTTATTTCCTCCTGTATTCTACTATCTCTACTGCGGAAACTCTCCCTGAGAAGGAGGCAAACCTTCCCTCCAGGGAGGTCAAGGAGGATTGCACTGCTTTGCTTCATGCAAACAGCTTCCCAGGGAGAGAGCTTTTGCTCTCCTGCTGTGTGAATAGATTGAGGAGTCCCCAAGGCTTGGCAGCAGGTCAGGCCCAGCCAAGCTTCCAGAACCAGAGAGAGGCATAGCTTTTTATCTGAACCTAATTTCTTCTCCAGAAGAGCACTGCCTCTTGTTCTTACTTGAATTTAATCTCCATGGATCACAATTTTGTTTGGTGGATCTATCTATCAAAATTCACAATTCAAGGGCTCCTGGTCCTTGGCTGACTCACAGAGATCAGTCCCTTCTCTACAGATGAGGAACTAGGGCTCCAGAGGGTCTAGTGACCAGCCAAGGTCAAGAGGCCACTTGGTGAAAGTGCTGGGCTAGAAACAGTCACTAGTCTTCATCCAAGGTTTTTTCCATCGTACTAACACATATTTATTAGCAATAGAAAAATCTGCTCAAAAATAACTCACTCTCCTAGAAGAAAGATCTCAGATATTATAGGTAAAAGAAAGTATAGAGATCATGTCATATAGGCCTCTGAAAGAAGTTTTAAGTCCTCCCTCCCCTTATTTTACTTAAAATAATGTCTGTCTTGGCATAGTTGTGAATCCAAGTTGTATTCTACTGGGTGAGCCTGTGTGCATGCCTCGGGGTGATGTCAGCGTGGCTCCCTAAAGATTTCAATGGGATGACTCCTCTTGGGTTTTATTCTGTAGTAAAAATAATCTGTGGTGGTTTTGGTTTTCCTTGTCTTATAAGCTAGAGGAGTCAGCCAGGAGGCCACTGCCTTCTGATTTTCTATGTGGTCATTATCCATACTCCATTCAGACCACATTTAAGGCCACTGGATCTCAAATGATCCCTCAGGGACTATTCATGTGGTCATCAGTGGGGAGGTGTGCAGGCAAGCAACACTAACCAAAATATTTCTTCAGAAAGCTCGCATACTTCCAATGTGAATTCACCTCTGAAAGACTGCCATATTTTCTGTTTTAAGGTTCCATGTCCTTTATGTCACTGAACTACTCCTTCTTATTCTACTATGTAGTGTAGAGGGTAGAGATGAAGACAATGGGTTCTGGAATTGGACTGACTTTAAATCCTAGCTCTGCATTTACTAATGGTGTGATTGTGGATAAATGACTTAATCTTTCTGTTTGTTTCCTATCTGTAAAATGATTTGAAAATCTTATCTAACACAGATGACGATGGGAGAACTAACTAGATATAGTACAGACACACAAGAGAGAGCACTTGGCATGTGGTAGCCACTCAATGAATGTTACCTCTTACCCTTGACATCTGCTCATGCAGCCCAGCATTGTGGAAAGAACATTAGATTGAGGGATCAGGAGACACAGGATCTGTTCTAGGATCTGACTTCCATGCAGCTTCATGAACTTAGGACAGTCACTTGATCCCAACTCATAGAATGCAAGACATGGAAGCAAGTATTTGTTCCAACCTCCTCATTTAACAAATGAAATTGGGTCTTGGAGAAAGGAAGAGACTCACCCAAAGTCCCCAGGGAGTCAATGTCCAGGCCAGGATCAGCCAGCACCACTCTCCTGACTTTTGTCCCATAGTTTTCCCATCATTCCTCTGGAGACAGAAGACCTTGCCAAGTGGTCCAAGCTTTGCTGAAGACCTAAGGACTTTGGGATTGATAGGTAAGTGGTTCCTAACATGCTGTCTTGGGGTTGTGGCCATCTGAGAAGCAGCAGCCAGTGCCTTCTACTATGTCATTGTTGGCATAACTATCAGAAGCAGAGCAGCACCTTTAAGATGCTACTGGGTGAGAGCCACTGCAGTAGCAGTTTACGGAGCACCCAGTAAACTCATTCCAGGCCAATAGGGCAAGGCTGGGTAAGCTCTAGAGCCCAACAGCTTAATAATTGGCTAAGTTTCTTCTTTCTCTTTCTTGGCTCCTGCCAGAGACACTTAGAGTGACATTATCTCTATCTTAGGCTATAGAAGTCTCCTTTTGAACTCTCATTACAGGCCATTGTCACTCCTTTCCTTTTCTCCTCTCACTCCCACACAGATTCTGAGATCACAGGCTGACCATATTATCCATTCTTGGGTACACGGCTTTGACCTGCAAGATTCCCTTTCTGTTCCACACTCTGGCCACAGCAGACACTCAGCAAAACTAGTCCTGTACTGATTATTCTAAATATATACCAGGCTTTTGGCTTGGAGACAGTGCATGTATTATGCCTCTCCATTGATTCTTGCTCAGTCCTCACAGATTGACTATTATCGTTTCTGCAGAGCCCATAATTGTCCCCCGACTTAGAAGTGGTCTCCTGTGCCTTAGAACTTAGAACAAGTGCTTGCCACAGGTCCGTAGAGGTCCTACCTCCCTTAACAAACTTTTTAATTTCTTAACAACCATGTACTCAACCTCTTTTTTTTTTTTTTTTTTTTTTTTGGAGACAGGGCCTTGCTCTGTCACCCAGGCTGGAGTGTAGTGGCACGTTCACAGCTCACTGCAACCTTGACCTCGTGGGCTCAAGTGATCCTCCCACCTGAGCCTCCCTAGTAGCTCCTTCAGGCATGTACCACGATGCCTGGCTAATTTTTGTAGTTTTTGTGGAGATGGGGTTCTGCCATGTTGCCCAGGCTGGTGTCGAGCTCCTGGGCTCAAGTGATCCACTTGCCTTGGCCTCCCAAAGTGCTGGGATTACAGGTGTGAGCCACCACACCACTGGACCTCTTTTTATCCCCCAAAGCATTTAACAGAGTTCCTTGCCCAGTGCAGAAACTCAGTTGGACCTGCTTGAATAACTGTTGGCTGGTTGGTGGAGTTGGAGTAAGGGGCTCAAGACTTAATAAAAAGGTTATGTCTTCATAATCCAGAAATACTTTATCCCCAAGTGTCATTGTTAGTCCTTGGTAAATCAGTCAGCCACACATCTTTCTCTAGTTACAGATATTCTAAGGCTTCTTGAAGCCTAGTTGTTAATGCCTAGTTGTTTTGAGAATGCAACTTTTTAGAAATCTGGTGTGACACATTTTTGAAATTAAAGTCAATTAAGATTAATTTTACTCTTTTTTTTTGGTGGCAGAAACTGACAGTCCAAGATGGACAAGCAAAACAATTTACAAACTTTAAAAAATTCAAATAAAAGTTTAAGGATGTTAAAGAAAGGTAGGAAGAGTAAAGGAACCTGGAGTTTTCACTGATTGACTCACTCATTCACTCACCCAATCAGCAAACATACCCGTGCAGCTTGATTTCCTGCATTTCAGGAGGAAACAGTTGTTATTTAGTTTATGCAAAATTCTGTATAGCCCTCTGCTAGAGCCTTATGCTTCTAAAATTCGGTTTGCTAAAATAGTGTTCAGAAGTAGCTTGTGTTCACAAACCAAACTCAATGTTTCCCTAAGATCAAATTCCCTGCGACAAATTTTATCCCCAAATTCGGGGAAAAAATGAGAAGAATGCAAAGATTAATCCTTGGAGGCCCTTAAATAAGCCTTTCTTTCCCTATTTTCTGTTTGCTTTTTAAGTTTTGTATTCAGAGAATAATAGGTGAACCCTTCTGTGGCTAATTAAAATACATGTAAATTGAAACCAATGTTCAGGCCAGTAATTAAAGTGAGGTACTCTCTGGGTAATATTTACTTTCTAGCTCCCAGATTGTGAGTTCAGTTCCTCTTCAAGCAGCACTTTTTTTTTCTTTCTTCCTTTTTTTTTAATCACAGAGATTAAAGCAGCCTGAATTTACAATAGCATCTTGTGAAAGGAGAGGGGAAAAAAGCTGCAGTGGTTTTAGTAAATAATGCACTTTGATGTCTCCAACTTGAAATCCATATTTTGAGAGCCCTGATGCATCTAAATAGTATTCGGAATAAAATTTTAAGTCCAAAAGCTGGTGCCATTTGCAGAAAAAAATGCCTGTGGAAACTGAAGGTTAATATTCCTCTCACATCTCACCACTCTGTCTTACAATCAAGTGCTTCCGTTCTTCTCTGTGAAGCTTGTATAGGGTACGTGCCACATGACCATGGCATGTCCGCTCTTCTTTTGGCTGCTCACCACCAAGTTGTTTATAGCTGGTAAGCTTGGCTTGAGGCTTTGGGCCATTCCTTTATTTTGGGTAAGAAAAAGATAGGAGAAAAAGAATTCTTAGGAAGACCTTGTTTCTATAAAACAATGGAGCCATTTCAAGAGCCCCTCTTTTGACCATTGGAAAAGACAGTGAGATCTAGGTGTAGTTAAGGATTTATGTCTATAGGCTGGACTCTGTTGGTCCCTCCAGTTTGCATTCAGGTTCATCTGCTGTGGTACCACTTTGGAAATTTCATGGACCTTTGACCGTATTCACAAGCTCCTGGGCAGCAAGAAGCTTTGAAATCCAATAAACGTCTAAATCCAAGAATAGATTTCAAAAATTACTTTTCTGCTAAAATCTCAGACAAAATTCCTTTTGTTCCTGCTGTGGAGGCCCTTAGGTCGTACAGGGCATTTGTATCCAGCAGGGTCTCAGGAGCTCTTATTTCTTCTGCTATCACATTGTGTTTGTGATGTCGTGAGTGGTTACCATGGAGGTAATTATCATGATGTGGGAGATGTGTGAATTCAGGTGTGGAGAAACTTAGCAGTGAGAGATGGGTTTTTGAGAAAAAGAGACAAATCCCCTTTCATTCCAACTTCCTTAGTAACAAAAGGGTGAAGCAGAAAAAAAAGGAAAGTAAATACAATGACTGAAATTTAGCTTTTGAACAGCATGTCTTTTATTTTTTGTGTGACATATTGGAAAGTCTTTTATTTATTTGTTTTTTTTAAATTACATTTTGATCACATATCTTGGAGTATGGTATTAAAAATAAATGTTATGTTCTTTCTTGGAGAAAAAAAATGGCTTGTGATAGCAGAAGAGAATTCTGTATTATGAAGTCCAAGGAGAATAGGAAAATCTTTTGAGTGATACACCAGGAAGCTTAAAGGTGATATGTTTTCACCTAGCTGGAAAAAAAAAGCTGCTGCAATCTGCAAAACACTACAAAAATAAGAGGCAGCCAAGCTAACAATGCAGCCAGACTGGCTTGCTGCTGGCATTTGACAAGCTAGGGAAATGAGACTGCAAAAATCCACAGGGAATTCTTCTCCCCTTCATGTTAATGAAGTACTGTACATATCTTTCTTGGGACCAGGGGTGGTGGGGGTGAGGACCCTGGTGCTGCTGAGCAAGTATTTTAAGGAAATGATCCAGAATCCCCTGCCTCTGGCTTGGAATAATCAATGTCATTACTGCTTGTTTGGAAGCTTTGTCTTTTCTTGGAAAGGACCCAGGGCTGGCAAACTCAAGTAGTCAGCGTGGTGACTGGTGAGAGAGGGACCCTGATGAGGCAAGTGCAGGGAGGCTGAGTGCCCTTGAGCATCAGATTCTGAGTGATAGACCTGGGTTCAAATCACAGCTTTGCCCCTGTGGATTTTTTCTTTGACCTTCACCAAGGTCCTTAATTGCCCTGCTTTCTTATCCTGTTAATCAAAGGAGACTATTGTAACAATAAATATATTGGATATAAAACATATATTTTTATGCAGGCTACAAATGCAAGGGATTAGACCTTATTAGGGGTTCTGTGTCAGCACAAAGATATTTAGTTTTTCTTGTCACCTGGTATCTTTCATGACCTTCAGGGGGCAAGTGGGCACTTTCTTTGGTGAGAATTGATACTGGCAGCCAATGCTCTGTGGCACTACTTTGGTGAAAGGAGGATAATGACCCTAGGCAGGGGTCAGTTCCTGCAAGGTCAAGTGCAAACTCCTTAGCCTGGTGTTTGAGGCCTTCCCTAATTACTTCCCAACTAAGCTTCCCAATCTCATTTCCTTACTCCATCAAGTGTACCCTTTGCCTTGGTCAAATCTGATTTGTCACTGGATATGCCTCTGGCATTCCTTGTAGTTGTTTCTTCTGTTCTTACCCAATCAGTTCTAGCTAGTCTCTGTTCATCCATCCTATATCAATCCCTCCTTGTTATCAGCACCTGCTACTCCTGTCATATATGTATTGTGCAGGTTGTGCACTGCACAAAGATGTCAGGTCAGTGTAGGGGGACATGGGCTTAAATCCAGAATCCAGCCAAGTCACATACCCTGCTGACTGAGGTGCCATGTCTGCCTAGAGGAAAGGCACCTTTTTCTAATTAGAAAAAGGCACTGGAGAGGGTAGGGGTGGCTCTGTGTGTATTGATAGAGTTAAATTTTCATCTATGTTTGTTCTATATTTCCTTGAAATTATATGCTCCTTGAGGACTGAGGCTTTAACTTTTTGTAGATATTGCACATGAAATACACATAGCTTTGTTTTGACTTATAATGAGCACAGCGAGTTCTGAGTAAGAGATGGTACTGGAAGCTCCTTGAGGACCGAGCTTACCCATTTCTCTACCTGTCAATCCATCCCCCATAAATTCCCTGAGTGCTTGCTTATCTGTAGTAACAGTGGGGAAACATCAGTACCATTCTCTTTTTAAAATTCTTCAGTGTCTATCTTGGTTTCTATGTGCAAGTGAGATACTTTCCCCTCTGAGGACTCTGAGACTGGGTTTTAGATGAGGCTCTTGGGTCTGGGCCAGCATTTTCACCTCTTTCTGGAGGAACATTGCACTGGGGCTTTGTGGTGGGCCGGAAAAGTGGGCCTGTAACTTACTGCTCACAAAAGGGTCAGGCTGTGCTCTGTGTGCCGAGGACATCAGAAGGAGAGCCATGTGTCTCTGTCCTCACGGCTTTCCTGGATCATAAGTGGGGAAAACGGACATGTAAGCGAGTGACCATAAAACAAAACAAGAGGCACTGTAGCAGCAGGAGCTCGTACAGGGGCCTGTGGGGTCACTGTGAGGCAGCAGAGACCTGTCTCCCTGCATGGGGGCAGGCACAGGTGGAGTGACTGGAGAGAGAAGGTGGCTTTAAGTAGTGATATAAAGCAATCTGGTTCATGTCCATATCTTCCATTGCAGTCTGTGTGCAGATGACTCTCAAAATGCGTGTCTCCATCCCAGACCCATCCATCACTGTTATTTCCACTTGGAAGCTTCAAAGGCTCCCTAGACCCATTCTGTCCCAAACAGATCTCAGGATCTTTTCACCCAAATCCAATCATCTTCCAGTGCTCCATCTTTCCAGATGGCACCACCCATCCATCTGCCTTGGTAAACTGGCTTGGTCAGTTCATTTGCTCCGTTTTCAGCTCCCAGTCCAAGTTGGCATCCATGTGTCTTGCTCAGAATGGAGGCAATATCTACCTCCTCAATGGACCTCCCACATCCACCCTGAGCCCTCCAGCCCCTTCTCACTGCAGCTGGAATGACCATTCTGAAATGCAAATCTGCTCACGTCACACGGTCCCCAAACTACCTCCCTCCCAATGCTTAAAACCCCTTAAAGCCTTCTAATTTCTCTTAGGATAAAGACTCAAATCCTCAGCAGGGCCTCTAAGGCCCCTCATGATCTGGCCCCTGGAGACCTTACCAGTGCCCCCAGCCCTGTCCCGAGTGGCGCCAGTCTGCTCACAGGCCCCCAGCCCAGGTAGCTCCCTCAACCTGGAATACTTTCTCCTGTTGCTGCCATCCTCCCCTCCCACCCCCGTTACCTAATTCATCCCTTCTCATTTTTCAGGTTTCAGCTCAAATAACACTTCTTCAGGGAAACCTCCCTGGATCCCCCTGACTGCTTCAGCCCTTCTACCTAGTACATCTCAGAGCACATTTCCTTATCAAATATCATGGTTTGTAATCACACATTTATTTTTGTGGTTATCTGATTGATGTCTGTTTTCCCTGGAAGGTTGGGAGCTCCAGGATCCTGCTGGGTTTGCCTTTACTACATTTCCAGTGCCCAGTGCAGTGCCCCAATACACCTTAGACTCTCAAGTAAACATTCATTGAATGAATAGATACATGAGGGTTGTTCAGGAACAGAGAGCCACCCCTTGGGGCTGCCATGTTGGTTATGTGAGAGGAAGTGGCTAGAGGTGAGGTTGGGAACAAGCCTATGGCTGAGATGGTGCCCTCTATGTACAGGGGCACTGTGCAGCCTGCAACCCAAGGACGTGACTAGCCAAGAGCTGTGTTTTAGAGCAGAAGCTCTGAGAGGAGTGTGGGGTGGAGGTGTGGAGGGTAACTCGTCTTAGGACCAGGGAGACACATTAGGAGGCATCTGATGCAGATGATGGGAATCAGGACAGTGAATGAGAATGGAGAAATGGGAACAAATGCATTTAGTATTCTCTATTTCCATCTTCCCCCTCCTGTAAGGGCAGCAAGGGATCAAGGAACTTTACATTATTTCAACATTTTTAACCTGCCTAACCTGAACCTCACCAATGGTCAGGGGAAAAATCAGAGGGGATTTGGAGTCAGTGGAGTAGTGGGCAGTGGCAGAGTCACAAGTCTGTGGTTTTTCTCCTTTCTCAGGCAAAAGTGGCCTGTTGGAAGGTTGGGAGGTATCTGAGTCCATTTGGGTTGCTGTAACTAAGTATCTTGGACCAAGTGGCTTATGAATGATAGACACTTATTTCTCACAGTTCTGGAGGCTGGGAAGTCTGAGAGCAGGGTGCCAGCATGGTCAGGTTCTGGTGAGGACTCCTCTGGGTTGCAAGCAGCTGACTCTCATTGTATCCTCACCTGGCAGAAAGAGAGCAAGCTAGCTCTCTGACCTCTTCTTCTAAAGGCATTAATCTCATTCATGAAGGCTCCACCCTCATGACCTGAATACCTCCCAAAGAGGCCCTGCCTCCAAACACCATCACATTGGGGGTTAGATTTCAGCATATAAATTTGGAGGGGACACAGACATTCAGTGCATAACAGTAGGAGAGGGTGCTTTCAGGACCTGCTGCCCTGAGCTGATGGTGAGTTGGTGTGTGAGAGGGTGTGACATCCAGGGAAATTCCTCTTGGGTTGGACATTTCTGGTCCTCCTAACCTGATCTGAGATGTCCATCATGGTGGCTTGCCTTCACTGAGATCCCTTGAGTGTCTTATAATAAAGAATACTTCAAAAGGCTGATAGTACCAAGGGCAAAGTGGGCTTGGGACCAGGGAGACACATCATGCATAAGGACGAGTATTTGCCTCACCCTAGGTTTGGAGCCACACCTATTTTGCTATTCTTTTTAATGCTTCCTATAGTCTGAATGACAAAGATAACACTAGGGTGATATAATGGTTGAATTGGATAGAATGCAAAACTTGATGCTACTAAATTTCAATTTTCAAGAATATGTGTTTTATATATCTAGCACCCTCTTCTAGAATGTGACCGATATAATAATACTGCTGTGTTAATAGTGTTTATGGCTAATGTAGCTTATGTCATTTGACATTTTAACTACAAGTCAGGCTGCTACATTTGGCTGTGCAAGTTGCGCATTGCCTAGGTCTGGTGAGCTCAGTTCATGTAGACTCCTGTGGTCATGGCACCCCCTGGAGTTGTGCAAGGTGGCAACCCTGCCCATGGAGTGTGCAAGGTGGGCATTAGCCTTATTTTGCTGGCTTAGAATGGTAAATGCCTCATTCAATGTCATATGACAATTAAATACTGGCATTGCTGCTAGGGCCTAGCTTTACGATCTAAGTCTAGTTTTTTGTTTGTTTGTTTGTTTGTGTTTCTAGAGACAAGGTCTTTCTCTGCCACTCAAGCTGGAGTGCAGTGGCATGATCATAGCTCACTGCAACATCAACCTCCTGGGCTCAAGCCATCTTCCAACCTCACAGCCACCTGGGTAGCTGGGACTATGGGTACCCACCCCATACCCGGGTAATTTTCATTGATTTATTTCTTGTATAGACAAGGTCTTACTATGTTGCCCAAGCTGGTCTTGAACTCGTGGTCTCAAGGGATCCTCCCACCTTGGCCTCCCATAATGCTGGGCTTTCAGGTGTGAGCCACCACACTTGGCCCTAAAAGCAGTCTTAATTTTTCTGTACCTCATTGCCTCCTGGATGATGGGTGAGTGAGTACGTGAGTGAATAGGGTAAAGATGAAGCCTCGTTTCAGGAGTCAGATATGCACACATGATATGATTTATTTTGCAGGCCCCTGAGCTCCACCGGCAGAACCAGCTGCCCTAATCTGCAGCCCTTTACCTGGACCTCAGCCATTCTCAGATGACATGGCCTTGAGTGTCTCTGCACCTCCCTTCCTGAACCCCTTGCATCTTCCTGGTTACTCCTCCTTTGCCTGTCCTGTTCCCTCAGGGCCTCGCTTCCAGCTACTAACAGGTCTTCCTCTCCCACAAAGTGTGCATTAGTAAAGTAGTAAATTATAATTTCAATAGGGAAGTATGAAAGATAAAACAGCCTTTACAACACAAAGGAATTAGTCTATAAGGGTGGAATTCCTGGCTGGGTTGGAGAGTCATGAATCTATGAATTTATGTGGGAGAGCAGGAAAGAACCATATAAATCACATAATGCAGATGAGGAAATAGAGTTCCCAGAGAGTTAGTGGGATTGCTGGGTGTCAGAATCCACAGTTTTTCCATTATATTAGGTTAGTGCAAAAGTAATTGTGGTTTTTGTCAATACTTTTAATGGCAAAAACCGTAATTACCCTTGCACCAACCTAATATCATATTTTCTTGATCCATTTTAATTTGGGGTCTTCCCTGACATCTTTTTCATCTTACCTGGCTGAGCGTGGCCCTGCATTTTGACCATGTGGTCCCCATCACTGGTTGCGGGAGCAGGAGGGCAGTATGAAGGGGGAGAGGCAGTTTGGCCAGCAGTGTCCTGGACTCTGGCGTGACCCGGGATCCGTGCTTTTAAATGCCATTATGAAATGCGATTCAGTGGAGAGCTCAGCCTCTTCCCATCAGACTAATGCAGCCGTGGTGGAGAGGCGGGGTAGTGGCTGGCTGCCTAGCAATTGCCTGGAGCCCGGCAGAGGGATTATGCCCGCTCAGGCAGCCTCATCACCGTAATAAAATGGGAGTTATCTTATCGACTCATCAGGACTGCCCATTTAGACGATTACCCCATTTCCAATCCCATTTCTAGAGAAAAGAGGATTGCTGGACACTTCGTCCCACTCCCACCCCTGGCAGGGCTGTGTTCAGCCCTGGCTTCTGGAGGGGACGTGCTAGAAACAGGCACTCAGCAGACTGAGAGTTTTACCCTCTTTGTCTTCCAGAGCTGACAAGCCATAGCAGGACGGCTGTCCCCGGAGAGATAGGAGAGGAGGAGAAACAGCCTGACAGGGGCCTGGAGCAGCTGGTTGGCGTCAGTAATTTCCTGCAGGAGACTCTGCTGGCCGAGCACACATCACCCTTCTGTTGCTCCTCTGTATTCTCCCTTGTGCTACTAAAATACGCTAATGTAACTCCTGGGCTGTGCTAAGCTAAATGCAGTTATTTAACCTCATTTCTATGGAACCCAGGTCTAAAGCAGCAACATCTATTTGGAACAAGATGGGAAGGAGGTAAGCCCCAAACATCCCTGAGCAGCAGGAATACACATTACAAAGTTTCTCTTTCCACACAGAAGAGCCTTCTGGGCCCTTGCTTGAGACCACTGACTTTTACTTAACACCTAGGTCTAGTTAGCTTGGTGAACTGCTTTCTGACACCTGAACAGGTTGGAAGCAGGGAATCGAAGGTGAGGAAAGACTGCCACAAACAGGAGCCAAGAATTAAGAGCCAAACCAAGGAGGTGACATTCACGACGACAACTGTGGATGGAAATCCTGCCCAAAGGGGGATGTTGGATGAATGGCTCCTAAGTCCCCTTCCAATATTTCAGCTCATGGCTCTGAGTGTCCCTGGTTTGATTGTGATGGTAAAGGCAGATAAGAGGGCGAGGGAGACCTCCGTGGAGAGCTGGTGCCCAGCAGGAGGTGTGGCCCTGTGTTTTAGTGCTCAGGAGTACTTGCCTGCTTTTGCTGGAGTCCTCTGGGCTCAATATGTGCTCTCGACCCCCACTTCATTTTTTTTTTTTTTTTTTTTTGCCAGCAAGAGTGAATTCATGCTCTTCTTCATGGAGGTGGATGTTTCTGGAAGGAGGTTTGTGATGTCCTTTGCAGGGACATGGATGGAGTTGGAAGCCCTTATCCTCAGCAAACTAATGCAGGAACAGAAAACCAAACACTGCATGTTCTTACTTATAAGTGGGAACTGAATGATGAGAACACATGGACACATAAGGGGAAATGACACACACTGGGGCCTGTCAGAGCTGAGGGGTTGTGGGGAGAGGGAGAGAATCAGGAAGAATGGCTAATGTATGCTGTGCTTAATATCTAGGTGATGGGATGATCTGTGCAGCAAACCACCATGGCACACGTTTACCTATGTAACAAACCTGGACATCCTGCACATGTATCCTAGAACTTAAAATAAAAGTTGAAGAAAAAAAAAAAAAGAAAAAGTTGTGTGAAGTCTGGAGGTGTAATGGACAGACACAGGCTTAGGGTGAGGCAGGCCCATGTTCAGATCCTTGCTTCCTCACTAAGCTAGCGGGGAGACTGGCTATATCACCGAGCCTCAGTTTCCTCACCTGTACATCTGCTGTAGAAGTGGCACATCATATGCTGTCCTAGCTGTGACCTTCGGTAGCTCATCACTGCCCTTCTTACTGTTCTCAGGGTAAACCCCTTTCCAGGCAGAGTTGCCAAGACACCCAGTAAAATTTGAATTTCAGATAAATACTGAATAATTGTTTAGTATAATGATGCTCCAAATATTGCATGGGATATACTTAACACTAAAAAAAAATCATTGTTTATCTGAAATTCAGATTTAACTGGGCAACCTGCATTTTTAAATAAACTTTTAATTTTAGAATCATTTTAGATTTACAGAAAAAAATATAAGGATCGTACAGAGTTACCACACACCCTGCACCCAGTTTCCCCTATAACTAATATCTTACGTCGAGCCAGTGCAGTGGCGCACGTTTGTAATCCTAGCTGCTCAGGAGGCTGAGGTGGGAGTATCGTTTGAGCCCAGGAGCTCGAGGCTGCAATGAGCCATGATTGCACCATTGCACTCCAGCCTGAGTGACAGAGTAAGACGCCATCTTTTAAAGAAAAATCTTATGCCAGTATGATACATTTGTCACAATTAATGAACTAAGATTGATATATTATCATTAACTAAAGTCTATACTTCATTAGATTTCTTTAGTTTTTGCCCAGTGTCCTTTTCTATTCCAGGATCCTGTCCAGGACACCATATCATATTTAGTTGTCAAGTCTCCTTAGTTCCTCTTGGCTGTGACAGTTTTTTAGACTTCCCTTGTTTTTGATGACCTTGACCGTTTTGAGGAGCACTGGTCTGGGGTTTTGTAGAATGCCCCTCAATTCAGCCTGTCAGATATTTTTCTCATGATTAGGCTGGGGTATTATTTTTTTGGGAGGAAGACCACCGAGGTCAAGAGCCATTCTCATCACATCTCGTTAAGGGTCTGTACTGTCCATATGACTTACCACTGTCGATGTTGACCTTGATCACCTGGCTAAGGTAGTGTTCATCAGGTTTAGCAACTGTATTTTCATTTGCTAAATCTGTAACTCGATTCCAGGCCTGTCAGTCTTCACGACCAGACCTTTGCTTACTGCTGCTGCCATTTTTCTGCTCCAACCATAGTGAACTGCTAACAATTCCTCTAATGAACTATTCTCTGTCTCTCTTACTGCCAGGCCTTAGGGCTTGCTCTTTCCTTTGCCTGGAATGTTCCACTCCCCCACAGCCTCCCATCCACACCTCCCCTTCACCCAATTAACTTACTTTTCAGTTGGGCTTCAGTGTTCCGCTTAGGTCTCACTCCTTCCGGGAAGATTTCTTGCACCCTCCTCTGCCAAGACCAGGTTAGGTGTTGCTTCTCTGCCCTGGTCCTACTCTGTTGTGATATTTACCATCCTGTGGTTGTGAACTGTTTGCTTGTCTCCCTGACCCCAGTGCATCCCTGACATCTTACACAGTGCCTTGTTGCAACTCAATAAATAATTGCTGAATAAATGAATGGTTACACCAGGCACTTCAGGTAAAGCCTTTAACACACTACCTGCCTTGTAAACAGTAGATGCTCAGTAAATGCTTGTCTTTTTCAATGTAGGAAAAATAATCTTCCCTAGATCTGAGCAACTGTACTAAGTTTGTGCTTGCCCGACACCCGCAACACATGCCCCTACCTGGAGAAGAGATTCTGGAACAGTGGTCTCCTAGGATTCCCTGAGAGCCACAGTTACCTGTATCAAAGTATCAAGGAGGCCACTTAATGACAGAGATATTAGGGTAAGTAGGCTACTTTCCGTCAGTTTGCAGATTAAAAAGGCATCTTTCTCCCAGTGGAGAAACTGAATTATGAACCCCTTCGCCCAGATTTCCATAGTTGGACGCCCTGACCCATTGTTTTTTAGTGAAAGGGACAAAGGGACCCACCTCCTTCTCTTTTTGCTGCCCATGTGCCACACACATGTAAATGACATGTGTACCTATTGTTGCTTGTCCTTGATGATGAGTACACTTGTACATTGATATATTTGTTAGTGTTTTGCTTTTCACTAATCCAGCATAGTTGTGACCCCACCCCTGAGACCTAAAGGAAGGAGACACCTCATAGGGGGTCTCAGGAATCTCTGATGAACCTTAGGACTAATTATAATTCTTTCATTTATTATAACTTCATGCCAGGTATTTTATCTGCCTCACTTCTAATCCTCTCAATAACCTTGCATGTTTTTATTCATCCCGTATTACAAATGAGAAAGCTAAGGTTTGGGTGCTTAAGAAATTTTCCCAAAGTTTTTTTTGTGGTGGAGCCAGCTTGGAGCTAGGACAATAGACTTCAGAGTCTCAGCTCCATCCTATCCATGGTTCAGAAAGTTCTCTAGTTCTGTAAGAGACAGCCAGCATCCCCCAAGGGCTTGTGCTCATTGGAATGGCTCTCGGGTCCACTCCTCCCTTTGTATCCCCAGGTCACCTCACTAGAGCAGACCTCCATCAGTCAGTGTTTACCCACCTTCCAGAGCCTCCTTCCTGGACTCTTGCCCCCAGATTCCCCACCCATAGCACTCTCACACTGCCATCGCCCAACTCAGGATCCCAAGAATGCCCATTTTCACCCTTATAAATCCTTTGCCTTGCTTCCAAGACCCTATGGTCTATTTCTTTTCCAAGCCTTCTCTCCATGCATCAGATTCTTCATGAAACTTACACTGACTAGTCCCCCACCCATCTCCCTTTCCTTGGATCTTCATGGCACCTAGGTATGCAAGGCAGAAAGTAGTGTAGAATGCCCTTCTGGCTTGTGTGGAACCACAGGGGAGTCCCCTGGGTTTCTAATATGGTTTCCCCGTCTGGATTGACACCCCCTGAAGGACAAAAACCTCTTGTTAAAAAAGTCAACTTTATTGAGGTATAACATACATACACCCTGTTTTAAGTGTTCAGTTTGATAAGGTTTGACAAATGTATACACCCATGTAACCACCGTCACAACCAAGATATAGAACATTTCTATCACCCCAGAAATACCTCTGAGCCCCTTTGTAGTCAATTCCTCCACCCCCGACCCAGGCAGCCACTTGCTGGATTTCTATTAATATAGATTAGTTTTGCCTGCCGTTGAACTCCACAAAAATGCAGTCACAAAGGGTGTAGTCTTTTGTGTCAGCCTATTTTGGTTAGCACGATATTTTAAAGATTCCTCCATACTGTTTATTACTTTCTTCTTGCTGAGTAGTATTTTATGGTAGAGACTATACTACAACTTGATTGTCCATGTTGACTAAATTTGAGGCTGTTTCACATTTTTGGCTATTGTGAATAAAGTAGCTACGAATGTTTACACACAAGCCTTTTGTGAATGTGTTTTCATTTCTTTTATTTGCATACCTCAGAGTGAAACTTTTAGGTCGTATAGTAAATATATGTTCAACTTTGACACTGCCAGACTGTTTTCCAAAGTGATGATTCCATTTCACACCCCTATCAGCGGTGTATGAAAGTTCCAGTTGTTTCACATCCTCACCAACTCTCAATACTGTAAGTGTTTTAAATGTTAGTGGGTATGTAGTCACATCTCATTATGGTTTTACTTTGCATTTCCCTGATGATGTGCTCATTGGCCACTTGTATATTTTCTTTTCAAAGTGTCTGCTGGAAAATTTATCTGTTTAAAATTTTCAATTTGCCTTTTTAATTATTGTATTATGAGTTCTTTTTATATTTGTATACAAGTCCTACCAGATATATGTATGAGTATTTTCTTCTGGACTGTGGATTGTCTTTTCACTTTCTTATTGTCTTTTCACTTGTCCTTTGAAGACAAGAAGTTTTAAATTTTGATGAAATCCAATTTATCAATTTTAATCGATTTCTTTCTTTATGTTTAGTATATTTTCTGTCCTGTCTAGGAAATCTTTATCTGCCCCAAGATTGTGAAATTTTTCTCCTAAGAAACTTTATAATTTTTTTTTTACATTTAGTTCAGCATATGGCCTATTTGCTGAATGTCCCATATGCACTTGAAAAGAATAATAAATCTATTGTACATTTCAAAATAGCTAAAAGAATAATTAGAACATTCCTAGCATAAGGAAAAATAAACATTGAAGTTGGTGTATATCCCAATTATCCTGAGTTGATCTTTATATATTATATGGATGTAACACATTACCACATGTACCGTGAAAATATGTAGATCTATTATGTATCAATTTAAAAAAAGAATATGTATTTTGTACCTGGTGAGTGAATATTGTTTAAGTCAGGTTGGTTGACAGTGATGTTCAAGCCTTCTATATTTTTATTAATTTTCTGTCTACTTGTCCTATGAATTATTGCAAAAAGAGTTTTGAAAAACTTCAACTATAATTTAAATTTATCTATTTACCCTTTCATTTATGTCAATTTGTGTTTCATGTATTTTAAAGCTCTGTTATTAGGCCAATACCTATTTATGTTTGTTCTATCTTTTTGCCTTGACTTATTTATCATTATGAAATGTTGTTCTGGTGCGGTGGCTCATGCCTGTAATCCCAACACTTTGGGAGGCTGAGGCAGGCGGATCACGAGCTCAGGAGTTCGAGACCAGCCTGACCAACATGGTGAAACCCCGTCTCTACTAAAAATACAAAAATTAGCCAGGCATGGTGGCACGCGCCTGTAATCCCAGGTACTCAGGAGGCTGAGGCAGGAGAATCGCTTGAACCCGGGAGGCGGAGGTTGCAGTGAGCCGAGATCGCACCGTTGCACTCCAGCCTGGGTGACAGAGTAAGACTCCATCTCAAAAAAAAAAAAAAGAAAAAAGAAAAAAAAGATGTCTCCCTTTATCTCTGATAATATTCCTTGCCTTGAAGTCTATTTTGATACGAATATAGCTCTTCCAGCTATAGTGTGTGCATGGTGTATCATTTCCCTGTAGTTTTACTTTTAAACTATGTTTGTATATATAATGTTAATTTCTTGAGGAATATAGCTGGGTCTTACTTTTTTGTCCAGTTTGACAATTTCTGCATTATAATTTCTTCATTTAGTCCATTTACATGTAATACATTTATTGAAATGGTTGGCTTTAAGTCTACTAACTTGCTGTTTGTTTCATTTTTTGTTCTTTTCCTGTCTTTTCTTGAATGATAATAATTGAATGTTTTTTGTATTCCATCTTATTTTACTATTTTTCATTTTATTATTAATATATTTTATTGTTTATATTACTATTATTTCATTTTATTTCTTCTTTTTCTGTGTGTGTGTTTGTTCTAGGGATTGCAATATGTGTCTTTAACTACCAAAGTATATCTCCAAAAACTATGCTACTTTACATACAAGACCCTTAAAACAGTATACTTCCATTTCTCCTCCCATGCTGTGTGCTATTATTGTTACATATTTAATTTCTACATGTGTTATAAATCCCACAATACATTGTTATTATCTTTGCTTTAGACAATGATCACTTAAAGGAATTTTTAAAATGAGACACAAAATGTCATTGTGGCCCTCCAGTTAGAGTAGGGGATTATGTGGGCTAGGTTAATTAATGGAGTTTTAGCTCTGTTCCAATTTACAGTGGGTCCAGTAGGTCCCTGGACCTATCCTGTAGTTATTCCCCAGTTCCAGAATGCATAATTGGAATAGGCATAATTGGAATAGACATAGCTGGCAGAATTTCCACACTGGTCCCCTAACCTGTGGGAGTGAAGGATATTATGGTGGGAAAAGCCAAATGGAAGCCATTAGAGCTGCCTCTACCTAGGAAAGCAGTGAATCAAAACCAATATCACATCCTTGGAGGGATTACAGAGATTAGTGCCACCATCAAGGACTTGAAAGATGCAGGGGTGGTGATTCTCATCACATCCCCATTCAACTCTCCTATTTGGCCTGTGCAAAAGACTGATGGATCTTGGAGAATGACGGTGGATTATTGTAAGCTTAATAAAGTGGTGATTCCAATTGCAGCTGCTGTACCAGATGTAGTTTCCTTACTTAAGCAAATTAACATGTCTCCTGGTACCTGGTATGCAACTATTAATCTAGCAGATGCCTTTTTCTCCATACATGTCCATAAGGCCCACCAGAAGCAGTTTGCCCTCAGCTGGCAAGCTTAATAATATACCTTTCACTGTCCTACCTCATGGGTATATCAACTCTCCAGCTGTATGTCATAATCTAGCTCCCAGGGATCTTGATTGTTTTTACCTTCCAAAGCTTTCACACTGGTCCATTACATTGATGACATTATGCTGACTGGACCTAGTGAATGAGAAGTAGCAACCACTGTGGACTTATTGGTAAAATATTTGCATCTCAGAGGGTGGGAAATAAATCCAACTAAAACTCAGGTGCCTTCTACTTCAGTGAAATTCTGGGGGTATAGTGATGTGGGGCTGTCAGGATATCCCTTCTAAGGTGAAGGATAAGTTGTTGTATCTGGCCCCACCTACAACCAGGAAATAGGCACAACACCTAGTGGGCCTATTTGGCTTGTAGAGGCAACACAGTCCTTATTTGGATGTGCTTCCTTATTTGGATGTGCTACTCTGGCCCATTGATCAGATGACCGAAAAGCTGCTAGTTTTGCTTGGGGCCCAGAACAGAGGAAGGCTCTGCAACAGATCCAGCCTGCTGCACAAGCTGCTCTGCTGCTTGGGCCACATGATCCAGCAGATTCCATGGTGCTTGAGGTGTCAGTGGCAGATAGGGATGCTGTCTGGAGCCTTGGCAGGTCCCTGTAGGTGAATCACAAAGGAGGCCTTGAGGGTTTGGAGTGAGGTCTTGCTTGTATCTGCAGATAACTACCCTTTTTTGTTTGTTTGTTCTGTTTTTTATTTTTTGGTTTTTTTGAGACGGAGTTTCACTCTTGTTGCCCAGAAGTGCAATGGCGCGATGTCAGCTCACCAGTCACCGCAACCTCCACCTCCTGGGTTCAAGCGATTCCCCTGCCTCAGCCTCCTGAGTAGCTGGGATTATAGGCATTTGCCACCATGCCCAGCTAATTTTGTATTTTTAGTAGAGATGGGTGACTCTACTAACCATGACTAATACAGCCATGTCCTCTTAGTCTTTCTTCGTTTATTCAGCCTTTTTACCCCTGTGTGTATCCGACTGGTCAGGCTGGTCAGGCTGGTCTCGAACTCCCGACGTCAGGTGATCTGCCCGCCTCAGCCTCCCAAAATGCTGGGATTACAAGCATGAGCCACCAGGCCCAGCCCACTACTCTCTTTTTGAGAGACAGATCTCGGTCTGCTACTGGGCCTTAGTGTAATAGAAACTGAATGCTTAATCATGGGCCACCAAGTTTCCATGCGACCTGAGCTGCCCATCATGGAGTAGGTGTTATCTGACTCATCTAGCCATAAAGTCAGGCATGCACAGCAGCATTCCATCATCGAATGGAGTGGTATATACATGATTGGGCTGAGCAGGCCCTGAAAGCACAGGTAAGTTAGATGAAGAGCTAACTTAGCTCCATTCTCTCTCTCTTCCAGAGTGGAATGCCTTTTCTTCTCCTGCCCTTGGGCATCAGACTCCAGGATCTTTGGCCTTTGGACTCTGGGACTTGCACCAGTGGCTCCCCTAGGATTCTCAGGCCCAGGGCCTCATGCTGCAGACTGCACTGTTAGCTTTCCTAATTTTGAGGCTTTCAGACTTGGACTGAGCCACGCAGCTAGGTTTTCTCATTCTCCAGCCTGCAGATAGCCTACCATGGGACTTTGCCTTTGTAATCATGTGAGTCAGTTCTCCCTAATACATTCATATGTATATATATATTCTCCTCTGCAGAACTATGACTAATACAGCCATGTCCTCTTAGTCTTTCTTCGTTTATTCAGCCTTTTCCCCCCAAGTGTATCAGACTGAATAGTTTTTACTGCCCTGTCTTCAAGTTCACTGATCTTTTCTTCTGTACTATCTAATCTGATCTTAGTCCTATCCAGTTAATTTTTTATTGCAGATGCTGTATTTTGAGCTCTAGAAGTTCTATTTGGATTTTTAAAAGTAGTTTCCATTTCTCTTCTCATTTGGTTCATGTTTTCCTTTAGCTCCTTGAGACTATTATAGCTGTTTTCAATTCCTTGTCTGCCAATTCCAACATCTCTGTCATTCCTGATCTGCTTGCAAAGACTGATTTTTCTGTTAGAGCTTACGTTTTCCTGGTTCTTTTCATGCAGAACATTGTGAGTGTTAAGTTATTGATCTTCCCACCTCAGCCTCTGGAGTCACTGGGATTACAGGAGTGGGCCACCACGCCCTGGACCACGTGTAAATTCTCATAGTTGTTCAGTTTACAGCTTACTGGGAATTGTTCTTTTTCTGATAATTGTTCTCTGTGTGATCTTTTGGAGCCCTATCCTACAAATATGCAGCTTAATATTTAGACAAATACTTAGGGCACCCAACAAGGATGTCTGGAGCTCTTTCTCCTTATAGCTACTTCTTCTTTGGTACCGTATCCCTCAAATTCCAGCCACCTCAACCTCCCTTAACTTTGACCCTTGTCTCTTCATCTCAGGAAGGTTCCTATCTGATTGGGTTCCTCCTGTGTTCTGGGTTATAGGCAGAAATCCAGGGTCTCACCTCAATTGTTTATATTTTCACAAGCATCACAAACCTGTGATGTGTGTTGACAATGTCTGAAAGCATTAATAGTTGTTTCATACATTTTGTTTAGCATCATAAACATTTGTAATAGCAGAACCAGTTGATACCAGTGGTTCCATCATGGCCAGATGCAGAATTCTAGGAGCCACTTTACAAACTTCTCTACTTGTCCTTTTTTAAACTATGCACTGAGCACAAAACAGAATTAGAGAAGTCTCATGGGTCTGCCCACCTCTGATGTTTTGCTGATGTTCTAGGACAGAACATGACATTGGGACAGGATTTTTTTTGAAGAACCAAAGCCCTGGAGAGACTGGACCTCTTCCTTTGGAAATAGACTGTCATACCTATAAGGTCTTATCTGTCAGCTCCAAGGCCAAAGACTTAATCTTTGTGTCTAGAAACCATCATAACCGGTGCACAGAGGGCCAAGTGTATGGTGACTCCAGTCACTGCCATGTGGTTGTCTGTCCTCAGGAGTAACTGGTGATTGTGTGGTCTCTGAATTTATTCTAACTACAGGTCATGAATGGCTCAGCAATCCAACAGAAAGCCCCGGGTCAGCTGGGCCAATATGCTAACAGGAGTGAAATACATTGGATAGAGAAAGATAGGAGCAAAGGATGTGGGAGATGATTATCAAACCCAGGAAGATTTCATAGCTCAAAAGTTGAACAGGGAGAAGGAAGGAGGGATGAGCATGTTGATTCATTCATTACATAATTTGAATGCCTATAATGTACCAGGCACTGGCACTGACAATTTCTAGTGTCTTCAGTGAAAGATAATGTTGACACACATATATTTCTGTGTGATTAGGAAAGGAACCAAACAGGCCATGCCTCCCCTTGTGGTTTCCATGGTTGCATCCTATTCTCTCTGCATCTTTGCAAGTTTCATTTTCCCCTCCTCACCCTGTTTCACCTCCCTGTGGTCTGAATGATCTGAATGTCTGGGCTTCCCAGTTGCCCCTCTAGAAACAGTGAGAGTATGTTCAGAGTTAGGATAGGGAGAAGTTGGGTTGAATCAAGGAAGGAATCACAAGAGCTGGGTTAGACTATTTGTATTTAACTGACAGAGAAAATTCATATGATCTGGCCGGGCGCTGTGCGTGGCTCACACCTGTAATCCCAGCACTTTGGGAATCTGAGGCAGGCAGATGACTTGAGGTCAGGAGTTGGACACCAGCCTGGCCAATATGGAGAAACCCTGTCTCTACTAAAAATACAAAATTAGCCAGGCATGGTGGCAAATGCCTGTAATCCCAGCTACTTGGGAGGTTGAGGCAGGAGAATCGCTTGAACCTGGGAGGCGGAGGTTGCGGTGAGCTGAGATCACACCATTGCACTCCAGTCTGGGCAACAAGAGCAAAACACCATCTCAAAAAAAAAAAAAAAAAAAAAAAAAAGAACATTCATATATTCTTAAGACACTGGCTGGAGCCCTCTGGGTTAAGGCCCAGTAACATTTTATGACATCACTGGAGAGGATTTTCCAGGCGAAACTGGATGTGGTAGAAAGCCCATGGGCTTGGGAGCCACACAGAAATTCCTGTTTTCAAATTCCCACTCTGCCGCTTATTATCTGTGTGATCTTGGACAAGTTATTTAATCTCCTCAGACCCCAGATTCCTCACCTGAAGTGGGGATGTTTTACTTCTTAGTGTTGTTAGCAAGGTCAAAAGAGGAATGTGAAAAGGGCCAACTGCTGATGCAGGATATGTGCACATTTACTGGCTCCTTCCTTTTATGGTTTTGTTCCCTTCACTCCTAAAACTACACAAGAAAGAAGATTCTTGGTGGGGGCAGGGGTAACAGTGGTACCTGTGCAGTCTCTACTTCCTCAGTGCTTCTCAGGTGGGACAGGTTGAGGCAGAGGAAGTGGCAAACCCAGGAAGCAACTTGGATTTGTCCACCGGCAGGCTTTTGGGGAAATTGAACCCAAGGGTGCTTTGGTAACATTCTCCCCGCTGTGTGTTCAGATTTCTGACCTTAAAAAGCACTGTCTCTTCTACTCTCTTCTGACCTTTGAGGCAAGCAGATAGGTAATTACCTCCTTTTGGCCGGATAAGGAGACTGACTCTGATGTCATTTGTTCATGATGACCAGATCCTTCATTATAGAGCTGTCCCACACCGTCATCAGTGCTTGGTCAGCTGCCAGCCTGCTTCCAGGAAGCTGTGGGGTCCAGACATGAAGGGTCAGATGACTGTGGTCCTAGCAGAAGCCCCAAATGCTGATTGCCTCATTTTCATCTTGTTTTGAGGACCTCGGGTTCAGATGTTTAGGAGTCCCTTTGACTACTTCACCATAGCTTTCACCCTCCTGTGATCCTGAATTCTGGATGCTGTGTGGTGATCATGGATCCAGTGGGGACACATGTGAGCCAATTCCTTGGCAAGAGCATGGCTCACAGAACATCCAACTGAGGGCTGAGAGCACTGGCTATTTTCCACCAAGGGCCATCCCTTAGTGGATGAGATTTGCTCCTTCTGAGATATTAACTCCCCAGCACTTCCAGTTTGCCCCAGGCATCGGTCAGCCTGCTCCTGTCACCAGAGGATTCCTCAAGCAGTAAGACACAGGTGTTTGAAGTAGGAAGCTGTCGTCATGTGTGGGGATTGCTGATGATGGTCCAGGGTGAGTCACAACATTTGCAGTAATCTCCAACCTGGTTATCAAGTTAATATGTAGTGTCTCTCTTTTCCTTCATTCCTTTACTTATTCTTTGATAAATATTTATTGAGCATCTATTATATGCTAGCTGCTGTGCCTGAAGTACTGGTACTGGGGATCCAGCAGTCAACAGGACAAGCTAGTTCCAGTTCCCAAGGAACATAACATCATAATAGCTTATGTTCATTAAGGTATGGACATATAATCACACAGCACTTATGACAAATGCTAGAGCATTTTTACCTATGCCAAAAACACAGCCTAACAATCTTATGTTTCCCCCTCAGTGATTTCAAGCCATCTTCACACACCTACAATCCTCTACTGCACCCAACAACCCTCTGAGCTCCATTCCCACCTGTCTACCTTGCATTGACACTTGGGTGTCTCCAGGCACCTTGGATGTGGCAAGTCCCCCAAGCCCACTCCTCTTCTCATGTTCCCTGACTCGGGAAATGGCATCACTATCTGTCAGCTGCCATGAAATGCAGGCTTCACCCTTGTTTTCTCCCACTCCTTTCCCATGCTCCCCCCATCCAAATGGCTGCTGATGGTGACACACTTACTGAGCACTTAATCTATTGCAGGCACTACCCTGAGCACTTTGCCTCTATTATCTCATTTAATCCTCACAACCCCGAAAGGTACAGAATCTCACTGTCTACATTTTACTGATGGGGAAACTGAGACCAGGAGAGGGTAAGTAAGCCACGGTTACCCAGCCAGTGTAACCAGAGCCAGGATAGAATCAAGCAGCCGGTTTTTAGAGCCTGCTGTCTTAAGTCATTACCATAGTGCTTCTCAGTCCAGTGGGCGAGACAGGCATTAAACCAAGAATTCTACAAATAATTATTTAATTACCATGGTGACAAGTGCCATAAGGAGAAGGGAAAGAAGCTTTGTTTAAGACAGCAGAGAACCCACTTAAGGAAGAAGGGAAATGTTTCTTTGAAGATGTACCCTTTACACTGAGCCTTGTGGGGGACTTGTTCATGACATCAGCAAGAGGGGGACACATTGAGGGATAGCAGACGTCCATCACAGATCCAGAAGGATCAGGCCATTGCCAATACCTTCACACCCCACAAACGGCCAGCCACCTGTGTTTCTTAATTTGCAGCGTGGTCTGGTCCTTTTAACTGAATTCTTTTCTGAAATGTAGACTGACAGGAAGTTGCTCTGGTGTTGCTGTTCTATGCCCTAGACCAAGGATTGGCAAACTTTTACTGTGCAGAGCCAGATAGTAAATATTTTAGGCTGTGCAGGCCAATGGTCTCTGTCCCAACTCTTCAACTGCTATAGTAGTGCAAAAGCAGCCATAGACAATATGGAAATGAATGAGTGTGGCTGTGTTCCAATAAAACTTTATTTATGGACACTGAAATTCAAATTTCATATACGATTTACATGTCACCAAGTATTATTCTTCTTTTGATTTTTTCCAACCATTTAAAAATGTAAAAGCCATTCTTAGTTGGTGGGCCAGCCATACAAAAACAGGTGGCAGGCTGTATTTGGCTCGTGGCTATAGTTTGCAGATGCCACCCCAGACCTGTATTTCCAGCTACCCTGCAGACATCTCTCTACCCTTGCCTGCTCCACAAGCCCCCTGCAAAATGAACATCTCCAAAAATCAAGCTCATCACTCCAGTGAAATCAACTCCTCCTCATACTCTGATGTCCATTAATGACCTGGAGTGTCTGTCCATCAGGGGATGTTGGGACAGGAAAAAATGTGTAAGAACCTCTCTCTTCTAGCCACGCTAGCCTGTTCTTATTGCTCAAATGTGTCCGGCGTACTCCTGCCTTTGCTCAACATCTGCCCCACCTCTCTCCTCCTAAGGCTTGAGTCTACTCCCTGTCAGTGTTTCATCACCTCCCACTCCTCACCGCCTCCAATCTGGCTTCAACCCCATCGCTCCACAAAAAACAGCTCCCACAAAGGTCACTGATGACCTCAGTGTTGCTAAGCCCAAAGGACATTCTTCAGTTCTCATCTTACTTGCAGTTGACACCGTTGACCACTCTCTCCTTGAAACACTCCCTCTGACTTGGGCTGCTGTTTCTCTTTCTTCTTTACGCTCTTTCACTCCACTCCTGGATCTGACATGCTAGAATTCCTCAAGGCTGATTCCAGAGCCTGTTGAGCTTCTCCCTCTTTCTGCTGTCCTTGGCCCATCGCGCATCTGTACCTCCCAGCCTGACTCTCCCCTGAGCTGCAGCTCATATATCTAGCTTTTTACCTCACATTTCCTCTTGGATGCCTTAAAACACCTCAAACTACATGTCCAAAACCAGAATCATTCATCCAACATCCATTCAATTAACAAGCAGTTACTGAGCACTTGCTATTTGTCAGACATTGTATTACTTGCCGAGGTCACAATTTTGAGCAAAAAGAAACAGGGTCCCTGTCCCTGCCCTCAAGGAACTTGTAGTCTACTGGGGAAGACACAATATTAGCCAGATTTTCACACATCTGTCTTCGCACAGTGCATCTCTCTCTATCATAATATCTCCTTTCCTTACCTAGGGATTGGCACCACCGTCTATGTGGTCCTGAATGCCAGAAATATCCTTAACTCTTCCCTTTTCCTTACCAAAGTCCCCAAATATACCTTCTAGTCTGGTTGATCTACTCCAGATATCTCTTGGCATCATTTCTCCCCATTCCCCCTGCTGTCCTCCCAGTCCTGACCTCCACCCTATCTCCTGCCAGTCAGGTTCATCCACTCTGGCCCTCATCTAGTCTCCACACTTCAGCTAGATCATCTTTCCAAGATAAAACTCTCACCTTACCACCTCCTATCTCTTCTCCACACAAGGACACCAATAAAAATATTTCCAATACTATCCATTGGTCTTAGAATAAATGATGGTGGCTTCTCACCAAGACCCTCAAGACCCCACCTGCCCCTGTGGCCCTGTTTCTCATGCACTATTTCCCACTTGCCACACACCAGCCTCTGGACCTGTTTCAGACCCTTACTCTCACTCTTGTTTCTCGCTTTAAAGCATGTCGCTCCCCATTTTGGGAATGCTGTGGTCTCCTCTTTCAGCGTGGACGTTTTTGACTCTCCCTTCGGATCTCATTCTGCTATCCTCAGCAAGGGCCCACTTTGAATTTTTTATTGGGCTAGGTGTTGCTGTCAGAGTCTTGGACAGAAACTCAGAGCACCCATCATGGCATTGGCTAGATGCAAGTTACATCTGAAGGTTTGACACTTTGGTTAACATCTGCCTCCCATGTAGTTCCCCAAGGGCAGGGACTTTATCTCTTTTTACTGGAAAGTCTGTTGTCAGCTACTAGCACAGTGTCTAACAGAAAGTAAGTGCCCAATAACTATTTGTTAATTGGATGGATACTTGGATGGATGAATGCCATTTTCCTGCCTGAAACACTTTTCCTATTCTTTTTTTCTATCCCTTCAAGGTCAGCTCAAATGCTGCCTCCCACAGGAAACCTTTCTTCATACTCTCAGGGCAAATTATGTCCCAGCATTCATGGCCTTTTCCCTGGGTTACTGTGTTTATAGCTGTTGTCTTCATGGTCCCAGTGTTTCCTAAGATCCAGAACCAGTCTTGATCATCTTTGTATCTCCCACTTGGCTTGTTGCCTCGGACATAAGAAGAGCATAAAGAACACTTGCAGAATTGATTTCTTTTCTTTTCTTTTTTTTTTTTTTTGAGACGGAATCTCGCCCTGTTGCCCAGGCCGGAGTGCAGTGGCATGATCCTGGCTCACTGCAACCTGTGCCTCCCGGGTTCAAGCAATTCTTCTGCTTCAGCCTCCTGAGTAGCTAGGATTACAGGCGCTTGCCACCACGCCTTGTCAATTTCTGTATTTTTAGTAGAGTTGGGGTTTCACCATGTTGGCCAGGCTGGTCTCAAACTCCTGACCTCAAGTGATCTGCCTGCCTCAGCCTCTCAAAGTGCTGGGTTTACAGGCGTAAGCCACCATGCCCCACCTTGATTCTTTTTATAGTCTTGGTCATTCTAATTCTGACCATAATCCATCCTCTAAATATGATGCCCAACCACCGAGGGGGGTCGAGGAAGGGGCACTCCCTGCACTGCTACCTTTGTCATCTTGCTGTACCTCTTTACCTGGAAGCAACTGAGCTGCCCAAAATGCCTCCGTCTCCCAAGCTCCCTATAAGACTTAATGCAAAATTTCCTGTTATTACTATACTTTCATGATTTGTTCATGATTCAGCAAGCTTTTTTTTTTTAAACAAGTTTCTTCACTGCCTAGGGATCCATTTTATTCCACCTGCTGATTTGTTACACGTAATTTTTCTAAAAATTCCCTTACCTGTGTTTTTATCAACAGCTGTTTCCAAGGCCTTAATTACTTTCTTAGTTGTATTTGTTTACCCCTCCCACTTCTTTTTCGTACTAAAGTCTGATGACTAAAATAAGCATGTAGCAATTCAGCTTCCTCTCCTCCCTCTTGCAATTTTGGAGTAGCTCCTACGGGATACCTGTTCCCAAAGTCATAATTTCATTTAAAAAATTTATCATATGATTTTATTTTAGCACTGCTGGTGTCTTATAATCCTGATTAAATCCACTAATTACAGATTCCCACTTTGTTTCTTCTCCCTTCAGTGCTTTCATTTGTACTGTGAGCTCCAATCTACTTGGCATGTTGGGAGAGTAGGATGTTCTGATTAATTGAATATTCTGGGTAGCTGAGTTACTGTAATTGGTATGCATGGACTTCCAATTTTCATAAAGTTAAAAGTACAGTACACTTTCCTTCACTGTATTGCCAAGCTAATTGTTTAAAACACTATTATTTTTATTTTTATTTTTTATTTTTTTTAGAGACCGAGTCTCTGTCTCACTCTGTCACCCAGGCTGGAGTGCAGTGGCGTGATCTTGGCTCACTGCAACCTCCGCTTCCCAGGTTCAAGCAATTCTCCTGCCTCAGCCTCCCAAGTAGCTGGGACTACAGGCCCATGCGGCCACACCCGGCTAATTTATTTTGTATTTTAGTAGAGATGAGCTTTCACCGTGTTGCCCATGCTGGTGTCAAACTCCTGAGCTCAGGCAATCCGCCCGCCTCAGCCTCCCAAAGTGCTAGGATTACAGGTGTGAGCCACCATGCCCAGCCTAAAACACTATTGATGCTTTCCACATGCCAGGTACTGTCTAAAGGGCTTAACATGTCCGCCTTTCATCCTGACAGATAATCTACAACTTGGTTTGAGTGCATAAACCACAGGTCCAGAGAAGCTAAGTAACCTGCATAAGGCCACAGGGCTGGTACATGGTCAAATCAGGATTTTTGACTCCAAAACCTTCAAATGTCATAATGAAATTCCTGGTTTGCTTTTTTCTTAAGATCCAGAGGGCCCCTCAGGCTTTCTTAGTTCCTCCAGGCTGTTATGAGGACACCACTTATCACTGTGCCATGGTCCAGACAGTGTAGAGGCTTTTACTAGATTGCCTTTCCTTTCCTTTTGCCCTCTGGTCCCCATAGGGGCTTTGAAACTCATGCATTATAAGTAGGTTCTAAGATTCTGGGCTCAAGGATTATGAGAATTGAGAGGTTGGTGCATAAAGAGTTTGTTTTAAATCTTACTTTAGGCCAGGCGCGGTGGCTTTTGCCTATAATCCCAGCACTTTGGGAGGCTGAGGCAGTCGGATCATGAGGTCAAGAGATTGAGACCATCTTGGCCAACATGGTGAAACCCTGTCTCTACTAAAAATACAAAAATTAGCTGGGCGTGGTGGTGCATGCCTGTAGTCCCAGCTACTCAGGAGGCTGAGGCAGGAGAATCGCTTGAACCCGGGAGGCAGAGGTTGCAGTGAGCGGAGATCATGCCATTGCACTCCAGCCTAGGCAACAGGAGCGAGACTCCATCTCAAAAAAAAAAAAATCTTACTTTAAATCCCCTCAAAAATATCTAAGAAACTCAGGCTACACCTGATATGGAAGACCTGGGTCAATCAGTCCATCAACAAATCTTTATTAAATGCCACTAAATGCAAGGCACCATGCTCAGTGCTGTGGGCAGCTATCTGAGTAGCTCTTGTTTTTACAGTAGAATTGTGATTTGCAGATTCTGATGAAAAGGACTATTTATGGCATGCCAGAGCTTATAAAGCTATGGCTGTTAAGTCTGTTTAAGCCTGAAACTGAGATTGAGGCATTTTCTTGGGGGAAGAAGAAAACAAAACTGAGTACCCATCCCTCTGTTTGGAAGTGTGTAAGTTGAGCTCTTGTGTTATGACACAGTGGGAACTGAACTGAAATTGGCTTCCCTGGGAAAAACAATAAATAGGAGGCTGCTGGAGCTCACTACATCTGCAGGGAGGATAAGGATGAGATTTAAGAAGAAAGAAAGAAAAGAAAGAAAAAGAAAGAATGGAAAGAAAAGAAAAAGAAAGAAAGAAAAAGAAAAGAAAAAGAAAGAAAGAAGAAAGAGAAAAAGAAAAAGAGAAAGCCCAACATTGTCATGGTATGTTTCAAGTGCATGTATTTTTTTTTAAATAACTCTGAACTTATCTTGCCATTTGGAAATGTTAACTTTGGAAAGGGCAACTAGCATAGGGACATGTGGACTGGTTGAGAATGTGAGGATTGTGGGGTAGAGAGGAGAGAGTGGCAATGGATTGTCAAAACTTACAGGGCTGCCTGGAAACATGATATCCAATGAGCAAACCAAGTTTCACAGATCAGTAGGTGGGAGTGAAGGGTGTAGAAGGGGCACTACATAGAGAAAACTGGGGCATCCCAGAAGGACGTTTCACTTGAGAGTCATCCAAAGGTGTGCTAACATGGCTAGCAGCAGAGTGCCACCATGGCAGGTGGCAGGGGGAACCCAGTGAGGTTCAGAACTTTTTTCTGAGACCCTATCCTGTGGATTGAATGTTTGTGTCCCTCCAGAATTTATATGTGAAGTCCTAATGACCAGTATGATGGTATTTGGAGGTCAGGCCTTTGGAAGGTGATTAGGTCATGAGGTCAGAGCCCTCATGAATGAGGTTAGTGCCCACAGAAAAGAGGCTTGAGAGAGCTCCCTTTTTCCTTCCACCATGTAAGGATGCAGTGAGAAGATGCTGTCTATGAACCAGGAAGAGGGCCCTCACCAGCCACCAAATCTTCTGGCCCCTTGATCTTGGATTTTGCAGTCTCCAGAACTGTGAGAAATAAGTTTGTGTTATTTATAAGCCACCCGGTTTATGATATTTTGTTATGGCTGCCCAAACATACAATGACAGAGATTGGTACTGGGAGTGGGGTGCTTATGTAACCAATACCTAAGATTGTGGAATTGGATCTGGAACTGGATAATGGGTACAGGCTGGAAGAGTTTTAAGATGCATCCTACAAAAAGATTACATTGCTATGAATGGACCATTAAGGGAAATTCTGGTGAAGGCTTAGAAAAGAAAAAGGAGAGCTTTAGGGGATATCTCAATCTTCTTGGAGAATATGTAAGTAACCCTATATATAATATTGGTAGAAATGGAGACAGTAAGGACCATTCTCATGAGACCTCAGATGGAAATGAGGAACATCAATAAGATGTTTCTCCATTATTGGATAATGGAGAAAAGACCATTCTTGTTATAAAGTGGCAAAGAGCTTGGCTGAATTGTATTTGTGTCCTAGTGTTTTGTGGAAGGTAGAACTTGTGAGCAATGAAATAGAATATTTGGCTGAAGAAATTCCTAAGCAAAGTGTCAAAAGCATGGCCTGGCTTCTCTTGACTGCTTATAGTAAAATGCAAGAAGTAAAAAATGATTTTAAAATGGAATAATTAATAAAAAGGAAATCAGAACTTGAAAATTTGGAAAATTTTCAGCCTATCTATATTGTTTAAAATGAAAATGTGTAGTCAGACAAGAACTCTAAGGGTGTGGCCAAATGACCATTTGATAAGATTAGTATGGATCAGCCATCTCAACAGAATCCACAAGCTATTGTTCAAGACAATGGAAGAATAAGCCCAAAAGCAATGCAAAAATAATCAACTGCCACCCCACCCCCACCACTTCCCATCACAGACCCAGAGTGTAAGGGCACCAGGGGCAGAACAGTTTCAAAGTGGAAGCCACCAGTACCTGCCTGACCTTGGCACACCCTACCTGACACTGCCTCACATCATGGGCTCCACTCCCCACACTGGTGCCATGCTCCTTGGCCACCCCAGATGTGACTCTGACAGGCTCCAGTATGGTGTGGGTGTGCTAAGTGGAGCCTCTGGCTTGGGACCCCAGCCCTAGGGAGCCACGAGGCCCAGGTAGAGAACCACTAGGGGAGAGTCCATGCACAGAGCCACCCTCAGGGTGGGGCTGCCCAGAGCCTTGGGGGTCCAACCTTTGTCTGGAAAATCTTTGGGGGCAGGAACACAACAACAGTGGGTCCCAGGGGTGAGACCCCCATCCTAGAGGGCCTGGAAAATAGCGAATCAAGCCAAATAGGATTATTCTTGGGTGTTAATGTGTAATGGAATTTGCTCCACTGTTTTGGCTTGCTCGGAACCTGTCACTCCTATCTTCCTTCCTATTTCTCCCTTTTGCAATGGAACTGTCTATCCTATGTCTGCCCCACCATTGTATTTTGGAAGCACATAATTTCTTTGGTTTTACAGCTTATAGCTGGAGGGGAATTTGCCTTCTGATGAATCATATTTTGGGTCTCATATATGATTTAGATGACATTTAGATGAGATGTTGGACTTTGGACTTTTCAGTTGATGCTGGAATGAATTAAAACTTTTGGGCCTACTGGGATAGAATGAATGTATTTTGTGTGTGAGAAGGACATGAATTTGGGGAGTCAGGGGTGGAATGCTATAGACTGAATGCCTGTGACCTTTCAAAATTTTTATGTTAAAACCCAAGTCCTGGCTGGGCATGGTGGCTCATGCCTGTAATCCCAGCACTTTGGGAGGCCGAGGCGGGTGGATCATGAGGTCAGGAGATCAAGACCATCCTGGCTAACACGGTGAAACCCCGTCTCTACTAAAAATACAAAAAATTAGCTGGGCGCGGTGGCAGGCACATGTAGTCCCAGCTACTCGGGAGGCTGAGGCAGGAGAATGGCATGAACCCGGGAGGTGGAGCTTGCAGTGAGCCGAGATAGCGCCACTGCAGTCTGGCCTCGGCGAAAGAGCGAGACTCCGTCTCAAAAAAAAAAAAAAAAAAAAAAAAGAAAAGAAAGAAAAAAAACCCAGGTCCCAATGTAATGGTATTTGGAGGTAGAGCCTTTGGGAGGTGATGAGGATATGAAGGTAGAGCCTTCATGAGGGAAATTAGTGCATTTATAAAAGAGGCCTGAGATAGCTCCCTTGCCCCTTCTGCCAAATGAGAACAAAGTGAGAAGAGACCATCTATCAACCAGGAAGTGAGCTCTTACCAGACATCCAATCTGCCAGCACCTTGATCCGGGGCTCCCCAGCCTCCAGAACTGCGGTTAAAAAAAAATTCTGTTGTGTGTTAAACCATCCAGTCTGTATTTTATTATAGCAGCCCAAATGGAAGAACACACCCTACCTCTTTAAAGAGATATCTGTGGATAAACTGTGAAGAACTGTTCATTGCTTTCCTCCAGTTTAGCAGAGCTGTAGCTATCCATACAGTCTCACAGTGTAGCAGAGTGTTGGAGCTCCGCCTGTGTGCTCTGGAGCTAGACTGTTTAGGTCCAAATACTTACCAGCTGTGTAACCTGAGGCAAGTGACTCAATCTCTTGTGCTTTAGTTTCTCCATCTGTAAAATGGGAATATTAGCAATACCTACTTCAGAGGCATTTCAGGAGGATTAAATGACATAATACGTGGAAACAACTGAGAGCAGTGCTTGCACACAGCAAATGCTTAAATAAATGAACTGTGTATTATTATTTTTAATTATTTTGAAGTACTCCACTGTATGGCTGAGAGGAACAGATTTCAGGGACAGGGCTAAGCAGATTTCAGCACTTTTAGCTACCTGAGAGAGGTACTCAGACATTGGGTAAGGCTGTCCTGACCAAAATGGTGCGAAGACTCAGTGTGATCGTGAATAGATTATTATTACTTTCATTCTCACTTGTCTTTTGGTGAAACATCACCGTCATCTTTGATCATAAAAGACAAGTATATATTTGTACATAGAGAGGGAAAAAAAGAGGAGATTTCAACTTCCAGCAGAGTAGTAGGTGACTTCGAGTACTCATTTCAAACTGCTTCTATCTTCACAAAAACAAAGATGGGGGAAAGAAAATGGAATACTACAGGTAGCATGGCGGGAGAGTGATTACAACCAAAAAAAGGAGAGGCTGGAATCTGAAAGACTTTGATCTGATATTCCATTTTAGTGACTTTAAGGCTTGGCTCTGCTGTAACTGTAAATGTGTATTTTCATGGTCATCATATCATGTCTGCATGGAGCCTACTGGGGCTGTGAGCATTCAGTGTTCGTAAAGCCCCTCTGTGCTCAAGAGAGAGGTTTGGGAAGCCATGTGGATGGTCTGTTATTGTGTGAAGAACGGGGTGTACTTCTTCGAGGACAAGTTCCCTATGATTTTGGTGACAAGGTCTGGACAGATACCAGGAGAAACAAGATTAGTCCATGTATTAAACTATGGAGCCAGAAGTGGTGGCTAACCTCAAACAATGGGATGGGTAGGGAGGAACTCTGAGGAGACTCCAGGTTCTTCTCTAGTTATCTTCAGAGCCCAAGTATGGTCAGCTGTTCTCCTGTGGAAGTGGTACCAGGGAGGGAACCAGCTCAGAGAAACCAGAGAGCTGTGTTGCACTTAGAGGAGAAAGTCGTGCCCTTCGGGTTGCGGTGGTGGTGGGGGTGGTTAGAATGTATCCTAGGCTGGATGCAGTGGCTCACACCTGCAATCCTAGCACTTTGGGAGGCCAAGGCAGGGAGATCACTTGAGCTCTGGAGTTTGAGACAAGGATGGGCAATAAAGTGAAACCCAATCTCTAAAAAATACAAAAAAAATTAGCCTGGCATGGTGGCACGCGCCTGTAATCCCAGCTACTTAGGAGGCTGAGGTGAGAGGATCACTTGAACCTGAGAAGCGGAAGTTGCAGTGAGCCGAGATCGCACCGCTCTACTCCAACCTGGGTGACAAAGCGAGACTCTGTCTCAAAAAAAAAAAAAAAAAAAAAAAAAAGAATGTATCCAGTTAGATGAGGAAGGAAGCATCCAGAATCTGACCAGGCTGTTCCCAGAGAGGGTGGCGGAAGCTGTAGACCTTGAGAAAAAGTAGAAACAGGCCTGCTAGGAGAGGCCCTGCAGAATCTACAGCACTTAGTCCCTACTTCTGGCAAAAATAACTTGGTCTAGAATGATGGTTAATCGGAGACCCAGAGGTGGCGCCTCAGGCTGTCATTAGTGTATGGCCTGGTTGTTCACTGTGAAAGCTTTATCCGGTGCTTTGTGACCATAGCATCTGGAAATGGGAAAGCCCTGGGGTGTTCCATGTATGGCCACAGCCTGCGATGTGAGGCTGCTCTGGAGCTCTCCAGGGCGCAAGGTACACATCTTTACATGGCAGCTCTGGTCCTGTGGGAACTTCTTCCTATATTTTGGGTGGAAGTTTGATAAAGAAACCTAAATATAGAAAAGAGAAATATAATACACGTTTTTTTCTCCTTCTTCTGCTTTCAATTCACATCAATGAGTGGTAGCCAACTATGTGTGTAATTTGTGTTTAGAGTGAATTTCTTGGAGGGAGGGAATTTTATAATAATTTAGCCTGTAATCAATCTCTCAAGTGAGACACTTTGCCCTCTGAATTGGTCCATTTTGCATTGCTATAAAGGAAGAATACCTGAGGCTGAGTGAGAAAAAAACTTTATTCGGCTCATGATTCTGCAGGCTTTCAATCATGATGGAAGGGAAAAGGGGAGCAGGTGCCATCACATGGCAAGAGAGATGCCAGGCTCTTTTAAACAACCAGCTCTTGTGTGAACTAATAGAGTGAGAGCTCACTCATTACCACTGGGAAGGGCACTAAGCTGTTCATGAGGGATTTGCCCCCATGACCTAAACACCTCCCACTAGGCCTCACCTCCACGAGTGGGGGTCACGTTTCAACATGAGATTTGGAGGGGACACACATCCCAACCATATCACCCCTATGGGAATTTCCACCTCTGGTCACTGCTCTCTCCGTGATGTTCACTGACCTCCCGTGATTCTTTCCACTTGGGTCTCTCTGTTTTAGGGCAAAGCATTCTCAAAATGGTCCTGATGCACCAGCGTGTGGCCAAGTAATTAACTTGGCTATTCTCCACAGCAGTGTGGCCAGTTCTGCTGAATTTTGCTCCAATCATGTAGTGGTAGGCCTGTGGCTCAGATTAGATTTGGCCAGTGTTAGACTTTTTCATCAGTAGAGTAGGGAGCTATAGCCAGGACATTTTCATTTTTCAATCTTGAACCTTAGGCTGTTATTTATAAAAGTGCTCTTGAACCCAAACCTCACCTCTGATTTTTCATCAGACCCCAGAAAATATAATCATGCCTATGTATAGAAATCCTGTCCAATTAGAGTCCTGGCAAATTAGAAATATTGTTTTCTTCTCTCTTAACAGGAACTGTGTCTGGGCTCAGTTTCCCTTGCCTTGCTTCATTCAGTCCACCTTTCATCTCTTAAATCCCAGCATTGGGTGGAGACTGAGTGGCAGAGAAGGAGACTCATACCTCTGTTCCCTTAGCCTGGTCGTCTGCCTGGAGGAGCTGGACATTTCCAACTTCATCTGAAGATCGCCATTTTGAATGTTGGATACTTCTCCTTTCTTTTCTTTGGTTTTTTTTTTTTTTTTTTTTTTTTTTGAGACGGAGTCTCTCTCTGTCACCAGGCTGGAGTGTGCAACCTCTGCCTCCCAGGTTCAAGCGATTATCCTGCCTCAGGCTCCCAAGTAGCTGGGATTACAGACGCCAGCCACCATGCCTGGCTAATTTTTGTATTTTTAGTAGAGACGGGGTTTCACCATGTTGGCCAGGATGGTCTTGATCTCTTGACCTTGTCATCTGCCCACCTTGGCCTCCCAAAGTGCTGGGATTACAGGCGTGAGCCACCGTGCCTGGCCTTCTGCTTTCTTTATCATATTGTAGTTCAGTTCCTGTAGTTTCAGGTTACTTATTGTTAGGGATGGGTGCTGACATTTCAGGTCCCCTGGCTGGCAGCCAAGATTCAAGAGCACTGTTTTCTTGCTGTCAAATCACATTGCACCAACATCAAGTTGGATATAAAAGTCCCCACAAGTGTCAATAAAAGACTGATGGTGCCTTTTATTATTCTTTGGGCTAAAGTGAGAAACTGGAAGGCTAAAAGACATGCGGATAAATGTGACAGGCCGAGTGTCAGCTCCTTCCCAAAACCCCACTAACACTATGGCAAAGAAAGGTATAAACTTAAAAGAACGAAGAAAAATGGAGAGAAAAAGATATCAGACAAGAAAGATAAACAGAACTTGGGAACATGAAAAGTGGAAGGCTGAGTGCTGTCTTGGCAGAGGGGAAAGCTGAGAGGCAGCAGGCCAGCTCGCATCCAAAAACCTTGGAAGGGCTCAGGAATTGAAGGTACCAACCAATGATCAAAGCCGGGAGAGGGTCGGGCGGAACGCAGGCAGATGCGTCGACGATCTGTCTCAGGGGATCTCCTTCCCCAGTCCAAACAACTGTCAGCTGTTTCTCCCTTGCTCCAGCAGGAAATAGGAGATTTAATCCCTGGATAATTGGACGAGAGAGAATTCAGATTGAGGGAATAGCCAGGAACAGTTGTGAACAGCACTGAGCTGAATGAAAAACAAGGGATAAGGTCCAAGTCTCTCCTGCTAAGTGATTCCCAGGATGTTGACTTGTACATCCCCACTCCCTCCAAGCAGGGAATTAGGAGATTTCTCCCTGAAGGCATGGACTTCCCCAAGAGGAAAGATCCACCGATTCTGCCATGTGGGGATCCCAGAATGAAATGCCTAGTGATGGATCAATAACCCCACAGGGAAGCCACCAGCCAGCAAGCTCTACACTTAGATACAGAACTCCCAAACACCTTGTTGTACTTTTTCCACGTGTAAACAGTCTGAGATCAGCAGGAATAAATCACACTCCAGACTTGATGGCCTAAGCGAGATGAGAGGATAGAACAGCTATGGAATAAGACTGGGATGTTATCAAAGGGAATGCAGCAGCAATAAAATAGTCATGGATGGGGTCAGATCAAGCTGAGGAAATTATGCAGAAAGTAGAACAAAAGCACAAAAATACAGAATATGATTTCACAATGAGAGGATTAAACCAGGAGATCTAGCACCTGACATTGAACTGAAGCAAGGATTCAAAGTATTTTTTTATGCTATGGACCCACAATCAGATGAGGCATATGGATCTCTTCTCAAAATAATGCTGTTTTAACAAGTGAAAAAATTATTTTGTTAATAGACTTTATTTTTAGAGCAGTTTAAGGTTTATAGAAAATTGGGGGGAAGGAGGAAGAGAGGAACGAAGACAGAATAATATTTTAAAGCACATAAAATGCATAGGAGTACAAAGGAAACTGATCATATTGAAATATAGTTGTCAAAATATCAAAAAACAAAATAGGGATATAGCAATGTATGTGCTTTTTAATGAGCACATTAAATAACAAGAAGGGCAGAATGACTGTAATTTTGAAGTAGTGATGAGCATGAGTGCTATTTTAAGATATTTGCATCAATGTGATGTGAGATGAGCATATCTGTTTTTTGGTTTTCTGTTTTTGTGACAGGATCTTGTCTGTTGCCTAGGCTGGTGTGCAGTGACACTATCATAGATACCTCACTGCAGCCTCCAATGTCCGGGCTCAAGTGATCCTCCCGCCTCAGCCTCCCAGAGTAGCTGGGACTATGGGTGTGCAACACCACACCTGGCTAAATATCTGGGATTTCTATAGATGACCAGAAGACGACTGTTTTAATCATGTATTTGTCGAACTAAGTGCCTTTGAAAACTATGTGTGTGTATCACTTTTACAAAGGACCATAATTAATTAAAAAATAATTAGAAAGCATAATTTTATTTTTATTCAGGTAGAGGAAGTGAATGAAAGAAAGTTTAATGAGAGTGATATAGAGCCTCAAGTGTGAGATGAGGTGAACGACTTTGAAATAGCAAGTTCTTAAGTTTGTATGGTACTTTACAGTTTGCAGTGTGTCCTTTTCACACATTCCATTATGTGATTTTCACAACAACTTCTAAGAGAAGGCAGTACAGATATTATCCACACATTCAGTTTATAAATGAGAAAGTGAGTCAAGGCTCAAAATCAGGTGCTTGAGTCCTAATCCAGTGCAGCTTGATAGGTGAGAAAGGTTGGAGGTTCTCATGTGTCCCAGCAAGGCTCAGAGACCCATTGACACAAGGCTGATTGTCACAAGAAGCAGAGTTATTGGCTGGGCGTGATGGCTCACATCTGTAATCCCAGCATTTTGGGAGGTCAAGGTGGGAGGATTTCTTGAGCCCAGGAGTTCGAGACCAGCCTGGGCAACCAAGTGAGACTCCATCTCTACAAAACATTTTAAAAAAATTAACCAGGCGTGGTGATGCATGCCTGTGGTCCCAGCTATGTGGGAGGCTGAGGGAGGAGGATTGCTTGATCCCAGGAGGTCAAGGCTGCAGTGAGCCATGTTTGTGCCACTGCACTCCAGCCTGGGTGACAGAGTGAGACCCTGTCTCAAAAACAAAACCCAAACAATTGGAGTTGCCATTTGAGGTTCAACTCTCAGGCCAGAGGTAGAGTTCAAAGGAGCTGCTGGGTTGAGATCTTTTTAAATAGGGTGTCCCTAGGAGACAAGAGTCCAAAGTTTCAGAGGGGCTCTCTTTTGCTGCCTGGAAAAACATCCCTGGTCTTGATATCATCACCCTGGCCTGAAGTTATTTCTAAGTCCTCCCCATCATCCCTTCCAAGAGCCCGTCCCAGAGCCCTTGTCTGCTAGTGTAGCGAGACTCTGACATTCTTGTTTTATGCCTCCGTGTGGCCCTAGTGGAGCTGTCAATCATGGTGCCTGGCCTCCTTCACACAGTTGGGCCAAGAATGGTGTCACATCCCTGGACACAGTGACTCGTCCAAGGGGTGGATGCACAGAATCCAGGCCAGTTGGGGGCCTCCCATGGAATCTTCTGATTAGAGGTGGAAAGCTAGTTTTTCTTAGTTTTAAATCATTAAGGGTTTATATCTGGAGTTGCTAGGAGCTATTTTCTCTGGCATGTGGAGAGAAATTTTCTGATGTAAAAGAGAGTGCTATTAAAATAGAGACAGTGAAAATGAGATGGAGAGAGAGAAAGAGAAGGAAGAGAGGGAGAGAGATGAGGGGAGAGGGGAAAAAGGATGGGGGAGGGGACAGAGGAGAAGGAAAAAGGGAGAGGGAAGAGAGGAGAGGAGAGACATCTCCTGAATCCTTAGTGGGTTTCACTTCCTATCCTGGGTTTGGTTCCTGGAACCCTTCATTTCATTCTGTGAGCCATTTCAGTATCCTTCCCATCCAAGAAAGCCAAGAATACCCTTCTTGCTGAAACCGGTTTGAACTGACTCTTGTCTCTTGCAACCCAAAAGGTCCTGACTGCCCACCAGGGGCCCCCAGGCATTATCGGATGTCAGGATTTGCTTATGAAACCCCTCCTTTTCCCTGCTAAGGCCTTTGGTACCCCCAGAACATGCAGCATCCTGAGACACCCTCCAAGCTCCTCAGCACCCTTCCTGGGCCTCCTCAGGCATGCTCTTCACAGATCTATGCTTGGACCTTCTTCTCTGATTCCAGACTGTCATCTGTTCATTTATTCAGCAAACATTTATAAGCATGGTGGAAACACAGCAACCAGTAGAATGGAAATAAAGGCATGCCTAACTATGAGTCAATGTAAGAAGTAATTTACTTCTTAAATGAAAAGCTATGAGAGGTCAGAGGAAAGAGTGACCATTATGGGTGGGGTCTGGAAAGGCTCCCTGGGAGCCGTAGATGGGCAGAGAGGTGGGATTTGGACAATGGAATGGAAGGAAAGTGTGTGAGCTTGGTGGTGGCTGTGGTAGCTCCAGGAAGGAGAGGTCTGGAGAATCACAGTGGCAGCCTAGACCTGCAAAGTGCTGTGGGGAGCCCTGAACATGGTGCTGGAGCAGCCCTTCCTTTCATGGCCGTGCTGTCCAGCTGGGCCATCCGGTAGTTCACTCTCAGCTCTAGTGCTAGTGCCTGGCTGGAGGAGGGCTTTACACATTTGTATCTTAGTAGTATGGGGGGCTGTCTATCCTTAACCCGAGGGGCTGACTACAGGAGTAGTTTCAGGCTTGGGGAGATGGGTGGATTTGTTGACTTGGGGACTCAGGAAACTTGCCACCACAGCCATGCACAGGGCTCATGGCACAGTACTCCATCCACGCCAAGGCAGGCATTGCCTCTGTGGCTGTGCTTGGCGGGGTCTGGGTGGGGGCAGAGTGTCTCTGCTTGCTGAAGGAGGTGGTTGGCAGGGTGCCTACCTTCCTGGAAGCCTTGTGTGCCACCTCCTGCAGGAACCTACTCTTTGCCCCACCTGTTCCACCAAATGTAATTTTCCATGGAAAGACAGAAGCATGGCTTTCCCCCATTGGTACCACTTGTTGGTACCAATTCAATGGGCTGAGATGGGTCAGATTCCCATGAGATAAGGAAAAGAACTATTTTTAGCTGGTTCTGGAGAGGAAAGATCCAGCCTGTGTGTCTCTCCATAAAGCTTTTCTCTATAGAATAATTTGATACAGGTAGATCAACTTACCAACATCTTTCAAAACTAAACCATCTTGAACAAACAGAGATTTGAGGTTCTTTGTAATTCTTTCTTTCCTTCCTTTTTAAAACTCTGCTAATCCTAAAGTTTCAATAAGATGATAAAATCAATTTTAAAATAATTTGAATAATTAAACGCTCTTACTTTAGTCCAGACTAAAAAAATGGCAGCAAATATGAACCCATTGAATATCCTCTGCTCTGTCTAGATTGTTGTGTCCTGGAAATTGGTTACTGCAAGACCTTACCTGAAAAGAATTGAGTACTACAGGTGTTAAAAGTAAAAGGAGAGCCTCTGAGACCCAGCAGGAGGGTCATCTCCTCCAGAAAGCCTCTTGGCCATGACACTCTTTCCTTCCTTACTTCTTGTTGAGAGTCAAGTACAGTGATGATGATGATGATAAATACAGTCGACAGCCTGTTATGTTTCACGTCTGTACGCATTATCTTGTTGGAATCCCCAGAAAGCCCCCATGTTGCAGGAGTAATAATAATAATGATGATGATAATGTCGATAAAACCAGAGGCAGATTTATCACAAACTAAGAAAGCTTAGGTTGTAAATTTCAGGGTCCCTCCTTTACATAATCCCCATTCAAGGACCTGAAAAGATCTCTCTCTCTCTCTCTCTCTCTCTCTCTCAGAGACAGGATCTCACTCTGTTGCTCAGGCTAGAGTGCATTGGTGTGATCATAGCTCACTGCAGCCTCCGACTCCTGGGCTCAAGTAATCCTCCTGCCTCAGCTTCATGAGTAGCTGGGACCACAGGTGTGCACCACCATGGCCAACTAGAAACATTATTTCACTGCAATCAGTTAAGACTGCTGTCTCTTTTCATGCCAACTTTCCCTCTGTCATCATCCCCTTGTATTATGTGGCTTTGTAATAGCTATGGGAATCTTTAGGGAATACCTAATGGGAAGTTGAATTGGGAATGTTGGGTTCAGTGGGTATGCATCTGCGTCATTCAGTCTCTTCACAGTCTAGTTAAGTGGTGGCATTTAGGGATACTCCCAGTGTCCTATAGGCCAAGTCACTCAGTATAAAGAAACAAGGACATCAACAACAAGTGGTTAGTGGCTGCTGTCCTTTCAAAGTGTATTTTTAAGATTAATCACCTCATGAGAAAACCTGAAATACCTTTAAGTCTTAGCTCACATGCAGAAAACACTTAGAAGTTTTTTCCATATTTGACCACAGTCCTAAAAATGGGCATCTCACTATAAATAATGAGTTGTAAAGCCAAAATAAATTTTTCTGAACTATGAAAAATAAAAAGGTAAATTTGGTCAACTATGTTGAAGAAAATGCTGATTTATCTTTCTAGTCTCTTGATAGAAGATATCACAGAATTATTGTATGAAGGGATAATCACAAAGTGTAAAAAAGTAGGGAAAGTATTAACACAAAAGCATTACATTCTAGATTTTGTAAGTTTTAGACATCTCTTGGCTTTTAACAATTTCCTAATGTGTTGTGATCTCTTTTCTCATTCTAAATGGATAAACATTTTTATACCTAAGTTGATGGTCCTAATTCTGCATTCTTTTTCTTAAGGAGGTCCCCTAGGATTGTATCAGGCCCCACACAGCCTGGATCCAGACTTAAAGGAAACTCATGGAGGTCACAGGATATAGGATTTTTCTTTCTTGTCTTTAAAGCCAGGCACCTGGCAAAATTAACAGGTACTCTTTGTTATGCAAATATATTTCACCTCATATCCATAATGAGAAAGTAGGTATTAAGACTTCCTGGCCATTAAATGTCTATTGCTGTCAATTGCAAGGCTATTTTAAATTATTTTTATTTTATTTTATTCTATTTTTTTCAGAGACAGGGTCTCACTCTGTCTGTTGCCCAGGCCGGAGTGCAGTGGTGTGATCATAGCTCACTACAGCTTCAAATTCCTGGGCTCAGGCAATCCTCCCACCTCAGTCTTCTGAGTAGCTGAGACTACAAGCACATGCCGCCACGTCTGGCTAATTTTTGTATTTTTTTGTAGGTTTTGCTATGCTCTCCAGGCTGGTCTTAAACTCCTTACCTCAAGGGATCCTCCTGCCTCAACCTCCCAAAATGCTGGAATTACAAGCATAAGCCACCCTACCTGGCCTTAAATTTCATTAGTTCTGGAAAAAATATTTTGAGGGGGACAGAAGGGATTTTACTCTGCCTGCTTCGGTTTCCACAAGTTGCTTTCTCCCTGGGATTAAGGTCAGGGGCAGGCCAGAACTGTGCTATCCTGCAAGGAACAGAGTCCACCACTTTCCCTGGCTGGTTTTGGGGATTCAGTGGGAGAAAAACATCCCCCTTCAGCGGTCCTTAACCAGGGAAGCACTTCGGACCCTTTGGGAAGGAAGATAAGCATCCGCACGTTTCCATGGATTTGTCTGCTAAGGTAAGCAGGACTAGCCTTACAAATACCGAAGTTCCTTCACATAAAGCATACATTTAAAAGGAAACAAGGAAAATAAGCTCACCAAAAATGTTATCTTATTGCTAGTTACTGAAAATCCTTATATTGCAATGTTCCTTGGTTTTCAAGTAAGCTCTCTGAAGACATGACTGCTTCGAGGAAGGGTCTGCCCTGGCTATCAGATGAAACAATTCTCTTCAAGTTTTGCCAAGGTGTCCCTCAGCTAAATGGTCTTCTTCTCCCAATTCAGAGAAAAGATGAAGCTTTCAGGTAGACATTTAGCTTTCCACTGATAGATTTCTCTAACAACTTTAGCAGCAGCAGATGGTCAAACATTAAGGGAGAAAATAGGAACTGGGAATTTTTTCCTACTTTCTCCCTCACCTCTTTGTGACACTCTAACCAAATGGAATCAAAGCAAATATGAGAAAAGTGAGGTTCCTCATCAGTTCAGTCTTCCCCTACTCCCAGGTCCATGTCACTAGTCAGGACATGCCCTTTTCATATTTTTATGACTCAAGGCATGGATACGTAGCCAGGCTGAATCGTCTGGAATTATAAGCATACTTTAAATAAATATCCAGAACCCCCAGATGGGCAAATTTAAGATGGGCAGTCTCCCACAATTGAATGTTTTCATAATCAACTGGGCCTACTTGGGTGAAGGGCATGTGATATAGGATTTTTATGTGTGTGACGTCCTTTTTCCCTCCACAGAAGATATTATAAAGTGGTTAAGGGGGTGGATTTAACCAGATAACAAGTCATTTTACTTGCTAATGTTTGTCTTTGGAAAATAATATTTCTGTGCCTCAGTTTTCTTATTAATAAAATGGGTATAGAAGTACTCCATGAATCAACTGCTAGTTTGCTCTCAGGTTCATCTCTGTACTTCCTCTGCTCTTCTCTGAATCACAGGGGAACTCATTTCCCAGAATCCTTTGACTTCTGGCCCCAGATTCAAGCCAATAGGAGAACTTGACAGAAGGTCTGAGGGTAGGAGACAGAGAGAAGGCAGGGCATTACTCCCTCTTTCTCTCTTTGCTTCCTGTGATGTGCTGGTAGCAGTCTCATAGGTCCAGTGCCCACCAGATAGTTCCTGCCCCTCAGGAGGAGGCTCCAGGCTGCAGCTCCAGTGTCCTCTTAATCACTGACCCATGCCCTGGGCTTGGTGACCATGACACGGGGTTGGGTAAACAGAGGTTAGTGTTCTGCTGTTGTTGGATTTCCTTACCCCTTGATACCCCTTTACGCCAGTGAGCATGTTTCTCTTTTCCTGAAATAGAGAAAGAAAATCTGGTGTCAGCTTTCTCAACCTCTACCAGTAGAGCTCTAAAAACAAGCTTAACTGGAAACTTGGTCTCAGCTCCTACATGGAGTCCTCGTGATAGTTCTAGCTCATGCCACTCCGTCTCAACTTGGCACAGGAAACATGACCTCTTCCCATTGTCTCTCCAGCCCCAGGGTTTAGAGTAGCTCCTTATATTTTCTACTCTCTGAGCTGCCTCCCAGCCCCTTGTTTGGCCTCTCAGCAATTTCACTGTATTCATAACTAATTCCTTATATTCAATTCCTTCTATTTGAGACACCTAGAGTGGTTTCTGTTTTCCTGGCTGGACCTAGATTGTTACAGATACCAAACCAATGGGGCTACTGGGAAGATTAAGTGAGCGAAGATATATAATTGCTTAGAATATGTCCTGGAACACAGCAAGTGCTCAATAAATGGTAGCTATCAACATAGACTTTCTCAGCAATAATTATGTGAGCACAACAAATGGATTAGTATTACTTTTTCTTTTAATCTTTGTGGTTAAAACATGACATCACTTAAATCAGAGATATCTGAAATGGACACATCTGCCAGGAAAGACTACTGAGTGTCTCTAGCTCATGTGCAGCCTCCAGTTTCCATAGAAACCAAGCAAAGAAAATTTGCTAAAGGAAGCCTACAAAATAAGTAGATTCAGGTCTGTATGATTGTGTCTCAAGCCCTTTTAGCATATAAGCAGACTGTTATTACTAGTATCTTATTGTCTCTCTAATATCTTTTTTCTTACAAGATGCAATAGACCCAGATTCTTTTTCTATGCAGAGGATGACACAAAGTATAGGATTTCTTTGCCACAATACATTCCCTATCACATTCCCAATAGCAGTGCTTCAAAGGCTACTGTTATTGTGTCTATCTGCCAAATTGCTGGATAAACCCAGCTCTTGTCATTCTGTGGCTAATCAGAGGTTGTTTGTTGTCTGCTGTTAAGATACAGAAACAAAGAACCAAAAATATTAGTTTAAGCAAAACCCCAGAGTGAGAGGCACCAACCGAAATCCCAATTAACATCCTGCAATAGACCTCAGCTGGAATGGAAATATGAAATTCTCCTGCATGGAGGTGGGGTGGGGGATGGAGGGATTCCTGGATCATTTGGTTTCAGCCCAACTCCTCAGGATTCCTCTTTAGCCATCAGAATTGGTGACAGTAACAAGTGAGACAGCTTCAAGTCAGGCCTGCCAGAATTTGAATCAATAACCAGGCAATCTTGCTTCAATTTCCAAGCAATTTTAAATCTTTTTCTTTAAAATACTTTTGAGAGAGGAGGAATTGAGAGGATGGGGAGAAAATGCAGGCATCTTGAATACCAAGGTGAACTTCACTACTTTTCTGTGCAAAAGAAGGGTTGCAGGTGTCCCCTAGAGGTAACCCTAGGGCAGTGGGGAGGCTGGGCTGCCCCTAGCACAGTCAACAGAACCTCCTGCTCAATGGCCTCCCTTGATGAATGACTGTTGCTGAGTGAACACTTAGCTGGTTAGAGCACAGAGAAAATAAAAACAAGCATGGGGCATAAGTCCCCTTGAGTGCTTGTGATTGGATTGCAGCATGGTTATGGAGGGCAGGAGGGCAGAATAGAAGAAGCTCTAGGCTTGGTGTCAAAAGCTCTGGGGACATCTTGGTTCTGTCATTTTTAAGCTGCATGACCTTGAGCAAATCACTTCTTCATTCATTTGTTTTTTCACAAGGGGCTCAGGAAAAAAAGCATGTGATTCAGTGCAAAGCAAAGGCAAAATTGGAAAAGCTTGCTTGTGAGTAAGCACGTAATGCACACACAAACACCAGAACATCAATCAGTCAGCATTTATTAAACATCTACTCTGAAACCAGTATTACTACAATAATGACATTATGAAAACAACCCAGAGAACTCTTTCCACATGGACTGGCTATGGGAGCAGGTGAGAGAAAGCTAATGTTTCCCTAATGGCAGTAAAGAGAACTCCAGATCAGAACCACAAAATCAATGCCTCCTATATGGCCTCTCTTGAGCCCCTAGCTGGCAGAGCCCCTTTGGCCATCTTTGATTATTCTAAGTGTGACTCTTCCACCCATGACTTCTGTGGCCACAGATAAGAGGATTGCATCTAGTTGGAATTCTTAAAAGCATCCTACATTTTTGCCATGCTCCTGCTGCTTTTAGGGGCCAAAAATCAAGTGTTTTTTGCTGCACTTTTGTTTTATTAGGAAAGAGAAGTCTTCACCTTATGGTTGAGTTAAAGAATACAGAAGTGCACAGGGAGCAGAGGGATGAAGGGTTCCATCAAGCAGGTCTTAGTTGCTATGGCATCCAGATTACTACTTAAATCACTCTAGGGAGAGGCATCCCAAAGGGGATAAGGTGAGTCTCAAATGTGCTATCATTTGTGCTCCTTCATTGCAAAGTTTCTTACAATTGCCAGTGAGCTAATCCTCCCAACAGGCCTGATGAGGCAGATCAATACTAATATCCCCTTTAGAGCTCAATATTATTATCTGCTTTAAGGCTCATTATGTTATCAGCCAATTACTCCATCTTTAAAGTCTCATCAATATCCGTCATAGCAATACCCAATTTTGTGATTGTAAGTCTGTGTTACCTGTGACACACTGGACCTGTTCTCACAAGAGAGGCAAGAACTAGGGTAAGTGGTACATGAGACACTGTGGGGTTGAATATTATCGGCATGCAGAGTTGCTCAAATGTGAAGACTCTAAGCAAAGGCACTGGGGAGCAATCCAGAGAACAGAACCACCTGCCTACTCTCTGGGTAACCTTGAGAAAGTCACTTCTTTCTGGGATCCTGTTTGTGCACCTGCAGAATGGGGATAACTAAAATTTCGATCTCTCCTTCTTATCTTTTCTCTTTTACAGACTTGTTAGGCTAAAATGAGACCATAGCTGTGAATATCCTTTGGCAGGAAATGCAGTAGAGAATGCAAGAGGCAACAATGATGGTGTGTATCAAAGCAGTGATATTAAACCAGCTTTGTTCTTCATAAATATTGACCCTGGAGTACAAACCAATGGACTCAATAGCATGTTTAGCTGGTTGGTTTTAATAAGATGACAGGCTGCCATGTCACACATGAAGAAATTAAGACTTGCTCGAAGTCACCCAGTGAGACAACTGGCAAGGTCTAGAAGGCAGAATTGAAGGTCTCCTGTAGGGTGGCCAACTTGTCCCAGTTTTCCTGGGGCTTTCTTGGAAAACGAAGATGGCTGGTCACCCATCTCCGAGGCTGATGCTCCATATCTGCACCCTCCCTGGACCAAGGAAGCCCAGGCAAACTGTGGATAGCTTTCTCAGGCCTCGTTCACTGATGGGTTCACCAGGAGATTCTTGGTTAATGTCTAGTGGATGATGTCAGAATGTTGGAATCCTTGGTGGTCACTGAGCCTATCTTTCCATCACCGAGAGCATTCTGGGAGCTTTCCCTTTTCAGAAAGGCCCCGAGAAGGAGAACTTTGTAGGCTCTGTGAGGAGATTTCCTGAGGAATGAGGGGGTTGGGAAGTTAAACTTCAACAACAACCTACCTTCCTCAGGTTGGCAGTGTCTGCTTTCAGATATCTCCTTCAGGGCGCTGGCTCCACCCAGCAGCCTTGTCCTACCTTCACTGACTCTGAAAACCCACATGGGCCACACACACATAGTTATGTGATCATGTTCTCTTGCAAGGAAAGTTCAGGTACCATTTCATAAGAAACATAAATATTGAAGATCTTAACCATATTGCCAACTGGAGCAACCCAGTCCTGTCCTCCATATTTATTCTAGAGGTTTCCATGTATATATGGCTTAGTCAAAAGTCATGTGACCTTTTCAGGATAGTACCTTAAAGTCTCCCAAATTCCTAAGTGGGAATTTTAGATTCAATGCCTCTATTGAATCTAGGACCTGTAGATGCTCGGACCTTAGGGGCAGTAAATGTGGCCTCTCCATACAAAGTCCAATGTGGTGCTTCCTGTGTGAAGCAACATGAGCCCCCCATCTTTCTTGGATAGGCAGGGAACATGGATTTAACTTAGTAAAGATGACATTCTTGCAGGAAACAGGAGTGGGAAAGGGCAAGAGGGTCCTCTTGGGCTATCAGTCCTTGGGCCCTGGCATTGCATCCCTTCCCAGCCCCCATCCTGAAACTGAACCTCCAAGGTCTCTAGTAGAGTCCATGGGTCCTGACATCAAAGCCCTCCTGAGGCTGGCTGGGTAAGGGTGGCTGGGCAGCTCAAGATGCAGGCCCCATGGGCATGGCAAGGGCACTGCTGGTCAGGCAATACTAGGGAAAGAAATGAGTGCTGCCGAGGATTCAAGCATCAAGTGCTAACACGGGGCCAGGAAGGCAACACAAACTCCCTGTTCGTCCAGGAGCTCTCCATTCCCAGTGAGCTGATGGGATACAGGGAGCTGGCTTTAGCCCTCTGCACAAGAGAACTGGCCAGAGCTGGGTGGGAAATCAGGACTTTGCCGGATGGGTCCTTTTTCTCCTAGAATTGGGACTTTTACCCTTTTTGGATCATAAACCTTCTGGCAGTTTGGTGAAGCCCATATACCTTTTTTCAGAATATATATGTGTTTCTTTTTTAATACTTTAAAATGACAAGATAAAATGATGGGTCTAATAATTGCTCTAATTCTGAAATAATGATGAGTATACATGATATTTCAAAATATGTAACAATGCAATGTTATGAAAATACCTGTGAATTCTATTGGTGACAAAGTCACAGGTACTATGACCACTCTGGTTATTGCCTTTATTCATAATTGAAGAAAACGCTAACTTTCAGTTATAGCAGAGGTCAGCAAACTTTTCTGTAAAGGGCCAGATAGTAAATATTTTAGGCTTTGTGAGCCATATGGTCTCTGTCAGCAACTATTCAACTCTGCTGATATAGCTTGAAAGCAGCCACAGATAATATGTAAATGAATGAGCATGGCTGTGTTCCCATAAAACTTTATTTATGGACAGTGAAAGTTGAATTTCATATAAGTTTTACAAGTCGTGAAATATTATTCCTCTTTTGATTGTGTTTTCCAACCATTTGAAAATGTAAAAGACAGTCAGAGCTCATGGTCTATGAAAAAATAGGTGGTGAGCCAACCAGATTTGGCCTGTGGGCCATAATGTGCCAACCCATGAGTTAGGGGTTAGTGAGAATAAAAATGCAACCTTTGTTTACCATCCAGGTTTGTAGGCCCCAGATTAAGAATCGCCATCTTAGAGGAGACTGGGGGAAATTGGCAAACCCCAGAGAGGGAACCTCAGCAGAGGTCCAGGCTCGTGAACAGCCTGATTTAGAGAACTGGTGGGGTGAGGCGATGTGCAGTGCTGGAGGCTCCCTGGAAACTTAGAACTGCCCTGTAAGGGGTGTCTCCAGGGAAGCTGGTTGAATAACACAGATGCTAAGTTCCCACTGAACGGTGGGTGATAGCTGTTGGAACACCTATTGCTGTGGCCAAAACCCGTGCTTCAGAAACCAGCTTATATCCAGTGCCTAGCATAACATCTGGCACACAGTAGGCGCTCACACACTGTGTGTTAAATGAATGACTGAAACCAGCCAAGGTCTGCAGGTGGGATCAGTAGGAGATGTAGCTTCAGGAGCTAGGGAAGACAAAGGCCAAAAAGAGGTTGCTGCTGATGGCCAATACCATTTCCTTGACCAGGGCTATGGCCTGGAAGTCAGGATTCTCCCATTCTAGGCTCCAGCCAGATGCCTTGTATATCTGTATGGAAAAGACAATGGGATGCTTTCATCGACCCCTTTACTTTCCCCCTGGACACACAAAAGGCATTCAGGTAAAATCATGTGACTGAATTCTGAATGTGGGTGGAAATGATGTAGAATACTTCCAAGCTTGCCCCTTAAAACATCTTGTAATTTTCCATTCTCCCTCTTTCCATCTTCCACAAGGCTGGAAGAGAAGGGCCCCAAGATAATAGAGCCACACATGGACCGGGCAGAGATCCCTGAGTGGCCACTGGAAGGTGAGCTGCCTGAGAAGAGTCACCATATCTTCTTTGACTGGAGAAATAAACTTTGTATTAAGTCACTGAAATTATTTCTGTTACAGTAATATAACCTAGCCTATTCTGACAATGCGCTTTGTTCTCAAGGCCAGAGAGAATGCACTTTACCTGTCTATCTACGTAAGTACTTATTTATTTAGAGATGAGGTTGTACTCTGTTGTCCAGGCTGGAGTGCAGTGGCGTGATCATGGCTCACTGTAATCTCTAATTCCTGGGCTCAAGCAATCTTCCTGCCTCAGCTTCCTAGGTATCTGGGACTACTGGTATGCACCACCACACTTGACCAGCTTTTTAATTTTTTAGAGATGGGGTCTTACTGTGTTTCCTAGGCTGGTCTTGAACTACTCAACCAATCCTCCTGCTTTAGTCTCCCAAAGTGCTGGGATTACAGGTGTAAGACACCATGCCCAGCCAAGAATGCACATCTCTTATGAAGCTTTCTTAGTTTGGGTTCCCTAGAAACAGATCTCGAGACAAGGAGTCAAGTACAAGTAGTTGTTTGGGAGGTGTAGGAAACACCAGCAGGAGAGAGAGAGTGAGATGGCAAAAGAAATGAGCCAATACAGGGTGTTTATCAGAACAGCTACCACTGTGAATGAGGAGCTTGATCCTGTGAGGAAACTCTGAACTGGTGTAGAAACATGCCTCCAAGTTATCCTATTGAAGGGAAAGGGGGCTGGGGTATGTATACACTACCTTCTGCCAGTCATTGTTTGAGAGCTGTTGAGAGTGAGAGTTTACCTCCGCAGCACTGGAGGCTCATGGTGCCTTGGAGTAAGTCAGCTAGAGAAAGGTACAAGTCCCGGCAACTGGACGTAGGCTGGTGCATCCTCAAGGGTATTGGGAGGGTGGGGAACTAATAGCAACTGCCACATAGTGGCCTTTGTTTATAAGCTTTTTTGGTTTTGTTTTTGTGTCAAATTTGTGGATCACCTGAAACTACTCAGGACCCCATGGTTTTGCTTTTACTCATTTGGGTCCTCAGCTGCTGATAAGGGAATTGTCTGCCGAAATAGGAGAGAAACAGCCTGGGTGCAGTCATGGAAATGGCACCAGAGAGAAATGATATATTTTTCTTATGCTTCCACAGTCCTGTGTCATTGGGCCTCTCATCCTTTCTTTTTGAACCTCAATTTCACCATCTGTAAAATTCAGAGGGCTTGAGTGATGACCGCTAAGTACTCTCCCAAGTCTAAAACTGCAACTCTAAAATGTTCCAACTGTAACATTGCACCCAATGCACCTATTAGTGAAGGTTCCCTCAGTCACAGGGTGGGAAGGAAGCACATGATTAGAGAAAAGGGGATGCACACAGGAGAGGCTCTCCTGGGCCTGGGGGATGGATGATTATAATCACCTTGACTGGGATTCAGCCAAAGCATTAGCTGAATTTTTTTAGTCCACCAGACTAGGTTATAACCTTGATGGACTCTCTGAATATGTCATGGACCTCAAGGCATAATATTGATGGGGACTGCAGATATAGCATATATCTGTGTGTATGTATATATCACATTGATTTTAATTCCTATTCAAGGGGCTTGATGTCTATTTCGTTTGTTGGACGAAAGGTACTCCAGGTTAATACTGTGGTTTCAAGGTGAGATGGAAACCCTGGGACTGGGAGTCTGAGATCCAACTTGGGGGGTCCTTGCTTGACCATGTACTTGACCTTGAACTGTTTTATAATCCCATCAAGCCCCAGTTTTCTAACCCGCAGATGATGGGCCGAGACTAAATGATCTCTAAGTTTCAGCTGAACTCTAACCTTCTAATTTTTTCTTTTTATTAAACCCTTCAAGATATGCAATGGATGGAAAAATCAATGGAACCTCAAGTGACATCACTTTAGTTCAATGCCTCTTCTACTGACCTGGTCAAAACCTGTTTCTCTGGTTGTGTGACAGGGGATATCTACAAAGAGAGTATATGAGACTTTTTTGCCCGGCCCACAGCCTCTTTCCTGAACTCTGCCCTTCATCCCCATCACTCAAAGAATTAGACCCTGAGCAAACTTGTGTGCCTGACTAGTGGATTGGACTAAGCTGGGTCAAATGGATACTCTCTCCTTCAGATGTTGGTTTGGGACAGAGAAATATAAGTCATGCCTAGTTGGTCCCTTGAAAGGAGAACATGTACATATGGAAGCCATAGCAAAGATATGTACTTGTCTTTGAGGGGCAAAGAAAAGCAGTCTGCAGAGAGCAAATAAGGCAACTGTGTAGACAGGGAGCTTGACTACAAGGTCCTGGGGAGAATAACGTAGGCCCCATGTCACTGTCATTCCTAAGCCTGTCTGGCATTTGCATGCCCTTGAGTTTGGTGAGATAGATCTGTAAACTTCTCATAAGCTGTCATATTTTTCTTAATCTAGACTGAGAGGATTGATCCCCTATGCAGACAAAGAGCTCTGATTGAGGAAAAGAAATTGGGGGATTAGGACTAATGAGGGTTTAAAGAAGACAAGATTAATTGGGGACCCAGGGACTTCATCTTAAAAAGTGACATGCTGGACCTATCCTCAATGGGGAGAAACATATTTTTGTTTTTGTTTTTGTTGGCTGGTTATTTAACTGAGCAGCTGATTGTTGAGTTAGTCTTACTCCTCAGTTTATGATGAGTAAAGATCAAAGTTCCTCTTCTTTTTTCTTTTAGTATTTTCACCCCTTTATTTCCAATTCATATTCCCATATTTCCTCATCCTTTCTTCATCCCAGGCAACCACTGTAATGTGTTTTATATATGACCTGGTATATGCTTGTATCCTTGAAAACACACAGCGTTGTTTTGTTTATGTATGTACTTTTATTTCCACAAATGGCCTTGTGTTAATCTCATTCTGTATTGACTATGGTTTCACTCAACATTATGGTTTTGACATCTGTGTTGCTGTATACACATCCAGGTCATGGCTTCAATCGAAGTATCTGATTCCATCATATGTGCCTGTTACTTTTTGTTACCTGCTCCCCTTGTGATGGACACTTAGGTTGCCTCTAGCAGCCTGTTATCACAGTGCTGCAAAAAAGCATCCTTGTACATCTCTACTTGTGGTCTTTTACGCATGTTTCCAAGGTATATACGCAAGAATGGAATTACTGGATCATAGAGTGTAAATCTATTTAATCCCATTTCATACTGTCAGATTGTTTGCTAGAGAAATTACATCATTTAACACTTGCCAGTTGTACCCATCCAGCTAAAACTTGGTATTACATAGTTTTCTAATTTTTGCAGCCTTAATGGGTAGAAAGTGGTATCTCATTATTATTTCATTTTGCATTTATTTAATTATATTATTACTAATAAGGCTAAGCATCTCTTCATCTCTTCTATTAGCTATTACAGTTTCCCCTTCTATCTAGTGACTACAAGTCCTTGTTTGCTTGGTACAGTCCAGGTTTTTGGCTGTTGCCCTGGTGAAGTTATTAAAAGTGCCTTTTTTTGCTGTTAAGGTGTCCCGGTTAAGTTAATAAATGATATGGCCACCCTACCCTTCTATAACTTATTTATATTCTTTGTTTTTTTATTGCATTTTCTATTTTTTCTTTATTTGTAGGATTCCTATTATAGTGTAGATATCCATCTCTTTGTTTAAATGATGAAAAATCTTCTTCCAATTTGCCACCTATTTATCAGCTTTGTGGGGTTGTTAGTCAAGCATAATTTCATTGATGTAGTCAGATGGATCAAATTTGAATATGTTTTATGATTTGGGCATCTTGTTCAAAAAGTCCTTTTCTACCCCAAAGTCACAAAGATATTCTCTATATTCATTTGTATTATTTTAATAATTTTACTTTTCACATTTAGGTCCTTAACATATCTGGGACTATTTTTATGTATGGTCTGAAGCAAGGACCTAACTTGCTTTTTCTTCATAGAGTCAGTCAGTTTCCTCAACAACGTTGAACAAACATCCCATCCTTTTCTCACTGGTTTGTGATCCTTCCCTATTTTATACTATTTTTTTTCAGAGCTCCTTATTTTGCTCTATTGATCTCCTTCTCTGCAACGGTGTCACTAGCATCCTTCATAAAAATATATTTTGACTTGTAGTGCATCTTACTATCATATAGAACAGATATCTTCTCTTTGCTCTCAAAATAGATTTTGCTATTTGTGTACCACTATTCTTTCATATAAATGTTAGAGTCAAGTCTTCAAGTTCCTCAGAATACTCTGCTGGAATGTTTATTGGAATTGCATTGGATTTATGGATTAATTTAGTGAGAAATGACATTTCTACACTAAGTTGCTCCATCTAATAACATGGAATGGCCCTTTACCTTTTTCACATCTTCTTTAATGCCTTTTAATTGTTTAAATTTTTTGAATACATGAAAACTCTATGTATTATATGTATTCTTTGTGGGATTAGTTTAGAGATATTTATAGTTTTGTTGCTATATTGGCTATTGTATGTTCTACTATATTCTCCAGTTGGATGTTCCTGGTATAAACTATTTTTTCTGTGCTAGAAGCAGTAAGGCAATCTGTCATATTCTTTCATCCTGCCCTCTTGGTGACCAAAGACATGTGTTTATGACACAAGCAGATGGGGTTCAGGGTGTGGTCTGGACAAAACTGAAACAAAACTATTGGCTTATATGGGTCCCTCACATGTAGATATTTAATGAAAATTTCTAACCAATGGAACTATCTGGCTATGGATGTCAAGTATAAATCCACCAGAAGAATACAGCTCTCCAGAACTGGAGTGGTCTCAAGCCTCATGTAGTTCATCTGCTGGATGCTTTTGTCTTCCATATGGTGTATTAGTTTGGTGGCTGGCCAGCTGGTGCTTGAACACTTCAGGGACAGGAAATCCACTACTTTGTGAAGCAGCCCAATCCACGTCTGTACAGCTCTCAAGTTGTTTCTCCTTCTGCTTGAGCAATAGCATTCTAGCATGCCTCTGTATTATGCCTTCTATATACTGTGCTTATCATTTTATCATTTTATATTGCAATAATTTGCCCATGTCTCTGTTGCATCTACAGAGCTGTGCATGCCTTTGAGGAAGTGGCTGTGACTCAGTGAGATTTATTAATTTATTTTGTAGTCTCAGGGTCAGCAAGTGCCTGGTATGTAGTCGGCACCAAAAGATATTGAACAGAGGAGCCTGTATAGAACGTCTCTTATGTACCTCTTCTGATCTGCTTGGCACCCTAATCTCTGCACCCTCAGCTGCTTGTCCATCTCAGCCACCACCGTGTCTGCCCTTCTTTGAGAGACCACTCATAGTAGAGGCCACTCTGAGAATGATAGCTACAGCTGCTGAGTCAGCGTGGGTCCGTATGGTTTCATTTCCTGGGGCCCACCAGTCACTTGTCCAGAAAGCGGCCCCATCTCCTTTTACTGTTGCTTTGTAGCCTGGCCAACCAGTTACGCATCTGGAGTTTTTGGCTACTCCTACTCCTTCCATACTTAGATGAAATGCTCTACCATAAGGTGTGGGATCGGACATCCCAAATAGCTCCTGAGGGGCCACCTGGACATGCAGGGGAGTTCATTCCCTGTGTGGTCAAATTTTGACCAATGCAAACAGATAAGAGGGTAAATATCCTTCTGTTGCTTCCTCTCATAGACCATTCCAAGTTACACTTTTGCCGTTGTCTCTGTTTGAAAAGAACCTGTGTGACGAAGCATGTGGACTGAACAAGTGATCAGCTGTGTCTCTCCATGGCTCATGATATATGTTAACACATGACATTAGTCACACAGTATATTAACATGTCACACAGCAATCACTTCCTCTTTCCCCCTCTCTTATTGCCCTGGGATTGCACCTCTCAAATAGAATCTCAACTCTTAAACCTTAGCTCAGGCTCTCTGTTTCCTAGGAAACTTGAGTTAAGACAAGGAACTATAGAAAACAAAACAAAACAAAAACAAACAAACCTGACCCGTTAGGTTCACAATGTCCTTTCAGAAACTGACCTTAGCTATCATTGTACCTCTATCTGCAAAATAGTCTTCTTTTTTCCTATTTTTTCCCTGCTCTTTCAAAGCACCCACCTATGCCATCTTGAACTGTCTCCTCTAAATTGGCTCTTTGTCAATATCCCTCTCATATATGGTGGTGTTGGGAATGGAAAGCCATATAAAATATAAAATTCTCCTTTTGAAAGCAGCATAAACTGCGATCATATTTTTCCTTGCTTTAGAAAGAACAAGAAATATTAGTAGGCTGAAGTGGGACTAGATTGGATTAGACTTGTTGAGAAGACCTCTTTGATGATGATTGTTATGATTGAGATTTAAGGGGTAAGGAATTAGGACATAGGGAAATGTCGTAGGCTTCCTGGAAAACTTTTATAATGTGCCTGTGCATAGTACTATTTACAAAACATTTACATCACTTTATTTTATTTGACCCCAACAGCCACTGTGTAGTGCAGATTATCATTATCCCCATTTTACACACACACAAAGCTAGTTCAATAATATTAAGTGACTTCAATATCTTATTGCTAGTAAGTGGCCTGGTAAGGATTGGAACCCATCTCCAAACCTTCTTTAAATTGATCCTAACCCATTTAGAAAGGTGTAAAATCAGTTATAGGGAGTGGACCTATTAATTTAGGTCTCTCCCCCATCACCAAACTGAAGAGTAGTTAATAAATTAAACACCGGGGCTCAGAAACACCAAGGCAGCCTGATGAACATGGTGTTCCCAGAGAGCATGGGAACAGCCTATTGCTGTTTCTCCAAGACATCCTGGCTGCTGAATCTAATTCCTAACAGGTGCTCCATAGGTGGGATAAATTAGTAAATAACACTCGACCTTATGATACAGGCAGTGTAACTGGAACAAAAGATGATAATCAAGTCAAGAAATGTTTATTGTACTTACACTGTGTGTCTAACAAGAGAAGCAGGCATCTGTGTAACTGAGGAAGCTAAGATACTTGATAAGACCAGGTCTGCCCACAGACAATGAGAAAATGAAGAAAAAAATAATCAAGGTCAAGAGTATGGCTGAGATGGACACCAGTCAATGAAAGCGATTAAGGAAGAATCAAAGGAATTGAGGTTCCCTCTGACCTCAGCGGCAGCTCTGACATGATACTTGCTGTGTGGCCACCAGCAGGCCCCCGCTTTTCTCTTAGACTTTTCTTTTTAAGCAAAGAATCATCCTGCCAGCAGGGCAAGGTGGTTCACTCCTATAATCCCAGCACTTTGAGAGGCCAAGGCAGGCAGATCATGAGGTCAGGAGATTGAGACCATCCTGGCTGATACGGTGAAACCCTGCCTCTACTAAAAATACAAAAAATTAGCCGGGCATGGTGGCATGCGCCTGTAGTCCCAGCTACTTGGGAGGCTGAGGCAGGAGAATCGCTTGAACCTGGGAGGCGGAGGTTGCAGTGAGCTGAGATTGCGCCACTGCACTCCAGACTGGGTGACAGAGCGAGACTTTGTCTCAAAAAAAAAAAAAAAAAAGGTATCATCCTGCCTAGGATCAAAGATAGAAGATAAATAGCCATGTCTTGTAAATGAGAAAGAAATGTTAGGAATTGATAACCCAACACAGCTCAATCAGTATCACTAAGCAATGTTCATTGATGGGTTTTCATCTAGTTATTTCTCGGAGTCAAAGCTCTCCAGATGGAGAAGCAGTTAAGACATCTTCAGTCTGTTCTCTCTTCCACTAAGTCCCACTGCTGTAGTTCATGCTCTTGTCATCGCCTGAATGAATTATAACCATAATCCAAACTAGTTTCTTTACTTACACTTTCTTCTTCTCCCATTCACTCCTTACATTACTGCCTGAGTTGTGTTTTAAGACACATCTTTTTAAAGACACATTTGGAAGAATGCATTAATGTCTCCATTTTTTCACCTCTCCCTGAACCTACACCCTTCGCCTCAGCCTTTGCAGTTCCTACTGAAAAGAGGGAGGATATTACTCACACCTTGATTTTGGGACTGACCATGTAACTTGTTTTAGCCATCAGAATGGGGTGAAAGTGATGATGTGCTAGTTCCCAGCCTAGGCTTTAAGAAGCCTAGGGACATTCCCTCTTGCTTACGTGTGCTTCTGCTATTGCTAGGAGAGGAAGATACCTTGGCTAGTCCACGGGTTCTAGAAAAAAGATGAGAGACACATGGAGCAAAACCTCCCTAAGATGCCCTAACTAACCCTGGCCTAGAGCAGAGCTCCAGTCAACCAGCAGATGCGTGAGTGAGCCTAGCTGAGACTAGATTAGCAAACAGCCTTGAGCAGTGTCCCAGCTGATTTGTAAACTCAAGTATAGTATATTATTATTGCTTTAAGCTACTGAGATTTTGGAGTAATTTGTTATGTGGCAATAGCTAACTGATATATTTACTGTCTCATTAGTTTACTTAAAAAGTTTTCTATGACTCCCTATTGTATGCAGGATAAAGTTAAAACTCCTCAGCATGGCATTGCATACCCTTCAAATTCCTCTCTACTCTCCTCGTGTGCCACAGCCTCCAACACCTCTTCTCTTCCTGTATTAGCTATTCACCAAATCTGTCAAGCACTTCCCCACCTCAGTGCTCCTGGCTCCAAATCCGTGGGGCATCCTCTTCTCTAACCTGCTGAAAGTTTGATCATTCTTCAAATCTAGCTCAAGTCTAATTTTCATGGTGAAAAAATGTCTCTGTCAACCATATTAGGTGCCCCCTATCTACCCCTGTATGAGAATTAATCTCTCCTTTCTTTATGCTTCTACATCACTTGATTCCTATTTTGGGCACAGCCCCCTTAAGCTGTATTAGAGTTGGTTGTTCTGGAAGACTGGTTAGTGCCCATCTAAATCTGTGTTTTTCCTGTCTTTTCTTTTTTTTTTTTTTTTTTTTTTTTTGAGACGGGGTTTTGCTCTTGTTGCCCAGGCTGGAGTGTAATGGCATGATCTTGGCTTGTCGCAACACCTACCTCCCGGGTTCAAGTGATTCTCTTGCCTTAGCCTCCTGAGTAGCTGGGATTACAGGCACCGCCACCATGCCCAACTAATTTTGTATTTTCAGTAGAGACAGGGTTTCTCCTTGTTGGTCAGGCTGCTCTTGAACTCCCCACCTCAGGTGATCTGCCCGCCTTGGCCTCCCAAAGTGCTGGGATTACAGGCGTGAGCCACCACGCCCGGCACTTACCTGTCTTTCTTCATGCCACAAATCCTGATTTTGTTCAGAATAGCAATGTCCCCAACTAGCCCTGAATACCTTTCTCTATTTTTCAGGATTGCGCTGCATACAGAACAATGAAATTCTGATGGATGTAGTTGTTTTCATTCTACCTCCCCCAAAAGGCATGACCTCCATAAGGGCCAGGAAATAAATCATAACCATGTTGTGTCAACATTCAGCAGAGTGGCAGGCACACAGCAGGTCCCGATAAATCCTTGTTGAATTGAGTTGAAATATTCTCATGACCTGAGAGCCAAAGGTTTAGGGGTTCTATGTTTAAGTTTCATCCTTTTAGCAGAGATCATAGAACACCTACCTACCTGTCTGCCATCCAGCTCACCTCCCTTTTTCTCTGCCTCTGATACCATGCCTTCATGTCATCTAAAGAGAATTGAAAAAGGTGGACATTGCTAACAAATGAGACAGAAGGCTTAAGGACAGTATTTCACTATCTACAAAAATGAAGCCAAGGCTAACAAGCTTCTCCACCTATTAATGATTTGACACCTCATTAGTACTGGAATGGGGCCCAAAATGGTTAGAGGGATAATTCTTACCTCCCCTACCTCTGTTGTCATCTAAGAAGCGTTTCTAAATAAACCCTGCAAACTTAAGGGAAATGTCAAAGTGACCCAGCAGGATGCAGCCCCCTACCCTCACCAATGGACCAGTGAAGAGGGGAGGGGTGGCCTCAGGGCTAACCCTGGAGCTGTGTTCTCAGCCACCTTCCTCATCCTGAGAACAGTGTGCCAGACCAAAGTTGTTTTTACAAGTTGCAGTTCACGAATATCATCTCATTCTCCAGGATTTCTGATTTTGCCCTTTCCTCCTCTTTTTCTCTTTCAAGTATGATCAGATTTCTCTTCTCTTGAACAAAACCAAACTCCATCTCCTGACTTTTTCTGACCGGTCACTCTTTTTAGAAAGAGTGCCCATTTCTTCTTATTTTTCTCCCCTTCTCTCTTGCTGTGCCTCCAATTCTTACCCATCCATTTTCTCCTGATCTGCTGGAGCCTGGCTTCAGTCCTGCTGTTCTACTGTAACTGTGCTGGGTAAGGTTTTGGGTGAGCTGCCTCTTGCCAAGCTTCCTGCCCTCTCTTAGCCTTCATCCTCCTCAGCGCATCCCCACCTCTACTGGCTGTTTGAAAGAGCGGGTGACTCATGTAAGGCCCCCTTCTCCTAGTGAGGCTGCACTGACCACAGCTTACACTGAACTCCTTTTCCCAGTGGAAAGCAAGTGAGTGGTATATTCACTGCTTTATGCACATACATGTTTCATTTCCTAATACTTTAAAGGCTTCTTGAGACAGAGACTAAGTGTTTGGGAATTTGGGGACCCAAATATGGGGACAGAGACCAAGTGTTTGGGAATTTCAATCCCTACAGATTGAAGGACTTAGCACAAATATGAGCTTGTAAATGATACTTAATATGAGCCTAATTGATTATTTTCATTCTTTTTGTTGATCAATGTAGTGCTCTTCTTTCTCTCTTCCTGATCAAACTCTGTCCACATTTAAGCTAATCCTAACTGCGTTATCCTCAAACCATCTTTCCTGGTCAAAATTGATTAATCCCCATCACCACCCCCCCAACAATTGGTGCTATTGAGGACTGTGATAAGCTGAACTGTGGCATCCAAAAATATCCAGGTCCTAATCTCCCAAACCTGCAAATGTTGCCTTATATAGCAAAAGGGACATTGCAAATGTGATTAAATTAAGAATCTTGAGATGGTGAGATTATGTTGGATTATCTGAGTGGTGCTATATGTAATCGCAAATGTCCTTAGAATAGGTAGGCGGAGAGAGCTGTGACTGCAGAAGAGGAGAAGGCAGTGTGACTAGGAAAGCAGAGATTGGAATAGTGCCTCCATACACCAAGGAAGGCTGGCAGCCATGAGAAGCTGGAAGAGGCAAGGAACATATTCTCTCCCCAAAGCGTATAGAAAGAACTGGCCCTGCCAATTCCTTGACTTTAGCCTTATAAAACATAGTTTATACTCCTAGCCTCCAGAACTGTAAGAGAATACATTTGTGTTGTTTTAAGCCACCAAGTTTGTGGTAATTTGTTGCAACAGTCATAGGAAACTAATACAGGGACTTTAAATGCCGTCTGGTGTTTGGCTTAAACACTGCCTTGAATTGTCTTCTGGTTGATTCAAATACGTAAGTTTATTTCTCCAACCAGATTAGAAGCTCCAAGATGGCAGGCATCCACCTCCAATTTCTAGCCCAAGTCTGGGCACAAATGATTTGTTGGCTTTAATTTAGTTGAGTCTCTCAGGTGGGTCTGCTGCGATCTGCCTCCTAAGTAGAAAAAAATGGTGCTTTAGTTGATCAGAACACAAAGTCCATGGATTTGACTCTGAATTATTTGTCAGCATAGTTAGGGAGAAGATTTAAGTACCAATAAGGACTATCTAGATCAGCAGTTCTCAACCTTTTGGCACCAGGGACTGGTTTTGTGGAAGACAATTTTTCCACGGATGGCATGGGCGTGGGGGATGGTTTAGGGATGATTCAAGGGCATTACATTTATTGTGCACTTTATTTCTATTACTATTACATACTCACTACAATGTAGAATCAGTGGGAGCCCTGAGCTTGTTTTCCTGCAACTAGATGGTCCCACCTGGGGGTGATGGGAGACAGTGACAGATCATCAGGCATTAGATTCTTAAAAGGAGCACACAACATAGATCCCTTGCATGCACAGTTCACGATACGGTTTGTGCTCCTATGAGAACCTAATGCAACTGCTTGTCTGACTGGAGGTGGAGCCCAGCTTCGCTTGCTCACCTGCCACTCATCTCCTGCTATGCGGCCTAGTTCCTAACAGGCCACAAACTGGTACCAGTCCATGGCCCATGGGTTAGGGACCCCAGATTCAGATACTTTCTAAGTTCCTCTTGATTTCAATATTCTTTGATTCTAAGAGGCTCTGCTTTTCTGAATATTGATGGGTCTTCCCACTTTGCGGTGGCATGGCCTCCATGTGACCACAGATACCCTCACGTCTGAGAGTTAGTGCCCTATGGCCAAAACCAACATTGTTGCAAGATGGAGATTAGTTGGAACAAATCTTTACATGTGAAAAGTATTTTATATTATTCAAAGCATTTCCCATCATTATTTCACTTAATCTTTTTTTTTTTTTTTTTTTTTTTTTTTTTTTTGAGATGGAGTTTCGCTCTTGCTGCCCAGGCTGGAATGCAATGGTGTGATCTCGGCTCACTGCAACCCTCCACCTCCTGGGTTCAAGCAATTCTTCTGCCTCAGCCTCCCAAGTAGCTGGCATTACAGGTGTGCGCCACCATGCCCAGCTAATTTTGTATTTTTAGTGAAGATGGGGTTTCACCATGTTAGTCAGGCTGGTCTTGAACTCCTGACCTCAGGTGATCCACCCACCTTGGTCTCCCAAAGTGCTGGGATTACAGGCATGACCCACCACGCCCAGCCTCACTTAATTTTCAGAACAAGCCTCAGAGGGGGCATGGCAGGAATTAATTTCCTGCTAAGAAGTTGAGCACTGCCAAAGTCAAGCAACCTACCCAGGGCCACACAGCCAAGGCTCTATAGCACCGATGGCACCAAATAACCACTGCATTCTGAAAGAGATCCTGCCAGGGAATATGGGGGCCACAATGAAGACAGAACCCGAGGGTCTTCTAGGTCCCCGGCATTGTCCATCTCAGTAGCTCTGGGAGGCAAGCTGAACCTTTTGTCGCTGCCTCAGGGAAGTGTGACTAGAAGAGAAGAATCTTGAAGTATTAGGACACTTTCTCTGCCTCTTGAAGGCAAATATCTAACAATACAGGACCAAAGATTGTCTCCTGTTTTCTATTGTTCATTAGGGTGAGACTTCTATAGCTGATTATATTTCTATTTTATCATATCATGTCAAAAAAAACCTCTTCAGTATATCCAGTTTCCATCATTCTTGTTTTTGGCTGAACCATTATCCTCTTCCTGGACCTCTGTAGCTGTAAAAACACCTGATTTTCATCTGCTTGAGATTGAAATGTGAGGCGAAATGCGTTAGGCAATTATTTCCCACTTTTGTGAGAACATCTCTCTGCAGTAAGAAAAGGAGGAAGGAGATAATCAGAACTTTCACTTCCACTTTCTCTAGGGCTGTGTAAGAATGTAGTCCACTTAAATACCTTGTGAGCTTTATGATATTGCATTATAAAGCATATTTAAGGAATATATTCATTTTAAAACAGCTTTATTGAGATATGATTCATACACCATACAATTCACCTATTTAAAGTATATGATTTAATGTTTTTTAGTATATTCACAGGGTTGTGCAACCACTATCACAATCTAATTTTAGAACATCTTTCTCTCATTTAAATGAAACCCCATATGTATTAGCAGTTAGTCACTCCCCCATACCGTCACCCCAACCCTAAGCAACCACGAATCTACTTTCTGTCTCTATAGATTTGCCTATTCTGGGCATTTCATGCAAACGGAATCATACAATATATGGTCTTTTGGAACTGGCTTTTTTCACTCAGCCTAATGTTTTCAAGGTTCATCCATGTTGTAATATATATCAGTAATTCATTTTTTTAATGGCTGAATAATATTCCATTGTATGGAATTACCACATTTTGTTATTCCTTCATCCATCAATGGACTTTTGGGTTGTTTCCACTCTTTGGCTATTTTAATAGATGAATGCGGCTATGAACCCTTGTGCACAAGTTTTTGTGTGGGCACGTGTTCTCAATTTTGGGGTGCATATATACCTAGGCGTGGAATTGCTGGGCCATATGATAATACTATACTTACCTATTACAGCATAGCATTTTAAAAATATATTCATTTTAAAGAAATTCATGGTAGCTTTATGAGAGAGAGAGAGGAAACAAAAATAAAGAGAGACAGAGAGGGGAAGAGAGGGAGGTTCATGGTGTTGGTGCTACTGGGAGCTGTAAAGTATGCTCAGCCAAAAGCATCAGGTCCCAGGCTGATAGCTGTCATGGGAACAGATCCAAATTAATCTGCAAAAGTGCAGCACATCATGAAGGATGTTGGTTGTGCTTTGCCAAACTCAAAGAGTGGCCTAGAATCAGATTGTTTGATTAGGATAAAGATGGAACAGGAGGTTCATTTTTGACCTTGGAGCAAGATGGAGAGACCAACATATTTTGTTTGTTAGCCAAGGCCATTGCTGTAAACTGGGAACTCGTTGCCAAGGTTCTTCTCGTACCAGCCCGCCCCACTCAATGGCAGGGCTGGCTACCTTTGTCCTTTCATCTGCTTAAGCTAGTTACGCTGTCACTGAGCTCTGGCTCTGCTCTCTCTGGCTCTGATTCCTCTGGAAAGGCTGCTGTCCAGATGTTTAGGTATTTAGCAAATGCGCTTTTCTGATGCCTTGGCAGGGTTGCTTTCAGATGGGGATGAATATTTGATGCTGTTGGTTGTTGGGAACATGTACACTGAAATGACCAGCAAAGTTCCTGTCTCAAACTCCCTGTGTCTCTAATTCCCTTTATAGTGACAGCTGATACATCATTTAAAGGAAAACTCACCAGGGAGCAGAGGAAAAGCTATTCTTGTTTTTTTTTTTTTTTCCCCGCTTTGCCCTCTCTCATTGGTTGTGCACAAGCTTCCCAGATTATACAGAAGGCTTTGGGTAGTTCCTTCTCTGCCTCCCCTGCCCCCATCCCCCAGATTATAGAGCAGGACAGAATGGATCTTTCCATCTTTCTTCAGGAGCTTGCTTTCCCTCTTTAAACCACTCCTTCTCTACATATACAGAAACTCCTATCCACTGTGTTCCACAGCCTAGTCCACTACTTTATGTTTTTGATCCTTTTTGATCTAAGGATGTCTTAGAGAATATTTAGGTCACCCTCACGTTTTACAGACAGAGGAACAGAGGGGAAAAGCCACTGGTGGATCAGAAGGCACAACCCTCCCACTGCCTTCCTGGCCTCAAACTTAACCTTTCACCATCCTGGCACTCTGCACAGTCTCCCACCATTGTATCCCCTGGCACTCTGCATGGTCTCCCACCGTTGGCTCAGTGCCTGGCACATGTTCCTGGAGCCAGGGTGTCTAGGTTTGAGTCCTGACTCTTACAGGTACTTCTTGTGTGTTCCTGTAGAAGTGACTTAGCCATCTGTGTTTCCATTTCTTTACCTACAAAATGTAGCGAATCATGGTACCTATCTTAAAGAATCTTTGTGAATTGCAAATGTATTACTACATTTAAAGTGATTAGAATAGTATTGACTGGGCGAAGTGGCTCATGCCTGTAATCCCAGCACTTTGGAAAGTCAAGGTGGGAGGATCACTTGAGCCCAGGAGTTTGCGACCAGCTTCAGCAATAAAGTGAGACCCCATCTCTACAAATATAAATTTTTTAAAAAAATTATCCAGGCATAGTTGTGCATACCTGTAGTCCCAGCCACTCAGAAGGCTGAGGTGGGAGGATCCTTTGAGCCCAGGTGTTCGAAGCTGCAGTGAGCTAGGATCATGCCACTGCACTTCAGCCCTGGTGACAGAGAGAGAACCTGTTTTTACTTTAGAAATAAATAAAAATAAAAGTAAAAAGTGATTAGAATAGTGTCTTTTACACAATAAGGGCTCAATAAATATTGACTATTACCATTATTATGGAATGAATGAATGAATGCATGTGTTCAATTTTTGTCCTCTCAGGGGCCAGCCAGCTCAGTGTCTGTTACTCTCTTTTAAAAACAACCATTTCTTAAATCTGGGCTGTGAGGCTGGGCTAAGGAAGGGCAGACATGCAGGGCTGATGCTTTAGATGGGAGGCCGTTTGGATGCATCAGTTCCTCCTGGATTCCAACCCTTGCTATTCTCATGAGCATTTCATGGAGATTTGGAGGCATATGCACAGTCTTTGTGCTCTGGATGCATTTCTTTGCTGTCATTTATTACTAGTCTATTTTATAGTAGATCTTGTCTCAACCATTTCATTCATGCAAAAGCCTTTGGATGCTTAATATTATTTTGTGAAGGTTTCCAACTCCTTTGGGCTTTGCTTAGGAACATAGCAAACAAAGTTCTCAGCATCTCAAAGGGAAGCTTAAGCTGATAAAAATGTGAATTGTAGACAGCTGGAGCTTTGCTGAACATTTCACTTCTGGATATGCCGAGCAATGGTCTAACACGAATGCTCTCATGGGGAGGTCACCTCTACCCTTGACGGCCAGTGGCCTAGCTGTATTGTGCTAGGGGACATGCGGATCTGTGCAAGAGGGTTTGTGGATGGTCTATGTCATGGCCACCGTTCCTGAAAAGCAGCTCAAGTATGTGGCATATCCAGAGCCATGCAAGGCAAGAGAGTGGCAGAGAAACTTGTATTTCTGGCACTTTCCTACCTCTTTCTGCATTACCTACTCATCCTCCTTTCAATTCAAATTCATTCAGATGAAATGGGCTGGATGAAGTTATTGGACTCCTAGACAGAGACATTCCAATGGAGGATGCTGTGGGGAAATGAAAAACTCCTAGATGTTGATATTTCAGATTGACCCTTTTGTCAGAAAAACAGCATAGAGGAGCAGCGAGCCTTCCTGAGACCCCTCAACTTAACATGTAATAGCTACCTGTGATTTCTAAATATCAGTCTAAGGCCTGATTGCAATAAACTTATTTGGGAAGTTTGCAAACATGGAGATGTCTTGGGCCCTAGAGTTTCTGACTTAGTAAGTCTGGAGTACAGCCTAGAAATCTGAATTTTTATAAAATTTCCTAAAGTTATTCTGTTACACATTCAGGCCTGTGAACATCTCAGTCAGTGGTTTTTTTTTTTTTTTTTTTTTTTTTTTGACAGAGTCTCGCTCTGTCACCCAGGCTGGAGTACAGTGGCACGATTTCAGCTCACTGCAACCTCCGCCTTCCAGGTTCAAGTGATTCTCCTGCCTCAGCCTCCCGAGTAGCTGGGACTACAGGCACACACCACCACAGCTGGCTAATTTTTATATTTTTAGTAGAGACGAGGTTTCACCATGTTGGCCAGGCTGGTCTTGAACTCTTGACCTCAGGTGATCCACCCACCTTGGCCTCCCAAAGAGCTGGGATTACAGGTGTGAGCCACGGCGCCTGGCCCTCAGTCAATGGTTCTTATTCCTAGCTGCACATTTGTATGACTACCTGGAGAGATTTTAACAAAGTGCCCATTCCTGGGCTGTGTTCTTAGGGACTCCCATTCCATTTATTTGGGTGAGGGGCAAAGGGGGTTCAATACTCTTTTTAAGGCTGCTGTGTGAACCTAGGTGCAGCCATAGTTGAGAACCACTAAAACATTGAAAAATGGACAACTACTTTTCTTAGTAAGGGCAGTGTTGGACTTTCCACTAACAGGTGTGGTGATCAGACACAGTGAGAATCCCAGCCAGGAGAGAGCTTAGAGAACATCCAACCCAGTGGTTCCTAGTTCTTTCAATTTCATAGACCTGTATAATTCTAAAGATATTTTGAGGACTGACAAGGAATTGCTGGGGGTTTTTTTTTTTGGGCCAACTTTTAATTTTGCCAAGTTAAGACATTAAAAACAAAACAAAACTCAACTATCATTTATTTGCAACAAAACTCAACTATCATTTATTTGCACCATTATTTAATTTTTTAAAGTGAAATTTTAACATTATCTGTAAGCAAGACCTGTGGTCAAGATAAAGGACAGTCCTTAAAACTGAATACATATGGCTTTAAGAGGAACTCACTAGGCAGGCCTCATCTTTCCTCATTTCAGGGAAAACTTTATTATGGTTCAGAATTGGTTCAAGAGCAGCCTGCTTCCAAGCCAAAGTCGTAATTTTACAGATGAGGAAATTGAGACCTGGAGTGGGAGGTGCTTGGCTCTGCTCCCAGAGCTCCACTGGCAGAAAGCTTGTTAGGAGTAGAACCTGCTCTCCTGATGTCTGGTCATGTCCTCTATAGGGGGCTCAGATGAGAAGCCTGACACCCCAGGCTCTTCCCGTTTAACATGCATGGGACAGAGCCACTGAGTGTCACTGCCCAATCCTCCCAGACACACTCAGACATATTAAAGCAGTCACCATGGTAATGATCAAGGACAGGCACCCTGTTAGAAGGGCACCATTCTCAAACCTTCAGCAATGATGGAATATGATTATGTGGGTCTTTTGGGTGACACGGTGGAACTTCAGTTTGCCCCATTTGCAAAACGGAGGAGCATGTGATTACTCTGTCACGCTAAACTACTGTGCTTCGAAAGTTACAAATCTGTGAAGAATTAATTTTCTGATTTTCTCCTGCAGAATCCAAGCCGTCTCTTCCTTTATAATGCTGTTATTTTTAATAAGTCAACAAATTGGCTAATTCTCTTGGAAATGTTTTGATTTGAGGAAATGGACATTTTACACAATTCCCTTAGAGAAGAAAGAAAACAGATTTCCAAGTGCATTATCAATAAGCAGGGCATTTGAACTCTGTGATCGGAAATGGAGAAGACATGGTGAGCTCTTGGGTTCAGATGTTCAATATTTGAAGGAGACGGTGGAGAATGAGCATTGGCAGGACACGTGCTTCCCCTGGATGACTGAGGATGGTTGAAGGGCAGGCCTCAAGCCAACTTGGATCTCAAATCCACCTAAAAGAGTCATGTTCACAGCCTTGAACTGTCAGGGAATGGAGACAGGGAGGAATATAGTTGAAGGTCACCCATGGAGTCCCTTGAGGGCAGGGTCTTGCCCTACTTGTCTCCTAGCATAGGTCTGGCCCCTCATAGATAGTATTACCTATTTTGTTGAAGTGAAGTGGTTTTTTGGGACGCAAATCCACTTTCCTACATTGAAATCAGGTGACATCTAGAGATCTAGACTTAACCAGGGCAGTTTTCCGGGGGTGGGAAGAGAGCCTAGGAGCGGTCAGGAGGGAGTTGCATCTGCCACGAAGCCATTGGATGGCTGTCTCGAAAATGGGTCATGAAGGTGCCCTCAATGGGAGGAAGGAACACAGAACAGAAAAGTCACTGACCTCATAATTTTGCTGAAATCTGGTCCTGGTTCTCTAGCCCATCCCTCTAAAACCTATTTCCTAGAACAAAAAAACTACAGGCTTAATATCCCAGCTCCAAATCTCCCCAGAAGCTCAGGTTCCTATGGGATCCCACCTACCCGAGGCAAAAGACAGAATGAACTCAGTTCCCTTTAAAATCGTCATCTGACTTCATTTTTGACCTCTTTCCTGATTTCTAATTTAGTCAAATAAACCTGTATACCTTAAAATGATGCCCTACACGCCATCGGTGCCTAAAGTCATTTTAAGTACCATTGGAAGGGAGGAAGGGAGCTCCTCCAGCTCAGCTGGCTTTCTGCCCTCTGTTTCTCAGGGATTGGGCAATAGAGCGAAGACAGGACACCTCCCCTGTCTGTGATTAGGAAGATGAAGGAAGCAGGGGAGAACAGAGCCATGGAGATTAAAGTGTGCATGGAATGTTGAGACCAACGTCCCTATTTCATGTTAGAGACAGCTGGAGCACAGGAAGATAGTTTTTGGCCTTAGGTCACATCAGACAGTGGTATGGTTGGTTGGGGCTAGAAAAGGTTCTTTGATCTCTAGACTGCAGCACCATGGTCACTTAATTGCACCAACTCCTGGTTGTCTGGTGGAACGGACTCATCTCTTCGCTTAGTTAAAAAGAAATTTCAGGCTTTTCAACCTCAGGCAATTGTCTTGTTGTTGTTGTTGTTCAATATAGATGTTAAATGGCTTAAGCTATAGTAGTTTGTAGGGATTCACTTGAAAACTCCCTACTGTGTGTAGCCACATGTGTGTTTGTGTGTATATATGCATGTATGCATGCGATTGTGCATATGTGTGTATGTGTATGCTTGCATGTCTCTATGCCTACTTGTGAATATGTATTTTGGCCATGGCAGGGTTGGGGGTGGTCACTGGGGTGGAGGAGGAGGATAAGAGTGCTTATCCCAGGTATCAGAGGGCCTGGCCTATGCTCCTGACCTGCACACAGGCACAGGAGTACTCACCCCTCCATACTGGGCCTGGGTGTGGACTGAGATGAAGTCACCACTGCCCTCTGCTGTACTGAGAGGTGAATGTTGCTGACATGCCAGCCTCACCTTGTCTCAGGTTGGGGCAGGGACGCTGAGATGAAAGAAAAGGCTTTGCCCAATTGTGGGGCTCAGTTGGTCCATCCCTCTTGGGATCATTCCATTCTACCTTTGAAGTTCTTAGCTGCAGGTAGTGAAGCAAAAGCACCAGGTACATGACTATGAATCAGGTCAGTCACTGCCCCAAGGCCTTCCCAGGCAGGGTCTGCAGGTGTTGGAATAGCGCTAGCAGATATTGCAATGCATTCCTTATCTTTCTGGCCTTGTTGGGGGTCAACACTCAGAATTCTTTTGGTGTCACTCAAATTGAACACTCTTTAATGGTAAAACCACTGTTGGCCTTGGGCCAATCCTCCTGTAAACACAGCATCCTGGGGCAAGAAGCCCAAATACTGCTTCCAAATAAGAACACCCTACATTTGCACAGTGCATTATAATTTGTCAACTGTGTTCCCATTAGTTGTCTCAGATGATCTTTACAAACCTGTGAGTTAAACAGAACAGCAATTATTATTCTCATTTAACAAATGGGGAAACTGAGGCCCAGAAGGTTTGATTCTCCTTGATTGACTTGGAAGTAATTAGCTAAGACATAAAATGTACCTCCCTCTGGAATGAAATCCATCAGGCTTTAGATTAAAATAAAAGCTATTAGACCTAGTGCCAAACAAAACATTCAGTAATCAACTGGGTACTATGAGGGCAAAATTCATAGCAGTGTTGTCCAGCCACTTTCTAACAACCTCAGCTTACAGCTAAGCTCCTGAGTTCTATACTGTGTCCATCTAACAGGGCCACCAGAGAGTCTCATAATTGGTTACTTTTTAACTAACACCTTTCCTTTTGATAATAAAAATGTTTATAGCTTTTTGGTCTTAAATGTAAAAATAATCTATCTTGTTTTATACTCCTAATATGTTTGTAATGCAAGGGCAGTTGTTACTATTGCCCCCATTTTGCTGATGCAGTAACTAAGGTCTGAATAACTTTCATAACTTTAGCAATCAATGTCTGCTCTGGTGTTTACTCTGTGGTAGGCTCTCTGCTTATTCAGAGAATACAGCAGTGGACAAAGATGGCCATGGTCCTGGCTCTCATGAAACTCACAGCTAAATAGGGGGAGAGAGAAAAAAAGATAAGTACATACTCCAGTTGATGATAAATATACATTGTGATGAGTGCCATGGACTTGAATGTGGGGCTGTGAGTACAAATGGCCAGGGGAGTTTGCTGGTTAAATGGAGTTGGCCCAGCATGTAGGATTGAAACTTGGGGTGCAGAGTGGTCCAGGCAGAGGCCTAGGCAATGTGAAGATCCTAAAGAAGGAAGTTACTTGGGACATCCAATGAACTGAGAGACAGCCAGGGTAAGCTGGGGCTCAGAGAACAAAAGGGCAAGTGATCCAAGGTGAGATTGGCAAGGTCTCCTCTTAGCCCAGCCACGCAACTAGTTGGAGGCAAAATGGGTACTATTATTATATCCTCTCTGTGAGTCTTTAATATCTACATTGCTTTTCTTTTCTTTTTTTTTTTTTTTTTTTTGAGACAGAGTCTCACTGTGTCACCCAGGCTGGAGTGCAGTGGCACAATCTTGGCTCACTGCAAGCTCCACCTCCGGGGTTCACACCATTCTCCCACCTCAGCCTCCCAAGTAGCTGGGACTACAGGCACCCGCCACCACATCTGGCTAATTTTTTTTTTTTTTTGTATTTTTATTAGAGACGAGGTTTCACCGTGTTAGCCAGGATGGTCTCGATCTCCTGACCTCGGGATCCGCCCGCCTCGGCCTCCCAAAGTGCTGGGATTACAGGCGTGAGCCACCGCGCCCGGCCTCTACATTGCTTTTCTTTCCCTATTCCTCTCTTAATCTCTGTCCAAATCTAACTGCCTTGATTTTCTAGGGCCACAGCTCCTCCCACCTGTTTTATTGTTCCTGCTGGGCTTTCCACCTGGAACGCTTACCTCTGCATCTCCGTAAGTCAAAAATCCTACTTACCCGGTAAACTAGGGATTATAAATACAAATGTTTCAGCAGGTGAGGTAAATGAATGACATGACCTAATATATTATCACGTGGTAAGGATATGGCATACTGGGACATGCATGTTCCCATCACACTCAAATCCAGTGCTGTGTGAAGAACTTTCTGTTCTTCATGATGGAAATGTTCTGTAGCAGAACTGTCTAATACAGTAGTCACTAGTCATATGTGGCCAGTATGACTGAGGGATTAAAATTTTTATTTACTTAATTTAATTAATTTTAAATGTTTATAGCCCATATGTGGCTAGTGGACTACCATATTGGACAATGCAGCTCTAGCCATTTACTTCCATTCTGGAATGTGGGCCCAATATTGCCAAATATTCCAAGTTTTCAAGAGAAGCCATATATCTGAATTCTCACATTTGAAAACTTATGTTGGCAACAAATTCAAATTTTAAAGATAGACTGTGAAAGACTCTTGCTTCTGGACAAATGGAGTAGTTACACATTCCCCTATTCCTCCTAATAAGTACAACTAAAATCCTGGATAGTATATATAACACAAGCATAAGAAGACTTTGAAAAGTGGAGAGAAGAAGACAGACTTAGGATCTCAGGAATCAAGATGTAACATACTGGTGAGTTCCCTGGGCTTTCTTTTTATGTCATATATCCCAGACTTGGAATTGAAGGAGTCAACAAGCCAGAAACACCAGTGGGCACAGAAAAACTAAGCCTCAACAAAAGCTATCTCTGACTGATGTACCAGGAAAGGGGCAGCCTAGCAACACAGAAAACTTTTAGACAATAGCTATTATACTCCAGCCAAACATTATAGGAAAAACTGTGGTCCTGTCCACAGCCATGTCAACAAAGGCCAAGTGGGGAGCGTTGAGTTCTATCCTCCATGAGGGTGTAATAAGGCACCCAACACCCTTATCAGGGTGGTGTCAGATCGAGCCAAGTAGAGAACTTGCATGACCAGCTCTTCGCCTTCCTCCTCCACTCAACCATGTGTTGGTGGAGATCACTTGTGGAACTTTGTAGCATTGACTTTTATCTTCATCTGGCAGTAATGAGGTTCTCTTTCCCTCCCCGCTAGGGTGGTGTAGGAGGAGGTCTGGTGGAGAGTCAGGACTTTCACTATCAGCCAGCAGTAATAAAACCATGCCACCCAAGTGTTAATGGAGACCACCTGGGGAGCCAGAGCTCCCACCACTGCCAGGAAGTAACAAGGAACTCTCCCCACAACCTGCATCATCACTTTGGGTGTCAAGAAAGGCTCAGTGGGAAATCTGGCCTTTTACTGCTTGCCAGTAACAAGCAAGTGCTATTCCTCCCCCTGCTGAAGTGGCATTAAAGAAATGAAGTTAAAACAAGAGGTTTAAATGAGATCTAAAGTCTTATCATTTAATAAAAAATGTTCAAGATTCAATTTAAAAAACTCACTTTTCATACCAACAGCCAGAAAGATCTCAAACTGAATGAAAAACAATCAATAGAGGCCAATGCTAAAATGACAGAGGTATTAGAAACGTCTGACAAAGATTTTTAAAGTGACCATGATAAAAATGCTTCAATATGCAGTATAAACATGCTTGAAACAAATAAAAAAAGACAATCTCAGCAAAGAAATAGAAGATATAAAGAACTATATGAAAAATGAAAATTAAAATGACTGAAGTAATAAACTCAGTGGCTAGGCTTAACAGAATGGAAGTGACAAAGGAAGGATCAGTGAACTGGAAGACAGAACAATAAAAATAACTCATTTAAACAACACAGAGAAAATAGACTAAAAAAAAAAAACCAGTTTCAGTGACCTGTGGGACTACAATAAAACATCCAGCATTTATGTTATCAGGATCCCAAAAGAACAGGAGAGACTGAAGATGACAAAGCACTGAAAGAAATAATGCCTGAAAACTTCCCAAATTTGGCAAGAGACATAAATCTACTGAGCCACAAACAGGACAAATCCAAAGAAATTCATGTCAAGATTCATAATAATTAAACTTCTGAAAATTAAAGACAAAGTTCTGAAAGCAGGCAGAGAATGACATCTTACCTGAAGGGGAAAAACACACAAGCAAGCAAGTAAACAACATAATAGCAGACTTTTTTTATCTTAAATCATGGGGGCCAGAAGAAAGCAGTACAGTGTTTTTTGTTTTGTTTTATTTTGTTTTGCTTTCTTCAAATGCTGAAAGAAAAGAACTGTCAAACCAGAATTCAATATCCAGTGAAAGTATCCTTCAGGAATGAATGGGGCCAATGAAGATATTCTCAAAAGAAGGAAATTTAATAGAATTTATCACTAGCAGACTTACCCTAAAGAAATGGCTAAATGAAGTTCTCTAAATGGAAAGTAAATGGTAAAAGAAGGAGCCTTGGAACACCAGGAAGAAAAAATAAAAGCTAAAATACAGGTAAATACAATAGACTTTCCTTCTTTCCTTGAGTTTTCTAAATTATGTTTGGCAGTTAAACTAAAAATTATAAAACTGCATAATGTGATTCTAAGTGTATATAGAGAAAACATTTAAGATAATTGTATTTAAATGGGGGAAGGTAAGGACATGTTAAGGGAGGTAAGTTTTTTATACTTCACCCAAATTGGTCAAATGACACTATTAGAGTATAACAAGCTATGTATATATAATGCAATACCTAAAGTAACAATTAACAAGTAAAAAGCTATACAAAAATATACTCAAAAAGCATAAATAAAAATGTAATTGTAATAAATGTTCAAGGAGGCAGGAAAAGAGGAATAAAGTTAAGGAAAAGAAAAGAAGGCAGGAAGAAGAAAACAGAGAACCCAAAATAGAGAGAACAGAAAGCAGAAAGCAAAATGGCAGACCTAAGCCCTTCTGTACATGTAATTACATTAAATATAAATGGTCTATAATAGTGTAAAAGACAGAGATTGGCAGAGTGAATTAAAACACATACTGAAACTATCTACTGTCTAACAACTCATTTCAAATATAATTATATAGGCAGGTCAAAATTAAAAGAATGGAAAAAGATATATCATATAAACATTAATCAAAGAAAAGCAGGAGTGGTTATATTAATATTAGATAAAATAAACTTCAGAGCAAAGAATATTACCAGAAACAGAAAGGTCATAAAAGGGTCAGACCACCAATAAGTCATAGCAATCCTAAATACACATGCACTGAACAGCAGAGTTGCAAAATATGTGAAACAAAAACAGAATTGAAAAGAGGGATAGACAAATCCATAATTACAGCTGGAATCTTCAACATCACTCTCTCACAAATTTATAGAACAATTAGACAGAAATGAACAAGGATATAGAAGAATTCAATGACACCATCAATCAACAGAATCTAATCTAATATTTGCAGAACACACCATCCAACAACAGAATACACACTGTTTTCAAGTGCCCATGAGCATATATCAAGATAGGCTACATCCTGGGCCATAAAACAAATCTCAACTAATTTAAATGAAGTGAAATTATAGAAAGTGTGTTCTCTGACCACAATGAAATCAAACTAAAAATTAATAACAGAAAAATAACAGGAAAGTCTCCAAATACTTTGGCACTGAAAAACAGACTTCTAAATAATCCATGGGTCAAAGAATAATTCTCAAGAGAAAGTTTAAAAATATAATAAACTGTAGAAAATGAAAATGCAACATATGATAACTTGTAGAACACAGCTAAAACAGTGCTGAAAAATAATTTGTAGCACTAAATATATATACTAAGAAAGGCTGGGTGGCTGTGGCTCACACCTGTAATCCCAGCATTTTGGGAGGCCAAGGCAGGCAAATCACCTGAGGTCAGGAGTTCGAGACCAGTATGGCCAACATGGCAAAACCCCATCTCTACTAAAATACAAAAATTAGCTGGGCATGGTGGTGCATGCCTATAATCCCAGCTACTTGGGAGGCTGAGGCAGGAGAATTGCTTGAGCTTGGGAGGTGGAATTTGCAGTGAGCTGAGATCATGCCACTGCACTCCAGCCTGGGCAAAAGAGTAAGACTCCATCTCAAAAAAAGAAAAAAAAAAGAAAAAAGAAATACACACACACACACTAGGAAAGAGAAAAAGCTTAAAATCAATATTCTAAGCTTCCACCTCAGGAACCTAGAAAAAGAAGGGCAAAATAAACCCAAAGCAAACAGAAAGAAGGAAATAATAAAGACAAGGGATGAAATTAGTGGAATTAAAAATAGGAAAACAATAGAGAAATCAATTAAACAATAGACTGATTCTTTGCAAAAATCAATATAATCAACAAGCTTCTCCAAGAACAGATTGACTAACAAAGAAAAAAATAGAAGATACGGATTACCAATATCAAGAATAAAATGTGATATTAATACAGATCCTGCAGACATCAAAAGGATAATACAAAATACTATCTACAACTTTACACATTTAATGTTGAAAACTTAGATAAAAAGAGTTAATTCCTTGAAAAACATAAACTAATGCCATTTACCCAATATTAATTAAATAATTTGAATAGTCCTCAACTAAGAAAACAGAATGCAGCCGGGAATGGTGGCTCACGCCTGTAATCTCAGCACTTTGGGAGGCCAAGGCAGGTGGATCACCTGAGGTCAGGAGTTCAAGACCAGCCTGGCCAATGTGGCGAAACTCTGTTTCTACTAACAATACAAAAATCAGGCAGGGTGTGGTGGTGTATGCCTGTAATCCCAGCTACTCAGCAGGCTGAGGCAGGAGAGTTGCTTGAACCCGGGAGGTGGAGGTTGCAGTGAGCCGAGGTTGCACGCCACTACACTCCAGCCTGGGCGACAAAAAAAAAAAAAAAAAAAAGAAAAAGAAAAAGAAAGAAAGAAAAAGAAAACTGAGTGCTTAATTTAAAATACTCCACCCAAAAAAAGTTTCCAGACTTAGATAGTTTCACTGGAGAACTTACCAAATGTTTAAAGAGAAATTAATACCAATTCTACACATCTTTTACAGACAATAGAAAAGAAGGGAACACTTTTGTTTTATGAAGTTGGGATTAACTAGACAACAAAACAAGACAGACAATACACAAAAAGAAAACTACAGACTAATACCCCACATAAATTTAGATGCAAAAATCCTTAACAAAATATTAGCAGATAGAATTCAGATAGTATACACACACACACAGAGAGAGAGAGAGAGAGCATTGTACATGACGACCATGTGGGGTTTATTCTAGGGATGAAAGGCTGGTTCGATATTTGAAAGTCAACCAATATAATCTAGTATATCAACTCGCTAAAGAAGAAAAATTACAAAATTATGTCAATGAATGCCCAAAAAGCACTTGTCAAAATTCCGCTTCTATTGATTTCAAAAAATCTCAGAAAACTAGGAGTAGAGGGGGACTTCCTCAACTTGATAAAGAGCATATAGAAAAAAGTTACAGCTAAGATTATACTTAATGACAAAAGACTGAATTATTTCTCCCTAAGACTGGTAATGAAACAATTATTTCTGCTTTTACCACATTCAATATATTGCAAATGCAATAAGGCAGAAAAAGGAAATAAAAGACAGACATATAAGAAAGGAAGAAATGAAAGTATTCTTAGTGGCAGATAACATGATTGTCTAGATGGAAAATCCTAAGAAATATACAAAAAACAAAACAAACAAAACTCCTAGATCTAATAAGTTAGTTTTGCAAGGTCACGAGATAAATGTTTGTTAGAAAGTTAATTGTATTTTTATATTCTAGCAATGAACACATGGACACCAGAATTAAAAAATACTATTTACAATCACTCAAAAATAAAATGCTTGCATGTAAATTGAATAAAACATGTACAAAACTTGCATTCTGAACACTGCTGATGTTCAAAACACTGATGAAGGAAATCAAAGGCCTAACTAAATGGAGAAGGATACAAACTTATGAATTGGAAAACTCAACATAGTAAAGATGTCATTTCTTTCCAAATTGATATACAGGTTTGCTATGACCTGAGTTTGTCCCCATTAAAGCACATGTTGGAGTTTGATCTTCAATGTGGTGGTATTGAGAGGTGGCGCCTAGTAGGAGGTGTTTGGATTATAGAAGCAGATCCTTCACGAATGGCTTGGTGCCATTCTCACAGTAGAGTGAGTTCTGGCTTGCGGGAGACTGGATTTGTTCTCTTGGAATGGGTTAGTTCCCGTGAGAATGGGTTGTTTTAAATACAGGATTCCCTGGGGTTTTCCTCTCTTTACATGTGCCCACTTCCCCTTCAACCTTTCACCATATTGTGATGCCACAGGAAAGCCCTCACCGGAAACTGAGCAGCTGCTGGTGCCATACTTTTATGCTTCCAAGCCTACAGAATCATGAGCTAAATAAACCTCTTTTCTTTATAAATCTCCCAGCCTGAAGTATTCTGTTACAGCAACACAAAATGGACTAGGACGAGGTTTAACAAAATTCCTATCAATATCTCTGCAGGATATTTTTTTGTAGATTTAGATAAGAGTATTTGAAAATGTATATGGAAAGGCAAAAGAACTATAAGAGCTAAAGCCACTTTGAAAGAGAAGAATAAAATAGGAGGAACCAGTCTACTCAATTTCAAAACTTATTATATAGCTACAGTAATTAAGGTTGCATCTTAATTATGTTAGCAGATGGATAAACACATAGACCATTAGAACATAATAGAGAACACAGAAATAGAATCATAGAAATATGCCCAGCTGATTTTTGGCAAAGGTGCAAAAATGCTACTCAGTGGAGAAAAAAGATAGCCTTTCAACAAATGGTGCTGGAGCAATTGGATATCAGTAGGGAAAACAAAAATGAAAAACCTTGATCTATGTCTCACATATCATACAAAAATTAACCCAAAATGATTCACGACCTTAAATGTAAAATGTTAAACTACAAAACTTAAAAAAATTTGGAAAAAATCTTTAAGATCTAGCATTAGGCAAATAGTCTTTAAACAAAAGCATAATCTATGCAAAGAAACATTGATACATTGGACTTCATTAAAATTAAAAAACTTTTGTTCTGTGAGATTCTGTTATGAGGATAAATAGACAAGCTGCATACTGGGAGAAAATAATTGCAATAATATGCCCAACACAGAACTAGTATTAATATATAGAATATATAAATAACTCTTGGCCGGGCGTGGTGGCTCATGCCTGTAATCCTAGCATTTTGGGAGGCCGAGGCGGGTGGATCACTTGTGGTCAGGAATTTCGAGACTAGCCTGGGCAACATGGCGAAACCCTGTGTCTACAAAAAATACAAAAATTAACCCAATGTAGTGGCATGTGCCTGTTGTCTCAGCTACTTGGGGGGCTGAGGTAGGAAGGTCACTTGAACCTGGGAGGTTGAGGCTGCAGTGAGCCAAGATTGTGCCACTGCACTCTAGCCTGGGTGGCAAAGTGAGACCATGTCTCAAAACAAAACAAAACAAAGAATATATAAATAACGCTCAAATATCAGTATCAAAAAGTTAATCCAATTAGAAAATGCGCAAAAGACACAAACATACATTTTACTGAAAAGGACATATATTAATAGTTGGCAAATAAGCACATACAAATATTTCAACATCATTAGCTATTAGACACATGCAAAATTAAAGCCACAATTAGATATCACTACACCTATCAGAATGGCTAAAAATAAAAGTAGTGACATTACCTAACACTGTTCAGAATGTAGAGACAGTGAATCATTCATTCACTGCAAGTGGGAATGTAAAATGGTATAACACTTTGGAAAAACGGTTTGGCAATTTGTTAAAATACTAAACATGCAATTACCATACAACCCAGCAATTGCACTCCTGGGCATATATCCCAGAGAAATGAAGCTTGTATTTACACAAAAACCTGTATATAAATGTTTATAGCAGTTTTATTCGTAATAGCCAAAAACTGGAAACAACCTAGATGTTCTTGTTCTTCAAAGGGTGAATGATTAAACAAACTATAATACATCCATACCATGGTATACTCTTCAGCAATAAAAAGGAGAGAACTGTTGATACATGCAACAACGTGGATGAATTTCCTGATAATTACGCTGAGTGACAAAAGCTAATCTCATTGTTTCACACTGTATGATTTCACTGATACAAAATCTAGAAATGACAAAATTATAGAAATGGAAAACAGATTAGTGGTTTCTAGGGGTTAATGGTGGGATGAAGGAAGGAAATTGTTGTGGCTGCAATAGGGAACATGAGGGATTTCACGTGGTGATGATGGAAGTGTTGGCTATTTTGACTGTATAGATTCTCATATCCTGGTTGTGATATTGTACTGTCATTTTACAAGATGTTACCATTGAGGGAAATGAGGTAAATGGTACATGGGATCTCTTCATATTATTTCTTACAACTGCACGTGAGTCTGTAATTATCTGAAAATAAAATGTTTAAAGAAATACATTGTGAAGGTCAAATAAAGATATATTTGCTGGCCAAAAATGACCATGTTTTACAACTTATTCCTTAAAGAATATTTCAAATGCTGCCTCCTTTATTAAGCATTTTCTGGTTCCTCCATTTATAGGTGATCTCTCTTTTTCTTGGTTGTTTGGAGTAGGCTGTGATTCTTTGATGGCACCTACATTTTTTCCCAGTTGCATTCCCATACATGTATAGTTTCACATGTATGTATTAGTCATATCACCCTAGTTGCTATGAGCTTCTACCGTTTTTCATTTGTTGAAATTCCATTTGGGTAATTTTTCAAATCTGCTTTGTCTCTTTTTTCTCATGTTGTTGATTCCTCTTTGTTTCTTTGATAATGTAAAAGACACACATTTTATTGTCACTTCTATAGTTCAGTTAGTTAATGTTTTCTTGGCGTCTATTTCTATAGTTTATTATATCTTTTTCTCAAGATCATTTTTTCCTGTGCTGTACAGTTCTGCATTGTGAGTTTATCTTAACGAGACTTTACCTGTAGGAATCCTATGAGGTCTATTTTGAGAGTGTTTCCTCTTAAAGGAGTGATTTTGAATTAATTTCTTCCCAGGACCTCAGGAGAAGTACTTGCTGAGGACTATTTGTAATGCTGATATCTTGACTTGGAAATTCCTGTACTGTATAGTTAATATAAATGTGGACCTTAAACCCGTGTACTTAGGCATTGTCATAAAGCCTAGGATGATCGTTAATGCTTCTTTATCTTTTTTCTCTTTTCAATTATTTGCAGATTTTTTACTATTATCTTTTTAGATACTATTTACTCCCATTTATTGTTTTTAGTGTTTCTGAGTGTACATTGTATGAAGTTTTCTTAGTGTTTTTTTCTGGCATTACAATATACATGTTCCATATCATCATCTAGTATCGATATTTTATCAGTTCCAGTGAAGTGTGAAAACCTTACTTCCCTTTGTCTTCCCCATTTTTAAATATTATTGTTTTAAGTATCAGAAGGAGTTATACTTTTTGTTTCAACCATCAAATATTATTTCTACAAGTCATGAGAAGTGTAGTCTATTGTATGTGCCCATATTTTTATTGTTGTCTCTTCTTTCTGAAAGCTTCAAGTTTCCTTCTTTAATTTTTTTCTCTCTACATGTTAAACTTCCTTTACCCATTCTTAAGAGAAGTCCTTCTAGTGACAATTTCTTTTAGTTTTCTTTCATTTGAGAATGTCTTTTTTTTTTTTCTTAAATTTCTGAAGGATAGTTTTGCTTGCTATGGAATTTATAGTTGACAATTCCTTTCTTTCAGCACTTGACAAATATTATGCCACTTTCCCTGGCCCCCATGGTTTCAGCTGAGAAATCTGCTGTCATTCAAATTGTTTTCTGCCATAATTAAACTGATGTTTTTCTCTGGCTGCTTTCAAGAATTTTTTCTTCATTTTTAATTTTCAAAAACTTAATCACATTGTGACTTGGCCTGGATACTTTTTGATTTATCAAATTTGAGGTTAACTCACCTTTTTGAATTTGTCAACTTATGTTTTTCATCAAATTTTGGAAGTTTTAAAAAATCAATTATTTCTTTAATATATCCGTCAGCTCCACTCTTTCTTTTTGCTTCTGAGTCTCCAGTAATACCAATGCTATTGTTCCACAAGTCTTGCAGGCCCTGTTTTTTTTCCTGTTTAACAGGAAAAAATTTGAGTAATTTTTAAAAATGATTTTCTCTCTGTTGTTTAGAATGGGTGAATTTTATTGATCTGTCCTCTAGGTCACTCATTCTATTTTCTGTCATTTCCATTCTACTACTGAACACATCCAGCATGTTTTTAATTTCTGTTATGGTATTTTTCAGTTATATAATTCACACATGGTTCTTTTTTACAGTTTATATGTCTTTGTAGAAAGATTCTAATTTTTCCATTTGTTTCCAAATAATTTATAATTTCTTATTAAAGCATTTTTATGATGGCTGCTCTAAAGTACTTGATGGACAATCTCAACATCTGATATATCTTGATGTTGGCACCAGTTGATTATTTTTTCCCATTAAAGTTGTGGTTTCTCTGTTTCTTGGTATGACCAGTGTGATTTCTGATTGTATCCTGGACATTTTGGTTATTATATTAGGAGTTTGGGTTAGTACTGTTTTTTATTTTAACAGGCAGTCATTTTAAGTTTAGCACACAGTTCTGGCCTACTGTTGTTGGCTGTGGTCTGATAAAAGTTTAATTTTTAGAGCTTTGCAGTGTTATTTTGGTCTGTTTGGTTTATTGGATGTTGCTAGCCCTCCCACTGGTCCCTGCTGGTACTGCCTGAGACAGCAGAAGAGGTTTTCCCATACTGTGCCAAGAGTGTCCATGGGATAGGGGAATCTCAGGCCTACGGGAATCAAGAGGCTTCCTAGGCTGGGCCACTTGTTTTGGTAGAATCCCTTTTGCTGGTGTTCCTTGGATACCTGGTGTCTCTCATTGAGGGAGAGGAGTCTCAAGCCCAATGGGGTTGGAGACCACTTTTCCTGGTCACTCATTGTCAGTGAGGTTCTTGTTTGATTCCAGTTGCCGGTGCCATCAGGCATACCAGGTGTTGACAGTGGGGCTCCCATTCAATCTAGGGGAGGAGTGAGCTACCTGAGTGCTTTCTGTTTATAGATTGGGGATTGAAAACATTGGACCCGAATTGCTTTTTTCTGCTGGATGGGAGATCAGAAGATGCCCTGCTGCTATGCTTCTCTGTGGTTCTGAGGTCCCTAGCAAGTCCTCTTTCCTCTTCACAACACTCAGAATCCTTTGACTGCCTCTTGCATTTTATATGGGTTTATGGTTATACTTAGCAGGGAGGATTAGGGAGAAACAAGTCTATGTAATCTTGTCCAGACTGGATGTTCTCTTTTTATTCATTTTCAAATTTTAGAATTTTACATTCCCATGGTTCTATTACCTAATCAAGTCAATATTTTTATCCATGTTACTTTTTAGATCTTTCCCATTTACAAATGATACCTAGATTTTTATATGATACATTTTCAGTTTACATTTTATCAAACATATATTGTTATGTTGCCCTAGCTTTTTTTCTTTTTCTTTTTAGTTCATTTAATCACAAAATATTTTTTAAATGATTTGAGAGATTTGTGAACAGTTATGTTTGGGGAAACTGAAACTTACAGTCTGAAATTATTTCATAAAGGTTGCCTCTTCATGTCTCTTTATTTGGTTCCCTTATTTGTAAAACAAGAGAGTTAGGACAGATAAGCTATAGGAGCCAGTTGAACTTTGAAAATGTACTGTGGCTAGAAAATAGTGATGACCCTGGCCAGTCTGAAACAGTAGGTGGATATTTTGGAGGCTTCACTAAGCAGCAGGAGAGAAACTGCTGATATTTCCATTCCCAGGCCAAAAAGAGGGACCAGGGGTAGCTGGGCTGGCTGAGATGTGGGAGTGATTAGGTGCTCTGTTCTAACTCGGGCAGTGAATTGAGGACGAAATCCTACGTGGCATAAGTGCTCTGAGCAGGTGTTCACAGCACAAACACCAGGAAGGCTTTAAGCAGCTCAGATTGATCCTCTTAGAAATGATACTAAAAAGAAGCTCATGAGAAATAAATTCATCTTGGTAAGGATCAAGGAAAAATCTAAAAAGCTGAAAACACACCTTTATAATGAAAAATTGAGGAAAGTAGGGTTAGACCATGTTAAATAAATGGTTTTGTGGGTGGAAGTATTTAATGATCATCTTCAAGGATACCTTGAGAAATTTTCTATTTCAGGATGTAATCATGAAAAAAAAAAAAACTCTCTCCCTGGTATAAGTGTACTTTTTTTCTACATCACTTAAAAAGCAGTAATTTTCTTCTGGTGAAATACCTGACAGCTAAGAGGAGCACAGAGCGATGGAGTGATTTGCCTCAGGTACTGCTGGCAGGGATGGAGAAAAGACTAGACATCATCTTCTCACCTTCAACCCGTGGTGCTCTCCATTGCCAAGGGAGTCACCATGTTTCAGCTCCTCAGAGGACAGAATCAGTAGAAACAAACTTAACACGCAGTGAAATGGGCTTAAATTAGACAAGAAGATTTTTCCTATAAGCCACAGATGTAAGAGAATGAGCCTGGCTGGAGCGCTTCTGTAAATCTCTAAGATTGGAATTCTGGGCCTCTAACACTGGGTGTGATATTTTACCTGGTGGCAGGAAGAGGAGACGGCCTTTGGGAGGAAGGATTTTCCACTTCCAATGTGATTGCCAAGGTAGTTTTTAAAGATGGAGAGTGTTGGAGTAAATTGTGCTGATATCTCCTATTTGCCTTGCCAGTGGCATCGTCCATCATTTTCCCACTCAGAGCAGTTATCTGTTCAGATTAAATCCAAGAACATGTTTTTCTTCTGGCCAATGGGAAGCCCCGGTGGGAAATGTTGAGAGAAGGAGAAAAACAAAGTCAGGGTGTTTATTCCCGCATCTCTTTCCCTGTGGTTTCTCTATAAACTGGCTGCTGCCTTCCACTGAAAATCAGGTCCTGTCAGATGGTTCTCTCCCAGGATCGTTCTCTACTTTTGGGATCCATGACTGGTCCCCAACCCTACTCATGCAGCCCTGCTGTTACGGGCCCTGGGATAGTGCACTGTCTCTTGTGGTTTCTCCACACCTTGGTCACAACTTCATAAATAGTCCCTTTGTTAAACTATCTCCAACTTATTATTGTGTGTGTGTGTGTGTGTGTGTGTGTGTGCCATCTATTCCCCCCCCCGCACTCCGACTGATGCACCTATCGTACTAGGTGAAGATGCCCGGTGACCGTGTCGGAAGGCTGCAACGTGCAGCAAGGGGGTCACCAACTGCAAAGAAGTCTCATGCTCTTTTCTTTCTGCAGCTGAGAACTTCTGGAGAAGACCCTCCAAGAAGGCATAGTGTCATGTTCTAAAACAAAAATTGGCCAATGCTTCTAGGCAGAAATTTTCTCCACACACACAGAGAAAAGTATCTCCCTAAATAACACTTAGTCATTCAACTGCATTATCAAGGTTAGAGCAATCAGATTATAAACAATAATCAGTAACGGTCTTTACCATTCCTTAGACACTTAGTGTTATTCATTAGTAAAGTGAATGATAAGATTCTCCTCCATATTTCAGAGATTTGGAAGAATGGAAGTACAGCTGCTCTAGAATCAGGATCCCTGAGCTTTCCTTTGACATAAGAGGTCCTAGGAAACAGACTGTTTAATTTCTCTGAAAATCATTTCCACATTTATAAAATATAGGGCCTCTAACCCAGCTATTCCAGAAGCTGAGGTGGGAAGATCACTTGAGCCTGGAAGTTTGGGGCCAGCCTGGGTAACATAGTGAGACCCCATCTCTAAAATAAATAAATAAATAAATAAGATATGCAGTTTAAACAAATGGGTCCCAAGTTCCTTTTTAGCTGTAATAGTCTATGTGATTATGAAGAGGTGGAATGGAGGATATAGTGTGGTGTGTGGATGTATATTGTGTGGATGGAGAGGACTGGGTAATACTGTACGTGAATGGGAAAAACTGGGAAGTGTGGTATATGGATAGGAAAGACCGGAGAGTGTGGTGCATGAATGGGGAGGACTGAGGAGTGTGGTGCATGAATGGGGAGGACTGAGGAGTGTGGTGCATGAATGGGGAGGACCAGAAAGTGTGATGCATGAATGGGGAGGCCCAGGAAGTATGGTGCATAAATGAGGAGGACTGAGAAGTGTGGTGCCTGAATGGTGAGGACTAGGGAATGTGGTGCATGAATGGGGAGGACCAAAGAGTGTGGTGCATGAATGAGGAGGACCAGGGACTGTGTTGCATCAATAGGGAGAACTGGGGAGTGTGGTGCATGAATGGGGAGGACTGCGGTGCATGGTGCATGAATGGGGAGGATCAGAGAGTGTGGTGCATAAATGGGGAGAACTGGGGAGTGTAGTGGATGAATGGGGAGGACTAGGGAGTGTGGTGCATGAATGAGGAGGACTGAAGAGTGTGGTGGATGAATGGGGAGGACTAGGGAATGTGGTGCATGAATGAGGAGGACTGAAGAGTGTGGTGCATGAATGGAGAGGAATGAGGTACATGGTGAATGAATGGGCAGGATCAGAGAGCATGGTACATAAATGGGGAGGACTGAGGAGTGTGAGGCATGAATGATGAGGACTGAGGAGTGTGGTGCATGAACAGAGAGGACTGAGGTGTGTGGTGCATGAATGGAGAGAACTGAGGTGTGTGGTGCATGAATGGGGAGGACTGAGGAGTGTGGTATATGGATGGGAAGGACTGAGGAGTGAGGTATAAGGTTGGGGAGGATCAAGGAGCGTGGTGTAAGGATGGAGAGGACTGAGGAGTGTGGTATAAGGATGGACAGAAGTGTGGTGCATTAGTGGGGAAGACTGGGGAGTGTGGTGCATGAATGGGGAGGACCAAGGAGTGTTCGTAAAGGTTGGGGGGACTGAAGTATGTGATGCATAAATGGTGAGGGCTGGGGAGTGTTGTCTGTGGATGTGGGAACTGAGGAATATGGTGTGTAGATAGGGTGGACTGTGGAACCTATTGCTCAGACAGAGAGAACTGAGGAATCTGTTGTGTGAATGGGGAGGACTGAGAAATTTGGTGCATGGGTGGGGAGGACACTGCAGTGTGTTGTGCAGAGGGTGAGGATTCGATAGTGTGGGGCCTGGATAATGGGAAGGTCTGGGGAGTTGCTGTGTGGATTGGGAGCTTTGGGAGGTGTGGTGTGTAAAGGAGGAGGACTGAGAAGTGTGGTGCATGCAGGGGGAGGACTGGAGGTTGTAGCATGTGTATGACGCGGGCTGTGGAGTATGGTGTGTGGATAAAGTTGATTGGAAAGTCTGTTGCATGGACAAGGAGGACTCAAAAATGTGGTTTGTGAACAGGGAGGATTGGGGAATGTGACGTATGGATGGGGAGGACTACAGAGTGTGGTGTGTGAATGAGGATTGTAGAGTGTCTTGGGCAGAGGCTGAGGACTGGGGAGCATGGTGTGTGGATGGGGAGGACTGCAGAGTTTGGTATGTAGATGGCGAGAACTGGGGAGTGTGGTGCATAAATGGGGAGGACTGCGGAGAGTGGTACATGATTGAGGAGGTTTGGGGAGTGTGGATGGAAAGAAATGTGGAATATGTGTGTAAATGGGGAGATCCGAGGTGTCTATTTAATAAACAGGGATGATTGAAGAATATTGTGGGTAGATGAGGAGGACTGGGGAATCTACTGAGTGGATGAGATGACCCAGGAATGTGGTGCATGGTTGGAGAAAAGTGGGGAGTCTGTTGTGTGGATGGGATGGACTGGGGGGCGTGCTGCCTTTGTGGGAAGGATTAGGAAATGTGATGTATAAGGACTTTCCCTTTGGCTTTGCCTTAAGTCTGGAAACTGAGGTAAAGATGGTGATGATCATTGTTGAAAGGATAGAGATATTTGGTGTGCAACTTGGGATATTGCTTGCTGGTGCAGGGCTAGGAAGTAATGACATCTCAATAGTGACACTGACACCACTTCTCATCTTAACTGGTCTTGTAATACGTTTCCCCAAGTAATATGTATGTATTTAATGACCCATGTGAGAGATACAAAGAAAAGTGTACTGACTCAAAGTTTGGAGACCTGGCTCTTCCTGTTAGTTGTGTGACCTTGACAAGTCCCTCTCCTCTTTAAGTTCTCGGATTGGGCTAAATAATACTATATGACCTTTAAAGCCATATCCAAATCTAAAATCTTAGAAGCCCATAGCTCACAGTCTATGTTCTCAAGTAGTTTGTGATCTAATGGGGAGGTAAGACTCAAGCTCAGATAAAGCAGGAGGCGGCAAGATGGCTTGGGGCCAAGAGAAGAAGATGGGCAGAGGAAGCCTAGTCATCATCACTCTCTCCCTAAGCCTTATTTTTTAGGTCAAACGCTATCCATCGGCTGGTTCTATATCAGCTTGGAAGAACAGAATAGCACGTTTAAAAAGCTCATTTTACGTAGGTAATTCTCATTATTCTTTGCAGCTATTCACAAACATTCTGGTGGTTCTTCCTATCTAGAACAGATTCAGGTTTTATGAGGCCTAAAGTTTATATAAATGTATAAAATATACAAAAAGATCTTACTTTACACATTTAACAAAGTGCATGGCCATGTAAATGTGTTGCTTCGGCGTCTCCTGGGGACTGGAAGGGGCTTGTGTAAGCAAGGAGACTAAAACTTTGGGTTGATTAGTTTTACAGAGCACCTTTGCTCTTAACAGAATTGTGCTTCTTCATCTCTTTGAAGGTAGGCATGGCCATCTGACTTGATTTAGTGCACAAAATGTTAGCAGAAGTGATATCTGCCCCTTCTGGATGGAAGATTCAAGAGCTTGTGCATGATTCACTACATCCCTGTCCCCCTGGCATGGGAACTGTGGAGGCAGCTGTCAGCATAGAGCCCCATCACCTGCGTCCCTGGTACCATCAGGAGTGGAGCCCCACTGCCATGGGGAATGTACCATGAATGAAATAGACTTTGGTGGTGGTAAACCACTGAGATGTTTGGGATTGCTTGTTACTGCACCATACCCTAGCCAAACCTGACTGAAACAAAAAATTATGAAGCGTTTTCACAGGTGTAGCCTCGTTTCTTTCTGGAGGGAACATGGGCACTTCTCATCCTCATTTTTCTAATGAAATTATCAGGCTCAGAGAGGTTAGGTATCTTCAAGAAAGGTCATAAGTGAGCAGGTGGCTGGCCTGGATAAGTGCCCAGACATTTTGGTTCTCAGGCCTTGTTTTGTCCACGATGGAATGGTCTCCACAGTGGTTGATGCAGTTCCTTTGCTTGGTATCTGCACTCTCCGGTTCCTTCATCCCTCCCCTCTGATCCCAGATGAAGCCTGGGCTTCTGCTTTGGGCAGTTGTCTCAGATACAGTTGGACAATCCAGACAGGTCCCTGAAGGGCTCCATTCTCATGAAGCACTGGTGTGACAATAGCTCACTGCAGATGAAGAATCCTAGAGAGAGGCCACAGAGAAGAGGACTCTTGATAGAGTCCAGATGGATTGAAAAGTGTACATTTTGAATACAAAAAAATGTAATCACAAAGACTTTTCTCTTGTCTATTTATGGAGTGCAACCTATACTTACATACAGTACCTTGTCAACCTTTTCCCTAAGCACACGTGTGTGCACATTTTACATGGGAAATTGGGTTCGGATTAACTCTGGTAATTTAACTGAGCTTGAAGGGACAAGCCTTAGTTTGAATGGTCTAAAATGTATGTTAAGTGAATGGGTGGAATGGTTTTGACTTAGGGAGAAAAGGTAACTTGGGACAAGCGTCACTTTCCTGGCAGGGTAATAAAATCCTCCAGGTGTGCATCCTGCTCTAGTGAAATGGTAAGGGAGATCCAGACTGGGGTGGAAAGGAAAAGGAACCCCATTTAGCTGAATGGTGGTTAACACAGGGCACTGATGGAAGCATCTCAGTAAACAGTGACGTAGCTGCCCAGATCATCTGGCAGGAGATCAATAGGCTTGAGCTGAAATGAGAATCATCTGAAAAGCTAAGAAATATTGCCTGGAGAATTCCATTAGACAGCATTACACTCATTAAAGTCTGAATCTGTCAGCCACTTGCAATGTGCTTCAGGATGATTCTTAGATTAGAATTGGTGTAGCTGGGAAAGGCTATTAGATATGTGTAGACTTTTGCTTTGTGAGAGTTGGAGTCAGCCCTGTAAACTCTCTTGGGGGGCTTAGAAATCCTTTCACTCACAGGTGGGAACTTGATGGTACAGGATTTACCGGAAGAAGCACTACTGTTGGCTCAGTTTCTCTTTCTCTCTCTCTATCTTTCTCTCTCTCTCATACACACACACACACACACACACACACACACACACACACACACACGCACATTCTGTCTTTCTCTCCTTTTGGCTGTTCTTCTCTTTTATTGTTGGAAGCCTATTATTTGGTAAGACTTTCCTTCTTTCATTTTTTTTTTTTAGAGACAGGGTCTTGCTCTATTGCCCAGGCTGGAGTGCACTGGTGTGACCATAGCTCACCGCAGCCTCAACTTCTTGGGCTCAAGTGATCCTCTGGCCCCAGCTTCCTGAGTAGTTGGGACTATAGGTGCATGGCACCACACTTGGCTAATTCTTAACACGCTTTTTAAAAATGGGGTCTTGCTATGTTCCCCAGGCTGGTCTCAAACTCCTGAACTCAAGCAATCCTGCTTCAGCCTCCTGAGTAGCTGGGATTACAGGTGCATGTCACTATGGCTGGCCTTTAGTGAGACTTTCCATACCCCATCTCATTATAACATTATTCACTGCAACCCGTATAATATGAAACATAAAGCTAGACCAAAAGTTAAAACTCAGGGAAAATAAAATTTTTCACCCCTCAGCACCCACGTTCTCAAAAAAGTCAATGACAAATCCAAATAATTCTCCAGTAATAGAATAAAATTCCCATTTTTCCAAAATAATTAGGGAAAAAGGCAATATTCTGTTAAAAGAGGGCTGCCATGCATGCAACACATAGATTACCAACGTCCACATAATGATACTACAGTGAAATCTGCTGTATACAAATCTAGGGATGTGCTTCTGGTGATTCAGAAGGCCCGTCACGGTCTGGTAGGGCCTTTTTCATCATTATGAGTAATTCTCATTATTTTGGACACCAACTGGGTAAGTATAGGAGGCTGAGCTGAACCTTTGCTGACACGTGGACTCCCAGGGGAAAATTTATATATAATCCGTCTGAAGTAAACTTGATTTCTTTGACATTTATCTCTTTCATAAAAGTGAAAAACTGCCAGAAAAAAAAGTGCCTGTTTATTTTAGCTTTACTTTTGTTTGGGTTCTGAGAAGGAGGAGGCTTATAATCCTCTGGGCTTCTTACCATCTTCCTGATGATTTTTCTCATCCACGATCTCATCGATCATTCCAGCATCCCTATGTAGCTAAGAAAAGTCAATTAGCATTAGCACCATCCCCACACTACAGATTGGAAAGCAGAACTCCTTGTCACAAGTGAAGTGTGTTTCCCAAGGCCCCCACCGTGTCATCCAAGCTGGGCCTCCTCTGGATCTTCACTCATTGCCTGGCATTGAGAGGTCAGTTGTGCAGAGACATCTTCACCTTTTCAAACTATGTTTCCCAACCCTCTGCCACTTGGGCAAATGGTTTCCAACCTTGGGAACTGTTTTCTAAAGAGGCAACACAATATAAGAGGAAGAAGCACTAAGCCAGGAGTTGGGAAATTACAAACTCTAGCTTCACCTGAAACTTTTCTGTGTTTTACCAAGAGCCTCAGTTTTCTCATCTATAAAGTGGCCTTCGTCATCCTGCCCTGCCATCCTCATGAAGCTCTGATAAGGAATGAATGAGCAAATTGGCAGAGAACCTGGCGCTTGCAGGGCCATCTTGTTGAGAGGGCTTGTTCTTTTACTGCCCTCTGGTCCCCTTTGTGGAGTTTCAGTGAGCGGCAGGTCCCAGGAAAGAGGTGTTTGGAGTTTCCTCCAAGGTTTGGAATTTTGCAAGCCCTCAGCTGCTGAAGAGTGATGACGCACCTGCGAAGAACTCCCAGTTGATTTCAAGTTCATCTCTAGATAGGAGGCTGGTGAGGTGGACATCAGCCAGGCCCTAAGAGATTGACCTGGGCCTCTTGTCCTGCTCCCCTCACTTATTCTGGCTCTGCAAGTGACTAGACCTCACTCATAGATGCAGCATCTGGAGGCCCAAGGGGGATGATTCGAGAGCCTTCAAAAAGTGCCTCTGTTCACACTTACCTCCTTTCCTAACAGTTCTATAACTGTGCTGTCAGATACAGCAACCACTAGCCACATGTAGCTATTGGACACGTGACGTGTGGCAAGTAACTGAGGAACTAAATTTTTAATTTAACTTAATTTGAATTAATTTAAATAGCCGCATATGGACATGCAGATCCAAGTGTTTCTCCTTTTCATTAAGTCTCTGTGTCCAGAAGATCCTTGTTAAAGTTCTTATCTACTATTATTATTATTATTTTAAAGTGAGGCCATATGGCCAAAGATGAAATTCTGGTATATGCATGGGGGTAGGGGAGGGGAGAAGAGAGGAAATGTGCCATAAAGGCCAGCTTGCTGGCTCCCAAGAGGCCTCCAGGGGAACATCTGGCTCAGTCTCACAGGCGCAGAAACAAGATTTTTCAGGGCAAGGAGAGTCAAATTGATCTTCAGAGGTGGGAGCCCTTTAATCAAGCTCCCCAAACAGATGCAATCCATTAAAAAGCTAGCACGACACAGTACAAGGAAACTAGTACTCCCATCTCCTTCGGGCAGGGTGAGGGTGAGAGAGGCTGATCATTTTCTACATGGAAACTGAGATCTGAAGTGGAGTTGGTGAGCATGGCATCAGAGCAAGTAGCATAAAATAATTCAAATGATTAATGGGCTATGCAATCATTGCAAGGTGGAACTTATCTGTCCTGGGAATGGTCCAGCTGTGTTTCTGACTACAGCCCTCTCTTCCTGAGTGGTGCTTGAGTGGTTATCAGCAGTTTTTGCTTCTGACTCTACTTTGTTTTCTAAGTGTTCATGGTTGATCAACCCCACAAGATTGTCTTAGTCCTTTGGGACTGCTATAACTGAATACCATAGACTGAGGGGCCCATAAACAACAGAAATGTATTTCTTACAGTTCTGGAGGCTGGGATGTCCAAGATCAAGATCCAAGTATCTGGTGAGGGCTCACATCTGGCTCATAGACGGCTGTCTTTTCACTGTGTCCTCATTTGGTGGAAAGGGCAAGGGAGCTCTCAGGGGCCTTTTACATAAGGGCAATCATTCCATCCATGACCTAATCACTTCACATGCCCCATCGCCTAATAGCATCCCAGTGGAGACTAGGTTTCAGCATATGAATTTGGGGGAGGGGACACAAACGTTCAGCCTATTGTACCCATTGGTACATGCTTTCTTTATGTTACATTTAGGTTCCTGTCCTGTACCACACACTCAGGGCACATTTATTTCTTTAAGATGACTTAGCCGGAACAACTGTGGGTTGACATCACAGTTTGTCTCCCAGAAGACAGTCTTATATCCCTTGTTTCCAAAGTCTTGCAGTCTCCAGCTACTGACTGCATGTATTTTCTGTGAGGGGTAGCATGTTTATTAGTTGTTGATATCCATGCATGTTCTCTTTGAAAAAAATAGCTTGTGTGATCAGGCGTTGATACTTGAAGTGCTTACTGGGGCCAGATAGTGACTAAATGAGAGTAGCATGCATGATGTCAGGTTGGTTGGTGTGGACCCCTTGGACGTACAGAGCCGCATCTCGGTTCAGGCTGCATGTAGACATCCTAGAATGTGAGTCCAGAGTTGCCAGATCTTCTGATTTTTAAACAGAAGTTGAACATCTGGACATTAATATGAAATCACCTGGTTTTTCAAAGTGGGAAAGCAATTCAGCTATAACCCAACACTGAATACAAGCCCAACAAAATACATTAGCAAGTTGGATTTAACCCATGATCTCTGGCTTGTAGTTTCTAGGTGTCGTGGGAGGCTTTGGTCTGGGAGTTTGCCATTGTGGGTTCTAGTCCACACTCCGCCTCTACACTGCCATGAGGTGTTGGGGACAGAACATCCCCCGTTGCTGCTCAGACTCCTCCTCTGTGAATTCGGACTGTCAGATGGGATGTTCTCCAAGGTTTCCTCTTGCTCTGTTCCAGTCTGCTGGGGCCACCTTAACAAAATACTGTAGATTGGGTGGCTTAAACAACAGAAATTTATTTTCTCACAATTCTGGGGACCAGAAGTCCAATATCAAGGTCAGCAGGGACCACCCTCCTTGGTGTGTAGACAGCCACCTTCTTGCTGTGTCCTCACCTGGCCTTTCCTCTGTATGTACACATCTCTAGTGTCTCTTTCTCTTCTTATGAGACACTAATCATATTGGATTAAGACCACATTCTTGTGAACTATGTAACCTTATTACCTTCCTAAAGGCCTGATACGGTTTGGCTCTGTGTCCCCAACCAAATCTCATCTTGAATTGTAATCACCATAATCCCCATGTGTCAAGGGAGGGACCTGGTGGGGGGTGATTTGATCACGGGGGTGGTTCCCTCCTGCTGTTCTGGTGATAGTGAGTGAGTTCTCACAAGGTCTGATGGTTTTATAAGTGTTTGACAGTTCCTCCTTCACATACTCTCTCTCTCCTGCTGCCTTGTGAAGAAGGTGCCTGCTTCCCCTTCTGCCATGTTTGTAAGTTTCCCGAGGCCTCCTCAGCCGTGCAGAACTGTGAGTCAATTAAACCTCTTTCCTTTATAAATTATCAAATCTCAGGGAAGTTCTTTATAGCAGTGTGAAAATGAACTGATACAAAGCCTTATCTCCAAATATAGTCACATTGGGGGTTAGGGCTTGAACATAAAAGTTTGGTGAAGGGGAGAGCAAAATTCAGTCCACAAAATGCTCAGAGAGTCTGTACTTCATTCACAAGGTCACTGAGGTTAGACTGTGACTCTAACTCGGCCATCTTTCCCTTGCCCCTCCAGGTCCACTCTCTGCCCTCCTGCACCCTGCCCTATGTCTTTAACATATATTTTCCAGAGCAAAACTACAGAGCCCACCTATATTGCCAACCTGCGGTGCTGGCACTGAGGAGTCAAGAGCCCTGTCTTGGATATGGAGTGGCAGAACAGGGCATATGTGTCCATGCTCTTATGTGAGCAGCTACATCGAGCAGTTGTGCCTGGGAATGCTGCCGTCTGCTTTGGTTAGGTTTAGCCAAAGAGGAGTCTAAGTAGGTGATTAGAGGGAGACAGGAGAATGAGGTTCGGAGAATCTTGCTCCAAGGTTCCTGTGGGCTGGCCGTGAAACCTCACTGAAGGTCACTGCTCCTGTTAGACAGCTTCTCTGCCTCCACATTCCACACTTTTTCCCTCTTACCCCATTAAGCCCCTAGTGTTATTCACCCCGGTACACAGCACCCTCCATCCATGAATTCCCTACCACCTACCACACTCTTGAGAAGAGTCCATTTTCTCAAATCAGCCAACTTGTGGGTGCTGGGACCCTGACCCATACAGCCAGAGTATGAAGGAACCCGTTGGTGGGTATTCTGTCTATCCCTTCCCCTTGTGTCCTCACCCTCCAGTTTCCAGGCAGCTCTGCCTCAGCCTTGCTTCCCCCAGGCCACATACTTTTTTCCTGAGGTGAACCACATCATGACTCTTGCTCTCTGAGTTAGTTTGCTATTATCCCTTTGCAGTCCCTATGGACAAGGGTGGAAGAAAGAGCTGGCTGGAAAATGCAGTTCCCTGCAGCTGGGTTCTGGGATTTGCCTGGCTGAAATGATGTTAGCTCCTTGACCATTTGCCCCACGCAAGTAGGCATTTCTCTAGGGACTGTAGAATATGTTTAGAATGAGATTTACTCTGTTCCTTCTCATGGTCACAGACCTCTTGGGGCAGATCACATTCTCTCCTTCATCTACAATATCCATGCTAACAGCCCCCTCCCCACTTTTTATTGAGGTTCCTCCCACTGAAGCTTTAGGTACTGTGCTGGTTATGGATACAGATGAATAGAGCAAAGTTAGTAATGCTTTCAGTATCCAGAGTAAGGGAAAGGAAGACACGTACATCATGATAATTATAGTGCAGTATAGAGATGGAGTGGAATAAACACTGTAAGAGTTTATCAAGTGCTAGGGGTTGGGTATAGCAGAACAGGAGAGTGGTTTAAAGGTGAAGACCCTGGACTCAGGTCACCTGGGTTCAAATCCTGCTTCACTGCTTAATAGTTCTGACATCTTAGACAAACAGCCCAGCTTCTTAAACTTTAGTTCCCTCATCTGAAAAATATAGGCAGTAATAGGTTATCTTTGCTAGGAATAAATGAGATATAATGCCTATAATATGTTTAGCCCAGTGTCTTGCATATCCTCTTGCTCAATAAATGTTAGCTTTTATTGCTGCTTAGCAAAGATTGTGCAAAGGAATGGGTTTTGTGGTAATAATTCTCCATTCCTTAAAAAATGGGAGGATTTTATGGGAAGGGGAAGATCATTCCAGAAAGACAGAGGCACATGAATAAAGGCCAGAGGACAAGCATATTTAGGAATTGTCAATTAATCCAGCTGATACATGGTGGCTACTTATTAGGAAAAAGGGCAGGAAAATCTAGTTAGATCCAAATCAAGGACACTGAATATCAGGGTGAGGGGTCTGTAAGTAATTTTGTAGGCAGTAAAAAGCCATTAAAAATAAGGATTTTAAGCGGGGCTATGTATACTTAGATAAACTTTAGGAAATTTAATCTGGCAGCTTTTTCTAAACTGGGTTGAAGGTGGAGAAAAAAGGTGGAAAAAGAAGGCATGAGGCTGTTACTATTGTCCATGGAAATAGTAACAAGACCTGTCTTAGGGAAAAGCTGATAAATAATAATCAAACTCGTAACATCTGACAGAAACAGTTTGGCAGGAGGCAGAACATATGCAAATGAAAGTGTTAAGAGCCACACACAGTCGGGGACAACTGGGAATGAAAAGCATGCACTTAATCCTGACATCAACTAATGACAAGGTAATATTGATTTTTACAAAATTCTGAATTTAACATGTGTTTTCCAGATCAAAACTGCAGAGCCCACCTATATTGCCAACCTGTGGTGCTGGCACTGAGGAGCCAAGAGCCCTGTAGTGTAGATGGGGTGGGAGACCAGGGCATAAATGCACATGCTCTTATGTGAGCAGCTACATGGAGCAGCTTGTGGCAGGAACTCGAGCAGCTGATGACTGTCCCCAAAGAGCACATCTACATGTTTGTTCAGCCCCCCTCACAGCTCCTGCCCCATTCTGACGAAAAAGCCTGCTAACATTTAGTCAGCGTTTTATTTAGAAAGATAGTGCCTTGGCTGGTATTTTCACTTGTGGGAGCTGGCTGTCCTAAATGTAGCAGGAAAGTGCCCTGAAACCCACACACTAGGTCAAAGAAGGTACAGAGTAGGGCCAGAGTATTCCCTCTGGAAGTGAATGCTAGTCAAGGAATACAGTAAGGATGGAGCCAGAGATACAAAGAACCCTAAGGTCCCTGTCCTCACCTCCAGGGAATAAGGATTTATGAAGCACAGCTGGTGGGGAATTAGCCACAGGACACTAATGGAAATTCCAGGTATTGAATCCAACAAAACCTGTGAGAACTTAGATCCCTTTGATGAGCCTCATGTTGATGGGTTGCACCTTCAGATAGAAATGAAGAGGATCATTTCCTTAACACAGAAAAGCAAGAGGTGGTCAAGGTTCCTTTTAGAACCGCAGAGTCCTTCTGCATAGAGCAGGGCAGCCTGGTGAAGCAACCGTCAGCTGTAGGAAGGAAGACCATCTCCAACATGACTGGGAACGAGGAGCTGTCCGTGGTGCTGGAGCGGCCTTTGTGTGAGCCTTCTTGGAAGATGTCTATTAGCTGCCGTATGACAGGTGTTGTGTCAGGTACTTTAAGCACATTGCATTCTTTAATCCTCACAGCAACCCTGTACTGTTAGTGTTTTTATCAGCCTTGTTTCTGCAGATGAAGAGACTAATGCTCAGAGCTTCACTTTCTGCCGTATCCAATTTGGATGATATGAATAACATTTTCAGACATCAGATTTGAGGAATTCCAGCCTAACAAAGACAGCATATTTGTTAACACCCTTTCTCTGGTCTGGATAGAGATATTTTGTTTCTTTTGGAGGTGGAAGTGGTGGGAACTTACACCAAAGGCAACAGAGTTTAACTCATAGGAGAGTCTTTAAAGAGAAAGATTAAGTATTTAGACTTAATCTATTTTAGACTGTTGATTACAAAGTCATTCAGGAACTTTAAATATGTTTGTTAAAAGAGAAGGAAAAATTAACCCATCCTAATTAGAAGGAAGCAAATCATGAGTTTTTGTAAAAATCAGCAAGACCTTTTTACTCTTTAACAATTTTCTCTTTTCTTTTTCTTGGGTATAAGCTGAAAAAAAAAATCCTCCAAGACAGAGAAGGTAGAGGGCAAATAAAGGCCTATCTTTCATTAATTTGGGAGAAATCTTTGCTAGGGCAGTTGAAGCCTTAATAAAGAAAAATCCATGTGGGCCTTTGATGCCAAACATCAGTAATTCTCAGGATCTAAAACATCATTTAGGCTAGGGAAAGGATTTTGCTCAAATCTCAATGTTACAAAAATTCAGGGGGTGTTCTTAATGCATGGCATTTAAGCTAGGACCAAGGCTGACACCAAGTGAGGGGTTCTCAACCTGGGTCCCTAGACCTGGGGGATGGGGGAGAAAGAAGTCCATGGATGGGCTCTGGACAGTCTATGCATACCTTAGAAATGTACGCAAAATGTTGTTTATAAATGCATTTTTACAGGGAGGGGGTGATAGCTGTCAAGAAAATCTCAAGATGTCCAAGAACATCCATAAAGTAAAGATCTACTGGTTTAAATATTCACTCCAGAAAGTTAAGACTTGGAGAGTAAAGCATCTAATTATATCTATGTATTTATATTTCTGGATTTGAAATAGGCAGACCCTATCAGTATGACATTTATGATAATTCAGATTAATGATTTGTACTTGTATATTTTAGTAAAGAGTTCTGGTTTTATGGGAGACAGGCCTAATTAAGTAGAAACCGTATGTTGTTTTTTTTTCCCAATTAAATGTATTCCTCAAGGGAGCCTATAAAGTGAGAGAAAACATCAGTCAGGAAAGACCTGATGAGAGCTCATGATGTGGCAAAGCTATCACTCACTTGCCTGAAATTCAGTAAGGCTCCCTATGTTAGACATTCACATTCTAGCACAAATTCTGGAGGTCATTCCATGTCCCCATCTATCACCACGTGGCCCATTAGCCATTGCAGAGACAGGGGAGCAGGGGCAGCACCAAGTGGAGCCCACTCTCCTTTTTGCCCACTCAGCAAAGTTGTTTACTAAACTCTGGTGGCCAAACATTTTACTCAGCTAGAGGAAGGTAAGAATCAGGACTCAGCTGGATTTTTAAAGCCCACAGATTCAACCTGGAGGAAGAATGGATGAGTGCATATAAACTTCTCTTCTTCCTGAACTCCCATCCTCTATCTTTGCCTGGCTTACTATACAGTGATTTACAGAGCAATGTGTGAGAGTGTGTGTGTGTGTGTGTGTGTGGCCACACCATCCACGAAGAACATTTGATTCCTCTCAAGTGTCTTTGACAGCTCAGTGAGCTGACATAACCCAGAAAAATGTGGTGTTATTTTGATAAGGACAGAGATGCAAGTATAGCTTAGTTATCTCAGGGTTTCCCCTGAAAAGAGCTAAACTTACTGAAGACAAAAAGGGAGTGATCAATAGGCTGTGATCCATGGGGTCCTAAAAGCTTCTGGGGTCCTAGGAAGTTGGGGATTCTGGCAATGTGGAGGATTTATATCCTCCACATAAACTTGTCCAGCACCATCACTTTTTCTCAGGACAGAGGCAGGTGTGAATGGGAGGCAGATGGGACCTGGAATGAGCCCAACCCTGTGAGATAAAGCAGGCACAAGGGCTGCAGATCTAGTTGTAGAGACGTTGGTGGTGAGGGGATGATGGCAAGTCAGAATTTTCAAAGGGGAGCTGTGGTTGTCAGCATCTCATTTCCCAAGAGTAGGGTATTGGGCAGGGGTGCTAGGCCTTAGTGTGTCAGAGTCTTAGCAGGGGAGACCACAAGGCCACCCAGAACAATCCCCACAGGGGTCAAATATGTAATCCAAGGAAGAACCGAAGCTGGAACCCAGTGTCTTGACTGTCCAGTCATTGCCCTTGTCACTCTCCTGTATGTGTCAGGTCCCACTCCCTACTCCCCTGCCTTCTACTGCCCTTCCCCAACTCTGCAGAGAAGAGGCCAGGAGCTGCCCCTGACTTGTATAGCTCCCCAGTGGGGAGGACCTGGAAAGGTTCTTTCTTGGCTGGCCACAGTCTACCAGGAGGCCAGCAGTTGTGAAACCAGCTTGATTTTATGGCTTTCTTGGTAGCTACTGAAGCCCCCACAGCAATAAGATAGCAAACATAGGGCATGTTCCAGGAATTGCTCCAGGGCTTCATATGTCTGATATTTAACCATCTCAACATCTCCATGTGGTAAGCACTGTAACTTTCCCTATTTTACAGATGAGGGACCTATGAACAGAGATGTTAAGTAACCTGCCTAACATTGCACCGATAATGAGTGCCAGAGCTGAGATTCAAACCAGAGAGTTGGGCTCCGAAGTCCACGCTCTTCACCACTATCTTATCCTGCCTCTCGACTCTTAGAACCATGCATTAGGCTGTCTTTCTCCTACACAGTAGTTTTGTCCCCCAAAACTAAGCATTGCCTTTGCTTACCCCAAATCTCTCTGGCCCAAAGAAGAAAGCAGGAGAATGCCTTTGGGCATTCATCAGGATGCATATTAAAGGGAGGGGTTCAGAGTGAGCTCTGCTTGGGGGTCCCATTTCACCACTGCTTTCTGCAAGTCAGAAATGATGAGGAATTCCTAGTGGAATCCCCCAGTTTCTTTGACTCCTACCTTGTTGCTCAGCAAGAGAGAGAGGTGGTCTGTGGTGTTGTGTCAGCTGACACAGGTGAGGAGGAAGGGCACCTACAGAGAGGGTGGATGGTGCATCATTTCTGAAGCAGCACAAACTGACCATGTCCTAGTGCCAGCAAATGCCACCTCCACCCCCTTTCTGGGCCTTAATCTCTGAGACAGGGAACCCTTGTTGGTGTATAGGAAAGTGCATCTTGGTACTCAGACCTAAGGACATTGAGACTTACACTGTTGTGAAGTTTCGTGTGAACTCCACAACTTCGTGTTGTGAAGTTTTTGTTTAAATAAAACTGATAGTGCCTCCTTGAATTAAAGAACTGAGAGCACTCAACTTGTAAGTCAGTGAGCGGGTAATTTCCTTTATCATGAGCTTCACGGCTTCTTGCTTATAGTAATTTTACTATAAAAGTTAAATATTATCAAGAAGCTGAACATTGTTTTTCCAAGTCATTGAAGTAAATTTATGGTACAGTGAAGTTGTTACATTACATTCCCAACAAGTGAAAAAGAAAATCTGATGAAGAATATGTCCCCTTTCCTAGTGAAAGTGTCTTTGTGCATGAGGCTAAATCTACATGTATTACATTGAAGCATGCAATAATGAAATTTGACCTCAGGAATGAGAGATACCCAGGGAGAAACTTGTGGTCATAGTTTCCAGATGCCTTGGGGAAAAGTCAACTGTATGGGAATCTGAGATTTGATCTTATTTTCAGCCAAACACTATGATGCACAGCACTAGCAAAGCATTAATGCCATTAGTACTTGGTCTGAATTCCATAGGTGTGTTCCATAGATGGCAGATATGTGAGAACCTCTTTTCTCCACTTCATTTAATGTGCCTCTCTCTCGTAGAATCATGAAATGTCAAAACTTAAAGCAACCCCAGAGATCCTCTGTTCTGTGCAGATGAAGAAACAGAGGCTCAGTGAGGGAGAGTGACTTACCCAAGTTTACACTGCAAATGACCAGCAGAGCTAGGAACCCAGGTCACCTAATACTCTGGGGACAGTACCGATGACCCTTCTCCAGCTCCAATTTCAGCCTTTCCCTAGAGGTTGAAATGGGATCGATTCTTTCACCCATTAACTCTGAGCTATGATCATGCCCTCCCACCTAAAAGCGTCTTCATGGCCCATCAATATTAATGGATGGTGAAGGTGTGGACTTTGCTATAGTTCATAAATACAATGGGGATGCGCTTTATACACAGACACATGTGCACTTTGAATTCCTTGGAGATTTATTTAGATTTAACTCTTGCATTCTTGAATGTCTAGTCTCTCAGCAAAGCAATAAGCTTGCAGTTGGGAACAAGTGGTGACCAGATTGGGGCAGAGGATGTAGATCACATTGACCCCAGCCTTCAGGGACATATTGACAGTGTAGCCCAGAGGGCTGCTGCTCAAGGAGAGCCGCTGAAGAACTGCATCCCAACCTACCCAGCCAGCCCTACTGCCCACCATTCTCCCTGGGACCTAGCCTTGGAAGCCCCCACTTCCAAGATTGTCACTTCCACTGCATTTTGTTGGTCAAGCAGGTCACTAAGGCCAGCTCAGATGCAAGGAGAGGGAGTAGCCTATGTATGCAGGGAGGGCAGGTATTGACAATGCCCATCTTTGCAGACTATCCAACTACAGTAAGCAGACACATTATCATAGAGGGTAACCTACCTGTCCCTTCCCTCACTAAGTTAGTGACTGCACTGCTAGCACCGAGAACAGCTTCAATACTAGGAAATATTTTGGGGAGGTAGATGGCAGGAAGAAGGAGGGAGAAAAGTCATTAGTTTGAGATAACGGTTAAGGAATTAAGCCTGGGGAAGATAAGGCAGGATGTAAATTGTGGATATTAGGCAGGTAGGGGTGCGGTGAGTGCTGGAGAAAAACTTTGTCTACTTCCTTTACGGGCTCAGCGTCTGTTCGGGTGGATTGGAGACAAAGGCTGGCACAGTTCAAAAAAGTACGGCAAAATGTATTTATTTATTATTTATATCACATACAATTGTAATGAAGATTATTTTCAAAGACAAAAAAAGCATCCAACATCCCACCAGCTGGACACAGTTGTGTTCATTTTTCTTTTCAATCTTAATTCCTCCTTAAATATGTTTTACATCTCTGTTATCATCCTGTGTTGGGCATGGGTTCTGGGCTTTTCACCTGGACTCATTTTATAAATGCTGTTCTGATGTGAGCTGCCGCCTTTGTCTACATCCTTTTAGAGGCCACATTTTATTCCGGTTGAGGGAGATTTGTTATGGACCAATGATCTGAGCACGATTAACAAGGGTGACTCAGGTCTCCTGTGGTCCTGTCACCCACTGGTGAATGGGTAAGGCCCTGGGGAAGCTAGACCTGGCCCCTCCCGGGCTCTGGGGGGCTCTGTCCCTGCCCAAGATGCCCTGCTGGGGTTGAAGCCCTCAGGGTGCTCCATGAATGTTTACAGCTGCCAGCAGGAAGCACTCTTCCTTTAAGCGGAGAGGCAAGCTGAGTTTTTTCCTCCTTTTCTCTTCAACCTTTCAAGGAGTTTGTTGGTTTCTGAAAACTATTAAGCTAGGGCACGAAGGTTTAGATTTCTCATCTCTTACAAGGGCTTACATTTCTTCCGGGAAGGGGGATTTAATTTTACTGTTGTAGCAATTTTTCACCACAAGAATCTGCTGACTTCTTTTTCTGATACTGAGATGCCAGGTTTGGCACATTCTGGGCAGGTGGAGGGCATCCTCCTCTCTCTGCAATGTCCTCTACTCTCTGCCCATTTAAATTCCACCTATTCTTCAAAACCCATTTCACATCCTTCGATGTCCTCCTTGAAGCCCTCCCTGGCCTTTTGCACCCATACTCAGGTTTCTGACATCTTAAAATATTTACCGCTTGCTCATAGTCACATTCTCCTAGAAGGCATCATGGTGTCATAAACAGACCCTGGGCTGGAAAGCAGGATACTTCAGATCTTGTCCCACTGCTAACCATCTGTGTGACCTTGGATAAGTGTTTGTACTCTCTGGGCTTTAGCTTCTTCATTTTAAAACGACGGCTAATCTCTGTTATTCCTTTCTGCTATGAGTCTATGATCCGAGTTCTTTGACCTTTGAGGTCGCCCTTGCACATCACTCTAGAGACTGTGGAAATTGCCCTGGTTAATTTATGCTTATTTCCTCCAATGACCTTCAATCTTTCTGCTCATAAGACATCATTTGGACAATGTGAAAATGTGCTTGCTATTGAAAACATGGATTGGGTCTCTTCCACAAGCTTCTTCATCTCCTACCCCTGCTTATCTACTTCTTTTCATCCAATAAGTAGACTTCAGACTTCATTCTTTCTTGTGGTTGATGCTGAGTCTCTGACTATGATACAGTGCTGCAAATGGAAGCATACTTTCTGAAGGCTGTACTTCAAACACTCTATTAATGCAACACGCCACATACCAATCCCAGTAGAATGCCCACAAACCAATTTGGCTCGTCTTTGATGAGGCAGAGATGCAAGGCAATAACTACTCCTCTCCAGGGGAGAAGGGATTAGTGTGAAGGCGGCTGAGATCCTACCATCTCCATCACTGGAGCATGAAGGCCCACTGCAAGGACAAGCAGTCTGCCCCTGGACATCCATGTTTGCTCAGCTTAAGATTGCTCAAGATTTGGCTGTGCTGAAAAGGGGGATAGGAACAGTATTGAGGAAGATGGACATGATTTGGCTTAAAATCAGAAAAAGCCAGAAATTTCTAAGGCTGGTTTTATGTCCAAAAATGTGAGGCCCTCGGGGGGAACCACCATGGTGGTTAGCCTGTAGCCACCAAATGAGAGAACCTCCTTGGTACCCAGTCAAAGCCTCCACCTGCTCTCAGGACTTACTCCACCACATTCCCTCCTCTTCCATCCTTGGCACAAATCCTACATTTCCCTCTTCTGATACCCCATTCTCTTCCCTCTGCTTGGGATGCACGGGCCCAAATCACCCCCCTCAACATTCCACTCACTCACTGGGGCAAAAAGAAGCTTACATAATGCCTCTGCTATGGGCTTTGCAGTCTCCATGACTTCAGTCTAAATCCTAGCTTTTCTTCCTCTAGGGCAGGTGACTTAACCTTTCTGAGTAGCCTCCATTTTCTCCTTTGTAAAATGGGGCTAATTATCGCTGCCTTGCAGGGTTGCAGTAAGGATTATATGAGATAGTGAAGACTTGCAGCATTGAACACAGTGCCTGGTATATCACAGGGGCCCAATGAGTGGCATTCTCACCATTGTTTCCCTTCTGTAAACGTTTTATGAGCAATAGTATGGTGTTATATTTATGTAGACATAGAACCTATCCCACTGCTAGAGAGAAAACTTCTTGAAGGTAGTAATTATTTGACGCTCTTGTTGATCCCTTTCAGTGCCAAGCACGGAGCTTTGCGTAGAGTAAATTCTTAATACACTTTGTTCAAATGAATCCACTAAGTCATTTTATCTGCCTTTTCCCTCTGATTATACCCAACAAAGACATGAGAAAGTCATTGTTGAAAAAACAGGGCAAGAAATAATTTCTTTCTACATTTTTAGGCCACATTTTATTAAGAGTGCAGCTTTGGGGTCTTGCCTCTTAAACTGTAAATCCAGGGAGGAGGGAGGGGATGGAGACCATGACCTTTTATGTGTGCTTTCAGTATTTACTGCTCTGCGGGGCACTTGCTGAATATTTAAGTGTGTTGTTATTCAGGATAAAAGCTTGTAGAGTGACAGATCTGGGAGCAGAAAGGCAACTTGGTAATGGATTTTATCTCAGACAAATGCAGGAGAAAGCCTGCTTAAAGGCTATAATTGCCCCAACTGCTCCAGCCCCATCCTGCAATCCTATTCTCCCCTCACCAATGCAGCTCTGGTATCCTTTCTGTGATAAGCCCCTGGGCCTCACTCTTCACTCCCCACCACTAGGAGGGAGAAACCTGGTGGATGAGCGGTCCCTTTCTTGGCATGCCAAGTTGAGATCCATTGTGCAAGAATTCTCTACATTCTGCTGAGGAGTGGTCCAGCCGATGAGGAAGTTGTGACCTGATCTGACTATGGGTTGAATGTTGGTAACCCTGGCAAGATACAAAAAAGCTCAGATCAACAGAGGCAGCATAGAACAGACTTGTGGGTAAGAGCACAGACTTGAGTCAGACTGCCTGAATTTGCATCCTAGTTTCATCCTTTGCTTTCTTGTAACCTTGGACATGTTATTCAGTTTCATTGAACCTCAGCTTCCTTATCTGTAAGATGGGAATGATAGAAAGAATGCCTACTTCGTAGGTTAATTATGAGGCTCCAAGGCACTATCATAAGTTAAGTTACCTAGAACTGTGCCTGAAATATAGTTAAGAGCTATGCAAGTCTTAGCTATTATTATTTTAGAGCTATAGGAGCCATTCCCCTAAATTGTATGCAAAGCTGTGTATCTCATGTTTCCTTTGTGCCTTAGCTTGGTTGATTCTTATTCCTGTACAGTGGAAAGGGTTAACTTCTGCAGTGTCCACGCAGGAGATGAAGGTAGATGTGGCAGCAAGGATGGAATAGAGAAGGATAAGGGAGATCTATAGGAGGAACTCATGGCAGTCTCATGTGGAGCTGAGGGAAAGGGAAGATCCAGGGATGTCACCCAGGGGACCAAGGCTCAAGATCTGTGGGTGATGATATCATAAATGAGACAAGGGATGCCATAGGAAGAGAGGTTCCTATGGGGATAATGAGCTTGGAAGTCCTGCAGAATATTGGGAGAGCAGGTGGAGATGCCCCCAGAATGTTGAAATTATGATTTTGGAGCTTTGGAAAGAGGTCTAAATAAAGCTATAGATTTTAAGAGTCACTAATATTTGCAGTGAACTCCATGAGAACCAGTAGGATCCTTCAGACAATTTGCCACAAAATGTCAAATGGCTGATCCAGTGACAGAGAGTAAATATTTCAGGCTTTATGGGCTATGCAATCTCTGTTGCAAGTACTCAACTATGTCACTGGTTTGAAAGTAACCATAGACCATATGTAAATGAACGGGTGTGTCTGTGTTCCGATAAAGCTTTATTTACAAAACAGATAAAGAGTTAGTCTACACCTACCCTACTCCTGATCAGCATCTTACACATTGCAGGTATAGGATAAATATTTGTTAGATTTATCCACTAGCTCCAGAAATTGTCTCAAGTTCAGGCAGATTTAAAAAAAAATGAAATTCCTAGGTGCTCAAAGTTTTGTTAATGACACATGAAAACAGCCACAAAAACAGGTAAGGGAGAGAGTGTTTAGATTGCTGCTGCTATACATAAAACAAACCACCATGAATTACAGACATACTGTTGGGTTGTGAAGTATCCAGCCAGAAACCTTTTCTGAACCAAGTCCTAGGCCCTCAGCCAAGTATGATAAATCAGACGGGTGAATTGCAGGGCCAGGTGATGTGAGAACCATTTGATTTTAAACCTCCTGAGGGCCAATGCTGGTGGGCAAGGTGAGAAGCCTTGGCTTCCAGAAGTGCACTCTTAGAGCCCTCAGGGACCTTGAATGGCACTCTTGTTATGTCCAGGAAATCAACTGCAAATACATTAAATAATTAAGAAACTGCCCACAAGTATTGCAGCTTCCATTGCAAAGAAGTGGCGATGGGAAGAAATGGGAGAAAATCAGCACTAGAAGAGGAGTTGAAGCCGTGTGAGGGAGTGGGCATTTTTCACTCATTTCTAGTCATAGAAAATGACAGAGAGAGAGAGAGAGAGGCTTCCTCATAAACAATAGAGTAATACAGCGGATTATGAGTAGAAGTTATTAAAAGAGTTGAGTCGACACAAGAGCTGAGGGTTTCAGCTGCTAAATTAAACTTAGTAGTAGCTCAGGTGAACCACCCTGAGGACGGTTCACATTCCTTCTTGTCTTATACTTTTGGTTGGTAGATCAAACCACCCAAGTCTCTGTTTTGCTTTTGAAGTCTGAACTGTACATCTCAATTCTTTGGTCACCTTCCTGGGGAAAATTCCAGGGTCTTGGACATCAAGCAATGGGAGAAAACCTAGAGAAGAGGCTCATGTTTTACTGAAGGCTGCAAAAAGTATGTGTCTTAAGAGCTTGATGAAGCCCAGGGTTCCTGGGCAGGCTGTGTAACTCCGAGATACTGAGTGTTTATAGTTCCAGTAACGGTAGTAGCTGTGTCATGTGCCGCAAAATTATGTTTAAGTTAATGACATAGATGTTGGTGGTTTCATAAGATTCTAATGGAGCTGAAAAATTTCTATTGCCTAGTGACATCTTGATGATCCTGACCCTGCATAGGCCTAGACTAACGTGTGTGTTTGTGTCTTAGTTTTTAACAAAATAATTTTAAAAAATTTAAATAGAAAAAAGCGCTTATAGAATAAGGATTTAAGAAAAATATTTTTGTAAAGAAAGAAATATTTGAAAGAAACTGTTTTTGTATAGCTGTATAACGTGTTTGTATTTTAAGCTAAGTTACAGATGTCAAAAGGTCACAAAAAAGTTTTAAGTTTATACAGTAAAAAAGTTACAGTTAGCTAAGGCTAATTTATTATTAAGGAAAGAAAAAAATGTAAATAAATTTAGTGTAACCTAAGTGTACATTGTTTATAAAGTCTACAAGTAGTAACGATCTATGCCTTCACATTCTGTCACCACTCACTCACTGACTCACCCATTGCCACTTCCAACCCTGCAAGCTCTACTCATGGCAAGTGCTCTATACAGTTGTGCCATTTTAAATCTTGTATACTCTATTTTTACTATACCTTTTCTCTGTTTAGTTACATTTAGATACACAATAGTTACCATTGTATTACAGTGGCTTACAGTATTCAGTACAGTAACACGCTGTACAGGTTTGTAGCTTAGGAGCAGTAGGCTATACTATAAAGCCTAGGTGTATAGTATACAATCTAGGTTTGTGTAGGTGGACTGTACAACATTTGTGCAATGATGAAATCACCTATTGACACATTTCTCAGTATGTGTCCCCATCGTTAAGTGACACATGACTGTATATGCACATATAAACATACATAAACATGCACACATGTTTACATGTGTGTATATATGTATATATGTGTGTATACATGCATATGTGTATTTGTATGTGTGTGTTTATACATATGTATCTATATTTGTATTATGTATACTGACAAGTTTCTTTTTTTCTTTTTTTTAAAGACAGGGTCTTGCTTTGTTGCCCAGGCTAGAGTGCAGTGGCACAGTCATAGCTCACTGCAAGCATGAACTTCTGGGCTCAAGTGATCCTTCTGCCTCAGCCTCCTGAGTAGTTGGGACTACAGGTACACACTACCATGCCCAGCTAATTTTTAAATTTTTTTGTAGAGACAGGGGTCTCGCTTAGTTACCCAGGATGGTTTTGAACTCCTGGCTCCAAGTGATCCTCCCACCTCAGCCTCACAAATTGCTGGGATTACAGGTGTGAGTCACCATGCCCAGTGAACAAGAAATTTTTTTTTTTTTTTAGATGAGTCTCGCTCTGTCCCCAGGCTGGAGTGCAGTGGCATGATCTCAGCTCACTGCAACCTCTGCCTCCTAGGTTCAAGTGATTCTCCTGCCTCAGCCTCCCAAGTAGCTGGGACTACAGGCATGCACCACCACGCCCAGCTAATTTTTGTATTTTTAGTAGAGATGGGGTTTTACCATATTGGCCGGGATGGTCTCGATCTCTTGACCTTGTGATCTGCCCGCCTTGGCCTCCCAAAGTGCTGGGATTACAGGCGTGAGCCACCGCACCTGGCCCTAACAAGTAATTTTTTAATGCTTATATTGGTTGCTGACAGGTCCCACACCATCCAAATCTGTCTCATCTCTGTTTTAAGGTAGTGAGAGTTCAGATACAGAGTAAGCACAAGAGAACAAGGTGAGTCTGTATTTGGTTCCTGAGTCTAGGTAGTATTTGGACAGCAAGAATTGAAAGGAATACTTGATTTTTAAAAATCAAGATATTAAAAAATTTAAAGATTTTAAATTCTCTATTTCTAGGCCCATTCTCCAACATGGTAGTGCCTGCCAGAATTGAGCAGTGGTAGCTGAGACCACTTCGGACTCAACTTACACTCTTCCATTCACATGGGCCCTCCTGGCCTTCTTCTTGGGTTGGCAGTACCTGCTTGTCCTGAGACTTTTTTGTTTGGTCCCTTGGCCTCCATGATCAAGCCTGTCTTCTCCACTTTGCCACCAAACTGTTCTTTCTAGATCTCAAGTTCAATCAGACTACATCTTTCTTAGGGCTCCCCAGTCCCTAAAAGCAAAGCCTAAGCTTTCTTTTATGGTAACAGGGCTTTCTGTCACCTGCCACAGCCTCCTCCTTCTTAAGGGCAGTGATTTCTTATCACTTTCTGCTGCATGCCCTATAATCCCATGACATTCAACTCTCTGATTCTTCTGGACAGAACCCTTTTCTTTCATCAGGACGCAGCACATGCATTTTCCACCAACTCAAATACCTGGTGGATGTCTACCCATGCTTTAAAACCCAGCCAATTTGCTACCTTCTGTGTGAAAGCTTACCTGATCTCCACCCTTTCTCACGTCTTCTGCTGTTTCTGTGGTATGCCACTTATTACTTTATTATAATTATTTGGGTATGACTTTGGGGTTCTATCTTGACTGAATCTTAGCTCTTCTGCTTTTTATCTGTGTGGCTTTTGTCAAGTTATTTTAACTTCTTTGGGCCTCAGTCTTACAATCTGTAAAATGTGGATGTTAAGAAGAACTACTCATAGGGGTGCTGGGAGGTCTCAATGCAGTTATGTGTACGCTCAGGCTTACTTAGCACAGTGCCTAGTGTATAGTAAGTATTCAATAAATTATAACTTTTCTTCTCCACTTCACCTTGAGTTTATAAAACTTAGGGATATAACTCAAATATCTTGGTAAATAAAATGCCTAGATTTGCTACTACAGTATGGCTGCTTCCAATTTTATGTTGCTAATAAAAACACACTCCAATGAAAAGTAGGAATGAGTATTTTCCAGGATTGACTACATGTTAGGACACAATACAAGTATCACAAATTTTTTAAAAAAATCAAAATCATACAAAGTATCTAATCTGAGCACAATGGACTAAAACTGGAAATCAACAATAGAGGAACATTTTAAACTATACTAATACATAGAAATTAAACATGCTCCTGAACGACCAATGCGTGAAGGAGAAAATTAAGGATAAAATTTTAAAAATCCTTGAAACAAATGAAAATAAAACACAACATCTCAAAATGTATGAGACACAGAAAAAGCATTATTAAGAGTCAAATTTATAGCAATGAATGTCTACATAAAAAAATTAGAAAGACTTTAAATAAACAACCTAATGATGCATCTCAATGAACTAGAAAAGAAAGAATAAGCCAAACCCAAAATTAGTGGAAAGAAATAAATAATAAAGATTGTAGCAGAAATAAATGAAATGAGACAAAAATACAAAAGATCAACAAAACAAGAATTTTTTTGAAAAGACAAACAAAATTGAGAAATCATTAGCTATATTAACCAAGAAAAAGCAGAAAAGACCCAAATATGTAAAATCAGAAACAAAAAAGGAGACATCACAACAGATACCATGGAAATACAAAGGATCATTAGAGACTACTATGAATGGCTATATGCTAATAAGTTTGAAAATCTGGAGGAAATGGATAAATTCCTGGGCACATACAACCTACCAAGATTGAACCAAGAAGAAATAGAACACCTGAACAAGCCAATAACATGTAATGAGATTGAATCTGTAATAAAAAGTCTCTCAATAAAGAAAAGTCCAAGACTAGATAGCTTTACCACTCAATTCTACCAAACCTTTAAAGAATAATTAATACCAATTTCTTCTCAAACTATTCAATAAATTGAAATGGAGGGAGTTTTTCTTAATTCATTTTTTGAGGCCAGCATGGTCAGGATACTAAACCAGACAAGGCAACAACAAAAAAAGAAAACTACAGGCCAATATCCCTGATGAACCTAGACATAAAAATCCTCAAAATACTAGCAATTTAAATCTAATAACACACAAAAAATGATAATACACAATGATCATGTGGGATTTATCCCAGAAATGCAAGGATGGTTCAACATATGCAAATCAATAAATGTGGTGCATCATATCAGTAGATTGAAGGACAAAAACCATATGATCATCTCAATAGATGCAGGAAAAGCATTTAATAAAATTCAACATCTCTTCATTATAATAATTCTCAATATATTGGGTATAGAAGGAAAGTACCTCAACAGAATAAAGGCCATCTATGACAAATTCACAGTTAACATCGTATAGATTGGGGAAAAGTGAAAGCTTTCCATTTAATAATTGTAACAACCCAAAGACTCTGACAAAAAACTTCTAGAACTGATAAACAAATTCAATGAAGTTATAAAATACAAAATAAACATACAAAACCAGTATTGTTTCTATACACAAACAACAAACTAGCTGAGAAAGAAACCAAGAAGGCAATCCCATTTGCAAAATCTACATAAAAAATACATAGGAATAAATTTCACCAAAGAGGTGAAAGATCTCTATAAGGAGAATTGCAAAATACTGATGAAAGAAATTGAACAGGATACAAAAAAAAAAAAAAAAAATGGAAAAACATACCATGCTCATGGATTAGAATAATTAATATTATTAAAATGACCACACTACCCAAGTAATCTACAGATTCAGTGCAATCCCTATCAAAATGCCAGTGACATTCTTTACAGAGATAAACAAAAATCTAAAATATTTATGGAACTACAAAATCTTCCAAATAGCCAAAACCAAAGCAATTCTCAGAAAAAAAAGATGGATGCATTACACTAGCATTACACTATTTTAGACTTCAAAATATACTACAAGGTTGTAGTAACCAAAACAGCATGGTACTAACATAAAAACGGAAGCATAGACCAATAGAACAGAATAGATAACTCAGAAATTAATCCACACATCTATAGCCAACTAATTTTGACAAAGCCACCAAGAACACATGTTGGGGAAAGTGCAGTCTTTTCCATAAATGGTGCTGGAAAAATTGGATATCCATATGCAGAAGAATAAAACTAGACTTTCACTTCTCCCCTGTACAAAAATCAACTCAAAATGGATCAAAAACCTAAATGGAAGACCTAAAACTATAAAACTACTAGAATATAACACAGGAGAAATGATTCAGAGTTTTGATCTGGGAAAAGATTTTATGAATAAAACTTTAAAAGCATAGACAACAAAAGAAAAAATAAACAAATGGGATTATATCAAACTAAAGTTTCTGCACAACAAAGGAAACAATCAATAAAGTGAAAAGACAACCTACAGAGTGGGAGGAAATATTTGGAAACTCTCCATCCAACAGGGGATTAATATCCAGAATATGTAATGAACTCAAACATCTCAACAGCAAAAATCCAAACAATCCAATTAAAAAATAGGCAAATAATTTGAACAGACATTTCTCAAAAGAAAACACACAGATGGCCAACAGGTGTATGAAAAAATCCTCAGTATCACTAATCATCAGGGAATTGCAAATCAAAACCACAATGAGGTATTATCTCATCCCAGTTAGAAGGGCTATTATCAAAGACAAAAAATAACAAATGTTGGTGAGGATGTGGAGAAAAGGGTGCTCTTATATGCTTTTGGTGGGAACATAAACTAGTAGAGTCACTATGGAGAACAATACAGAGGTTCCTTATAACACTAAAAATAGAACTACCACATGATCCAGCAACCTTACTTCTGGATATTTATCCAAAAGAAAGAAAATCAGTATACCAAAGAAGCATGTGCACCCCTATGTTTATTGCAGGAGTATTCACAATAGCCAAGAAATGGAATCAGCCTAGGTGTCCCACAACAGATAAGTGGATAAGGAAATTGTGGTATATATACACAATGGAATACTATTCAGCCGTAAAAAAGAATGAAAGCCTATCATTTGAAGCAATGTGGATGGAACTGGAGGACATTTTATTAAGTAAAATAAGCCAGCAACAGAAAGCTAAACACTGCATGTTCTTACTCATATGTAGGAGCTAAAAAAAAAAAAAAAAAAAAAAGTTGATCACATAGAAGTAAAAAGTAGAACAGAGGATACGAGAGGTGGGGGAAGGTAAGGGAAGTGGGGAACGGGGAGAGATTTGTTAAAGGATATCAAAGTATAACTGGGTAGGAGGAATAAGCTCTGGTGTTCTATAGCACTGTAGGATGACTGTAGTTAACAATAATATAGTACATAGTTAGAATATACAAATAGCTATAAGGAGGATATTGAAGGTTCTCAACACATAGAAGTCGTAACTGTTGGAGATAATGTATATGCTGATTTCCCTGATCTGATCATTACATTATATGTATTGCAACATCACTGTGCTATACATGATCATAGCCAAAAGGCTGAGAATAGATGCAACAGCACTATGTACCCCAGGGGATATGTTCAATTATTATGGGTCAATTTTAAAAATTAATAAAAAATAAATTTAGTTATTCTGCTGTATGATCTTGGATAAGTGCAAAGAGTGGGATTTTGAAGTCAGATACACTTGTTTTTGAATCCCAGCACTGTGACTTTAAGAATTTACTCACTTCTGGATCTCTCGTTTCTGATAGAAAATAGAGACAATGAGAATCCCTACCTTAACAGATATTAGGATGGTTAACTGGGCAGCAAAATGGCACATCCGGTATAGTGCCTGGCACCAACAATAATAGCTTCCTTCCCACTTTGGGACGGCACAGAGTACATGATTCTCTGCTATGTGAAAGCTCATCTGACATCTCTATTTAGAGGGAGGGAGAGAACCAAGCCAAGCTCCAACCAGGCCTCTTCCTTGTCCAGTCCTGATCCTGACCCTGCAGTCCTGAATCAGCTGTCTCCTTCCCAGCTCATTTGATGGAACATTACAATTTTAAATTGTCAGTCATCAGCACATTTAAATGTCCCGGGACTAGAAAAACACCAGCAGGAATTATTGAAAGCTTTATTGATTTAATCAGATAATTTTGCACAAATTATGGTCCACAAAATTCTGGGTGCTTTGTAGTCTTCCATGAGACAGAGTTTCAGTGTAGCTTAAAACAGAAGCTACTGCCATCCCTCTAGGTAGGATCTAGAAGAGCAAAGAAGGATTAGTGTGAATTAAGATACATGCATGAAGCATAGGGGAGGCATTTGCTGAGAGAACAGGGAACAGTTTCTAAGTAAGCTGGACTATGAGTGTGTAAGGAAATGAGAAGGTGAGAAAGGGAGGTTGAGGGCAGGTAAGAACATCCTTGAATAATATTTGAGGCACTGGGACTTTGTAGGCAGCCGGGAACCATTAAAGTTTTTCAAGCAGGAAGTGGCATGGTCAGAGCTTTGCTTTAAGAAGGTAATTGGCAAGAAGGTGAGTATGGATTGCTTTGGTAGGGGGCAGAACAACTAGAGACAGGGGAATACTTAGGAAGTCTATTGCAATTGTCTGGACAAAAGGTGATAAAGGTTGCACTTGGGCAGTGGAAAAGAGCAAACAAATAGAAAGCATATTGCAGTGGAAAATCTACAGAACTTTTTGACTGACTAGGGAAAGGCAAAGAGAGATGGAGAAGGATGACTCAGGATTTTAGCCTGAGGAAAGTGCCTGAGTTATCTAATTTAGCATTCAGAATGCAGAGCCTATCTATCAACACCTGGCTTTATTCATTTACTCTTAATGTGTGTGTGTGTGTGTGTGTGTGTGTAGTTCTATGTACATATGGAATGCTATACATCAATAACTGAATATCTCTCTCTCACACACACAGTGTCTCTCTCTCTCTTCTATTTCAGTCTTCATTCACCTTAAATGTATGTAATTATTGGCATTGTGAAATGAGGATATGAGGCTTTCTAACTTTGAGAAATTGCAGTTTTTATACTGGCAGTGTAGAGGCTATGTTTTATGATTTTGAAAATATTTAAGCTAGCCATATTGATAATAGTAGCTTCCATTGACTGAGTGCTTATGTGCAATGCTTTACACACATTGCTTCACTTATCCTCACAACAATCTGTGAGATGGACACCGTTAAGGCCCCACTCCCCTTGCCGCATTCCCAAACAATTCCCAACTCCCTTCTCCCTTGCTAACCACCATAAAGACTGACCTCCTTTGCAGCAAGGGTGACCATAGAACCCAGGTCTGGACAATGAGAATATAAATGGCATCTGTTTAGAGAGTTCTAGGTAAGTCATTGGTTTCCTGATAAAGGGACTAGCATAAGAGCAGACAGCTGGTATACTTACTCTGTTCCTTCTTCCTGGCTTGAACATCGTGGATGTGATGCTTAAAGTTCTGGCAGCCATTGGCAACCGCAGATGACAAACACAGAGGTGAAAAGCCAATGAGCACGAGAAAGAAAGAGTGTGTGAGCTGTGATCTCAGTGACAGTGCTGGATGACTGAACCAGCCTTGGAACCCCTATGCCCATGTTTCTGGATAAGTGTTCAAGCCACCTTTAGTTGTTTTTTTTTCTGTTACTTGCAGAAAAATGAACTCTGAAGTGCAGTTATTTGCTCAGGGCCAAACCAGGAAATGGTGGAGCTGGGATGCAAACACAGGTGTCTTTCTGACTCCAAAGTGATGTTATTAGCTATTTAACATATAATTAGAAAGATATTTGGTCATTGCTCCTGGTTCCTGGTACAAGGCTCTTAAAACCCTTGGAATTTCCTGAATAATAAGGGTGATAGAATCATCTTTGTTCTAATGAGCTGATTCTTAGTGGGACCCTAGAAGGCTTGTCACCAGAAAGACCAAGCCTTGGTTAGAAGCTTGGAGCTTTCAACCCCCGCCCCTCCTCCCCACCCACCCAACAGGGAGGGCAAAAGGGGTGAAGATTGGATCAGTCACCAATGGCCAATGATTTAATCAATTGTACCTACATAATGATGCCTCCTTAAAAATTAAATGATGGGGTTGGGAAGCTTCTGAGTTGGTGAACACATGCACATGCTGGGAGAGGGGCACACTCCAACTTCATGAGGACAAAAGCTCACATACTTGGAGCCCTTCCAGACCTCACCCTATGTACCTCTTCATCTGGCTGTTCATTTGTATCCTTTATCATGAACTGGTAAATGTAAGTAGAGTCCTTTCCTGAGTTTTGTGAGTCATTCTAGGAAATGATCCAACATGAATTAGCGAATTTGGGAACTCCAAGTTTACACTTGGTTGTCAGAAGTATAGGGGCCTGGGACTTGCGATTGGTACCTGAAGTGGGGCCACTCTTGTGGGACTGAGCCATTTAACGTGTAGGATTTGATGCTAACTTCAGCTAGATAGTGTCAGAATTGAATTGAATTGTTGGATACAGAGAGTTGGTGTCAGAGAGTTGGAGAACTGGTGTGGAAAATTCCCCACACATTTGGTGTAAAAATTGTCAGGAGAAAAGAAGAACCCTGCTACCACATGTTCTCCCTTCTAGTACCCACTCTGAACAACATAAAGGGTTTTCTTGTTGTGTGTGATGGATTCACCTGCTGTGTTTTCCATGGCTTTTGTCTCTCACTTCTTCCTCCACAGTTTTGGATGTCTTCTAGGTGTCAAGCAGTGAAGCCCAGCCTTAGGAGATAGTGAGATGATTATCATTCAGCCCTGCTCTCAAGTTGCTCATGATATAGAGGAGGGGTTGGCAAAGTATGTTGGCCTGCCGCCATTTTTGCATGACCCATAAGCTAAGAATGGTTTTCACATATTCAAGTGGTTGAAAGAAAATCCAAAGAAGAATATTTTATGACAAGTAAAATGATATGAAATTCAAGTTTCAGCGTCCATAAATACAATTATGATGGAATAAAGCCTCACCGATTTGTTTACTTGTTGTCTACTGCAACTCTTGCACTACAATCATAGAACTGAGTAGTTGCAACAGAGATCATATGGTCTACAAAGCGCTACCTGGCCCTTTAAGAAAAAGTGTGCTGACTTCTCATCTAAAAGGGATGGAATTTATGGATTAGGCAAATGAATACATCATTCTAGGTAGAGAAAGAGAAAGGATGTAGTATAACTAAGATACTTAGAAAATTTTCCCAAAATAGCAGGTGGATCCAAAGCTCTGAGTCTTATCTCTAGACATTTTTCCTTTACAGATAGATTCTATACAAGAGGTGGAGTTGGACAAGGGAAGGGTAATCTGGGATATTTATTAGGTGTAGTTACCTTTGCCTAATGAATGTCTTTTGTTACTCATTCCTTAGAGGCAGGAGTGTGTGCTTCAGTCAGTTTGAGGTCCACCCAGGGAGAACAGATCATGAATACTTCTAATGCACACGGTAAAAATCCCGAGTTGAATAATTTTACTTTCAAAAAAATTTACCGACCTTTTAATTAAGGTCCCCAGAGTCTCCCACGAATTGGCTGTCACCTGAAACTACTGTGTGCTTGGAATTTCTGTGAGCACACAAGACACCCTACTCAGATCCTGATTCCTATAAAGCAGGTACTGTTGTCCTCATGGATCCCATAGACCTTGTGCACATCCCTGGGATGGTGGAAGATTTCTTTCCATGAACCCAACTCTTGTAAAAATCAAGAGAACTGTTTAATTTTTTTTCTTTCCGAAAGAAAGTAAGCGCCAGGAAATCTTCCATAGTAACAGTGCTTGTCATTCACCCACTGTCACATGACTTAGAAAGCACTTTTCTGGGCATTTTTGTTCTGAGCCTTAAAATAACCATGACCTACATAATGTGATCATAATGAAAAATGGTTGAACTATGTAAAAATCCAATTCTGATATACCGATGAAATAAACTTTTGAGACCAATGAGCTCATCCCCTTTTTGTCTTTATTTTACCAAGGAGGAAATTGAGCCTTAGCCAGAAAGGCAGCCAATCAATGGCAACATCAAGGTGTGGGCTTTCCATTTACAATGATGATGATGGCCAAGGCTACCTTATCACTGGCCTAATTAGATATGACATAATTGTCACATTTAATGTGTGTGGGCTATAGGTGGGATGATTCTATAATTTGTTATCCAAACTGAAATGCCTTGGTTCATCAGGCATAAAGCAACCTTTTTCCCTGAGACCTATGGCCATGCTATATGCAGGGTAGGCAGATGCCATAGGCCATGTGACTCATTCTGATAATCAGGTATGTCCCTAAAATTTGCTTCTATTTCCTGACTTGTGTTGCCATTCCTGTGGACCCAGCACCTTGGAATGTCAGCATTTGATGAATGCTGGCCCTGTAGAGATTCAGTTCAGATTTCTCCCACTAATCTCCGGTTTTAGGCCATATTCAGAGCCTGAGCAATAAAGAAATCAGAATGTAACAGGGAAATATGAATGTGTCATGTATTCTTGCATTGACTCAACCCTTCTTTATCTCCAAGGCATTAAATTTCCTGTCTTTAGGTCAGAGAGAATGTTTTCAAACAGGAGTGGGAGACGATTCTAGACAAACCAGTGTGGGATATCCATGCAGAAGTGGAAAGAGAATGAAACTTCTTTTCTTGACATTGTGTGTGCATTTTGTTGTGTTTTGTTTTTAGAAAGTAGTAACAGCTAATCAATGTTTATTGATTATCAGAGGTGTCCTCATCTCTGAGCTATGTGGGAGAACGAAGAAACATGACAGGGAAAGAAAGAGAAAATATAATTATTTCACTATTGCTTATAATAAAGAGCTAACTAAGGAAATAAATAGCTAAGAAAATTAAAAAATACTACACTTATAAAGGCAACTGTTAGAACACAAATACAGACTTTCTTAATATTGGAATAATTACACGTAAAAGCTATAGTGTCTTAGTTCAGGTTGCTATAACAGAATACCACAGACTGAGTGGTTTATAAACAGCAGTAATTTATATCTTACAGATCTGAAAGCCGGAAGTCTGAGATCAGAGTGACAGCATGGTCAGCCTCTGCTGAGGACTGTCTTCAGGGTTGCAGACTGCAGACTTCTCATTGTATCCTCACATGGTGGAAAGAGCAAGATAACTTTCTGCGATCTCCTTTAGAAGAACACTAATTTCATTCATGAGGCCTACTCTCTCATGACCTAATTATCTTCCAAAGTCCCCACCTCCTAATACCATCACACTGGGGTATGGATTTCAACATGTAAATTTTGGTGGGGAGTGGGAGAGGAGCACAAGCATTCAGTCCATAATAACTACATAATAAAAAGATTTAAAAAATGAATTTATTCAACAAGAACACAGTACAAATAATATGATAGGACAAAGACCAAATATATTTTATCTGTTAATAAAAGTAAATCTTCATTAAGATAATTTTCAGAATGGATCACAAAGCAAATCCAACTTTGTTATATGTAAGAGATACATGTAAACAAAGATATTCACAAAGTTTAAGAGTTAAATATACACCAGAGAAATACAAACACAAAGAAAGCAGTGATGGATATCTTAATATCACACAACATAGAATTCAAGACAAATATCATTAAATAGGGAAGGAAGGGTACCTTTTTACATAAAGGATATAAATCAGTTTCAGATAATATTTATAAATAACTATATGCCAAATAATATAGCATCCACCTTCATAAAGCAGAAATTAGACAGAAGAAATAAGCAGATACACTAATAGAAAGGGAATTTAATTCACTTTTCTCTGTCTATTTTATACCAAGAGGACAATAATAAACAGGGATATAGAATACCTAAGTAATTAATGAGACAGACATGATTAATCCATGTAACTAAAGAACACAGAATAAGTTTTTTGTTTTTTCAAAAGCTGTGAAAACATTCATAGAAAGTGATCATATATTAACTCATAAAGAAATATTTAATAAATTCCAAAAAGTAGACATAGTATGGATAACATTGTGTAACTATAATTCATTAAAACTAAACACTGATAACAAAAGAGAAAGCAAAAACTCCTTCCATCTGGAAATTATAAAGGATCTCTTAATGCTCAGAAAGGAAATACAAATCAAAATGGAAGATTGTTTTAGGAAAAAACAGTAATGCAAGTACTCTTTATCAGAATTTGTGGGATAATATGGGTTGAGTTGTGTACCCAAATTCGTATGTTGAAGTCCTAACCCTCATTATCTCAAACTGTAATCTTATTTGGAGATAAGGTCTTTACAGAGGTAATCGAGTTAAAATGAAGTCATTAGAAGGGGTGTCCTCACCAAATATGACCGGTATCCTCATAAAAAAGGGGAAATTTGGACACAGATACACACATATAGGGAGAACACTATGTGAAGGGAAGGCAAGATCAGGGTGATGCTTCTACAAGCCAAGGACTGCCAAAGATTGCCAGCAAACCACCAGAAGCTGGGGAAGAGGCATGGGGCAGATTCTCCTTCACAGCCCTCAGAGGGAACCAACCCTAATGATGCCTTGACACTGTACTTCCAGCTTTCAGAAAACTGCGAGTCTTGAACTGGGTTTAAGATACCCAGTTTGTGGTACTTTGTTATGGCAGCATTACAGAACTACTACACAGATAAAGCAGTGTACAGAGAAAAAAATCATAGCCTTAAATAGCAAAAGAAAGAATAAAATGAATCAAGCATTATGCTCAAAAAGTTAGAAACAGCATACCAAAATATATTGAAGGACTCTAGAAGGAAAGTATCAGTAGTGATAAAAGTCAGAATTAACAAATTAGAAAACAGATTAAAAGTACTAATAAATAAATTCCAGCTCTAGTTCTTTGAACCAATGAAATACATAAATCATTAGATAACATAATTAAGAAATAATGGTCAAAATGTAAACACACAAATGAGAACTTGAAAGGGTGAAATAACAAAGAAATAGAGAAAAAAATTTTTTTTTTTGTCTTCAAGCATCTGTTTAACAAAGCACATCTTGCACCGCCCTTAATCCATTTAACCCTGAGTTGACACAGCACATGTTTCAGAGAGCAGGGGGTTGGGGGTAAGGTTATAGATTAACAGCATCCCAAGGCAGAAGAATTTTTCTTAGTACAGAACAAAATGGAGTCTCCTATGTCTACTTCTTTCTACACAGACACAGTAACAATCTGATCTTTCTTTCTTTTCCCCACATTTCCCCCTTTTCTTTTTGACAAAACCGCCATCGTCATCATGGCCTGTTCTCGATGGTCACTGTCTCTTCGGAGCTGTTGGGTACACTTCCGAGACGGAGCGGCCTGGCAGAGGCGCTACTCACTTCCCAGACGATGGGCGGTGGGGCAGAGGCGCTCCCCACCTCCCAGACGGGGCGGCCGGGCAGAGATGCTCCCCACCTCCCAGATGGGGCGGCCAGGCAGAGGCGCTCTTCACCTCCCAGATGAAGGGGGGCCGGGCAGAGGCGCCCCTCACTTCCCATGCGGGGCAGCCGGGCAGAGACGCCCCTCACCTCTCAGATGGGGTGGCGGCCGGGCTGAGGTGCTCCTCACTTCCCAGATGGGGTGGTGGCCGGGCAGAGACACCCCTCTCCTCCCAGACGGGGCTTCCGGGCAGAGGCGCTCCTCACTTCCCAGACGGGGCGGCCGAGCAGAGGTGCTCCTCACTTCCCATTCAGGGCAACGGGGCAGAGGCGCTCCTCACGCCACAGACGGGGCAGCCAGGCAGAGGCACTCCTCACTTCCCAGATGGGGCAGCCAGGCAGAGGGGCTCCTCACATTCCAGATGGGGGCGGCCAGGCAGAGATGTTCCTCACTTCCTGGACGGGGTGGCGGCAGGGCAGAGGTGCTCCTCACTTTCCAGACAGGAAAGCCGGGGAGAGGGGCTCCTCACATCCCAGATAATGGGCGGATAGGCAGAGACACTGCTCACTTCCTAGATGGGGTGGCAGGTGGGCAGAGGCTGTAATCTTAGCACTTTGGGAGGCCAAGGCAGGCGGCTGGGAGGTGGAGGTTGTAGCAAGCGGATATCACGCCACTGCACTCCAGCCTGGGCAACATTGAGCATTGAGTGAGCCAGACTCCATCTGCAATCCCAGCACCTCGGGAGGCCGAGGCGGGCAGATCACCTGAGGCCAGGAGCTGGAGACCAGCCCGGTCAACAGGGCAAAACCCTGTCTCCCCCAAAAATACAAAAACCAGTCAGGAGTGGCCGTGCGTGACTGGAATCCCAGGCACAGGCAGGAGAATCACCGGAGCCCGAGGCAGGGAGGTTGCAGTGAGCTGAGATCATGGCAGTACAGTCCAGGCTCCGCAAGAGAGGGAGACCGTAGAAAGAGGGAGAGGGAGAGCAAGAGGGGGAGGGGGAGGGGGAGGGGGAGAAAATTTTTAAAAAATTAAAAGAAACCACTTGGTTCTACTTTAAGCAGATAAATGTAAAAATCTAGATGACATAGATATTTTTCTAGAAAATTATAATCTATCAATACTAACTTTAGAAGAGGTAAATTACCTAAATAAACTGAATTGAAAAAATAATCAAAGAGCTACTTTCCAAAAAAGCACTAGGTATTGATGATGTCACACTTTATTTTTTGTTGCTATAACTGAATACCTGTGGCCAGGCAATTGAGTAAGAAAACAGGTTTATTTCTTACTGTTCTGGAGTCTGGGAAGTCCAAGACTGAGAGGCTGCTCCTGATCAGCTTCTGATGAGGGCCTCATGCTGTGTCATAACATGGCAGAAGGCATCGCAGGATGAGAGGGACACAAAAGCCAAACTGGCTTTTATAACAGACCCACCCTCATTATGACTAATGCATTCCGGAAATAATCCATTAATTCGTTAACCCGTTAATCCATGAGTAGACTGATCTATTTGTGAGGGCAGAGCCCTCATGACCCACTCGCCTCTTAAAGACCCCATCACTTATTAGTGTTGCACTGGGTCATGAATTTTAACATGAGTTTTGAAGGGAACAAGGAAAAACTCTATAAAGCTTTCAAAGAGCAGATAGTTCTAGCTTTGATTTAAAAAAAGACACTTAATAAAATGGATATAGATGGTTACTTTCTTAACATGATAAAATATATCTCTCTCAGCCTAAAAGCCAAAATCGTCATTACTCAGGAATTTGTAACATTCTAATTAGAAACAAGAGCAAGGCAAAAATGCTCACTGTTGTTGAATATTGTACTGGAGGAATTATCCAATTTAAATAGATGAGAAAAAGAAATTGACAGTAAAAATTCGAACAGCGGGGAGTAAAACTATTACTATTTGCAGATCTTATGACTGTGTATCTGGAAAACTCAAGAGAATTAACTAAAAAAAATTACAAACAATAAGATAATTTAGTATGGTGGCAGGATTTAAAACTATAGAAATCAATACTTTTATGTATGCAAATAGCAGCCGGTTAGAAAATATAATGGGAGGTCACCCTATTACAGTGGCCATGCATATATAAAGACATAACACCTAGGAATAAACTTAATAAAAAATGTGCACTACATATAGGAACAAAAAATTTAAGTCCCATAAGATACAAAAGAAGATTTCAAAAGATGGAATAACTATGCACTTGGAGAGACAAACTCATAATAATAAAATGTCAGTTCTTACTAACTTGTTTTTACAATTAATATAATTATAATAGTATACACAGGGTTTTGTTTTTAATTAGATAAGCTTATCCAAAGTTCACTTGAAAAAATAAACTAGAATGGTAAGAAGGATACTTGCAAATAAAAGAAATGGCTAGCCTAACCAGGTATAAAAACATACTATAAAGCCTCAATAACTAAAGCAAGGTAGTTGTGGTGAATGAATAGCGCTGCCCATGAAACAAAATAGAAAATCCAGAAATAGGTCCAACTACTATGGTAATTCAGAATATGATAAAGAAGATAACCCAAATTATAGGACAGTTCAGTAAATGATGTTGGAATAACTGCACAGCCATTTGGAAACATTTCAAAAGTGTCAAACATTTAAATGTGAAATACAAAACCATAAAAGTATACAATGGAAATATGGCAGAATATTTAGTGTTCATACATAGGAAGACAGCATTTTTAAGATATCAGTTCTTCCCAACTGGATCTATGAATTCAATGCAATTCCAATCAAAATCTCAGCAAGTTATTTTGTAGTTAGGAAGAAACTGATTGTAATGTGAGTTTTTATATGGAAAGGCAAAGACCCAGAATAGTCAACACAACATTAAAGAGAAGAACAACATCAGATGACTGACGTCACCCAACTTAAAGACTTACTATAAAGCTACAGTGATTAAGCAATGTGGTGAAAGAACAGACAAATAGATCAATGGGACAGAATAGACAGCCCAGAAACAGACCCACATACATTTGGTAAATTGATCGTTGAGCAAAGGTAATACAATGTAGGAAAGGCATTGCAATACATATGAGCAAAGGCAATGCAATGGAGAAAATAGTCTTTTCAACAAATGGTTCTGGAACAACTGGACATCACATGCAAAGAAATGAATCTAGACACAGACCTTACATCTTTCACACACAAAAAAACCCCTCAAAACTGATCACAGACCTAAATGTAAAGTACAAAACTATAAAATTCCTGGAAGATAACAAGAGATGACCTGGGTTTTGGCAATGACTTTTTAGACGTCATACCAAAGGCATGATCCATGAAAGAAGGAATTGACAAGCTGGACCAATAAAATCTAAAATTTTACCTATGCAAAAATCATGATCAAGAGAATAAATAGACAAGCCAGACTGAGATTAAATATTTGCAAAAGATGTATCAGATAAAAAACTGTTATAAGATATGTAAAAACCTCTCAACCTCAACAGTAAGAAAACAAAGAATCCAATTTAAAAATGGGCCACATGTCTTAGGAAACACCCCTTCAGAGAAGATATATAGATGGCAAATAAACTTATAAAAAATGTTTCACATCATATGTTATCAGGGAATGAAAATTAAAACAACAATGAGATACCACTACATATCTATTAGAATGGCCAAAATCCAGATCACAGACAACACCAAATGCTGGCATGTGGAGGCATCATGCTACATAACTTCAAACTATACTACAGGGCTACATAAGCAAAACAGCATAGTATTGGTACAAAAATACACACCTAGACCAATGCAGCACAATACCGGGCCCAGAAATAAGGCTGCATACCTACAACCATCTGATCTTTGACAAAGCTGACAAAAACAAGCAATGGGGAAAGGACTCCCTATTCAATAAAAGGGGCTGGGATAAATGGCTAGCCATATGCAAAAGATTGAAACTGGACCCCTCTCTTCACACCCTACACAAAAATCAACCAAAGACAGATTAAAGACTTAAATGTAAAACCCAAAACTATAAAAACCCTGGAAGACAATCTAGACAACACCATTCAGGACATAGGAACAGGCAAAGATTTTATGACAAGGATGCCAAAAGCAATTGCAATGAAGCAAAAATTGACAAATAGGATCTAATCAAAGTAAAGAGCTTCTGCACATCAAAATAAACTATCAACAGAGTGAACAGGTAACCTACAGAATGAGAGAAAATTTTTGCAAACTATGCATCTGACAAAGGTCTACTATCCAGCACCTATAAGAAACTTAAATTTACAAGAAAAAACCAAACAACTCCATTAAAAAGGGGGCAAAAGACATGAACAGACATTTCTCAAAAGGAGACATACATGTGGCCAAGAAGTATATGAAAGAAAAGCTCAACATCACTGATCATTACAGAAATGCAAATCAAAACCACAATGAGATACCATCTTACACCGGTCGGAATGGTATTAATAAGTCAAAAAATAACAGATGCGGCTGGGCACGGTGGCTCACGCCTGTAATCCCAACACTTTGGGAGGCTGAGGCGGGTGGATTACGAGGTCAGGAGATCGAAACTATCCTGGCCAATATGGTGAAACCCCATCTCTACTAAAAATACAAAAATTAGCCAGGAGTGGCGGCATGTGCCTATGGTCCTAGCTACTAATGAGGCTGAAGCAAGAGAATCGCTTGAACCTGGGAGGCAGATGTTGCAGTGAGCCAAGATTACACCACTGCACTCCAGCCTGGGTGACAGAGCGAGACTCCGTCTCATAAAACAAAACAAAACAAACAAACAAAACCCCCAAAAAACAAACAAAAAAAAAAACAAAACAGATGCTAGCAAGGTTCTGGAGAAAAAGGAAAGCTTATACACTGTTGGTGGGAGTGTAAATTAGTTCAACCATTTTGGAAGATAGTGTGCAATTCCTCAAAGACCTAAAGACAGAAATATCATTAAACTCAGAAATTCTGTTCCTGGGTATATACCTAAAGTAATATAAATCGTTCTATGATAAAGACATATACATGCGTATGTTCATTGCAGCACTGTTCACAATAGCAAAGACATGAAATCAACCTAAATGACCATCAATATTAGACTAGATAAGGAAAATGTGGTACATGTATACCATGGAATACTCTGCACCGTAGAAAAGAACAAGATAATGTCCTTTACAGGAACACAGATGAAGCTGGAAGCCGTTATCCTTAGCAAATACTGAACAGAAAACCAAATACTGCATGTTCTCACTTATAAATGGGAGCTAAGTGATGAGAACACATGGACACATAAAAAGGAACAACAGACACTGGGCCTATCAGATGGCGGAGGGTAGGAGGAGGGAGAGGATGAGGAAAAACAATTAATGGATACTAGGCATAATACCCGGGTGATGAAATAATCTGTAAACAAATCCCTGTGATCCAAGTTTACCTATATAACAGACCTGCACATCTACCCCTGAACTTAAAATAAAAGTTAAAAAGAAAAAGAACTTTTATTCATTGCTGGTGGAATTTCAAAATGATGCAGCCACTTTGGAAGACAGTTCGGTGATTTCTTATAAAACTAAACATACTCTAACAATACAGTCCAGCCATTGCACCCCTTGATATTTACCAAAAGCAGTTGAAAACTTATGCTCACATCAAAGCCTGCACATGAATGTTTATAGCATCATAATTGCCAAAATTTGAAAGCAACCAAGATGTCTTTCAGTAGGTGAGTGGATAAATAAGCTGTAGTACATCCAGACAATAAATATTAATCAATGCTAAAAAAGTTGGTTTCTGTTTTTTTTTTTTTTTTTTTTTTTGAGACGGAGTCTTGCTTTGTTGCCCAGGCTGGAGTGCAGTGGCGCGATCTCGGCTCACTGCAAGCTCCACCTCCCGGGTTCACGCCATTCTCCTGCCTCAGCCTCCCGAGTAGCTGGGACTACAGGCGCCCACTACCACGCCCGGCTAATTTTTTGTATTTTTAGTAGAGACGGGGTTTCACCGTGTTAGCCAGGATGGTCTCGATCTCCTGACCTCGTGATCCGCCCGCCTCGGCCTCCCAAAGTGCTGGGATTACAGGCGTGAGCCACCGCGCCCGGCCTGGTTTCTGTTTTTATAAAAGTGGGCCAAACGAACAAATGAAAAAGGAAATGAGCTATCGAACTATGAAAAAGCATAGAAGAAACGTAAATGCATATCACTGAGTGAAAGAAGACAATGTGGAAAGCTTTTATATTGTATGACTCCAACTATATGACATTTTGAAAGGCAAAACTATAAGACAGTGGTTGCTAGATCACTGAAAAGATCATTGGTTGCTAGGGGTTGGGGAAAGGGATGAATAGACAAAGCACAGAAGATTTTTAACGCAATGAAAACAACCAGTATGCTAGCATCGTGGTGGATATATGTTATAAAACATTTGTACAAACCAATAGAATGTGCAACACCAAGAGTAAACTCTAGGTAAACTGTGGACTTTGAGTGATAAAGATGTGTCAATATAGATTCATAAATTTTAAGAAATATACCACTATGTTGGGGAATGTTGGTAATGGGGAGACTATGCCTTTGTGGGGGCAGAGGGTATATGGGAAATCCTGCACCTTCCTCTCAATTTTGCTGTGAACCTAAAACCACTCTAAGAAATAAAGACCAAAAAAAAAAAAAAGAAAAAAAAAAAGAAAAACCTCATAAAAATTCTGCATGAGGGAAAAATAAGTAAACAACCAACTGGGAAGAAGTATTTGCAACTCTTAACAAAGAAACAGCAGTAAGTTTTGTTATTAAAAAAAAAGTACCCTTCTTACAACTCAATAATAAAAAGACAAATAAAACAATTAAAATAGGGACAAAGAATCTGAGTAGACATTTCTCCAAAGAAGACTTAGAAGTGGTCAATAAGCACATGAAAAGATGCTCAGCATTATTGGCTATCAGGGAAATGCAAAGGAAAACTGCAATGAGATACCATCTTATGTCAACTAGGATGACTATAATAAAAAAGGCAGACAATAACAAGTGTTTGTGAGGTTGTGGAAAAATGTGAACCTTCATACAGTGCTAATGGCAATGTAAAATGGCTTAGCCACTTTGGAAAATAGCCTGGTTGTTCCTCAAAATGTTAAACACAGAGTATTATATGACTCAGAAATTCTCCTGGGTAAATATCCAAGAAAATTGAAAACATACTTGTATGCAAAACATTTCTATGCAAATGTTTATAGCAGTATTATTTATGATAGGCAAAAGGTGAAACAACCAAAATGCCCATCAACTAATAAACAGATAAATAAAATATGGTATATTCATACAATGCAGCATTATTCAACAATAAAAGGATATGAAGTACTAATACACGCTACCCATGAATGAGCCTTGAAAACATTATGCTAAGTTAAAGAAGCCAGTCACTCCCACAGGTGGTATAAAGAAAAAAAAAAGAAGCTAGTCACAAAAGATTGCATATGGTATAGTCTGTTTATACGAACCGTCCCCAAACGGCAAATGTCCAGACACAGTAGCTTAATGGCTGCCTAGGGTTGGGAGTGGGAAAGGGGGAGTGAGGTTGGATGAAGAGATGGGGAGTGAAGGTGGGGGAAGGGATGGAGCGGGGGATGTTTTTAGGGGAATGAAGGGTAGTTAGGAGGTGATGGCTAAACTATACAAGGTTTCTCTTTGGGATGAAAATGTTCTAAAATCAATCGTGGTTATGATTGTACAACTCTGAATATACTAAAAACCATGGAATTGTATATTTTACATGGGTGAATTATATGGTTGTGAGTTATATCTAAATAAAACTGTTATATAAAAAATAAAACTGTTATGTTACCAAATTTAAAAAAAAGTCTTATCCATGGTATCACTTAAAATCATCCTGGTGCTACTTAAACCATCCCACATATCACCAGTAATGTGCATTCCAAGTCTGAAAAGCACTGATGACTCAAGTAAAAGTAGCATGGGTTATTCCTAGAAAAACGGTTTAAACTTCATCTAATCACGATGATGCAATCAGAGAAATCCAGAACATGGGACATTCTATGAGACAACAGGCCTGGATTCTTCAGAAACATCAATGTCATCAGTGACCACAAAAAGGCAAGGCTACTGCTCTGGATTAAAAGAGATAAAATAGATGTGACAACTGAATTAAATGTAAGATCTTTAGTGGATCCTAGATAAAAGAAAAAAAGAAGAAGCCATAACGATATATTTGGGAAAACTGAGGAAATTTGAAAATGACTGAATGTTGTATAATATTAGCTGTTAACTCCTTAGATATGATAATGGTGTTAGTGATATATAGGAGAATGCCCTTGTTGTTAATAGAAATACACTTAAATATTAGAGAACAAAGTGTCATGGTGTCTGACACTTATTTTAAAGTGGTTTAGCTACATACACACACACACACACACGTGTGTATAAAGCAAAAGTCATGTTTTCACTATGATATTCTTTCATCTTTCTGTAGTTTTGACATTTTTCAAAACAGAAACTTGGAAAAAATTAAAAGAAATTGAAGCATTAAAAAATAAATAATCGAAGGCCTTTGGCTTGAATAATTTACACGATTGTCCCAATACTTAGTTCACTTCTCTTTGTATGAGCATTTCACTTTTCATAACACAATTTTACTATTTTTTATTATTTTCTGAAGAAAATTATAAGTTGATTACCACTAATTCTTTCAAGTTTTCTTTGAAAATCATTTCTTACTGCACAGAGCTGTATCTTGGGACCTGAATCATATGAGCTTTTCCTCCCATTTTGTACCACTGGCTTTTTGGGACATCTTGGTCAAGTTGCCTCCCTTTGGGCTTTATATCTCTCCTCTTAAAAAGGCAAAAGATTGAAAGAGTGAAAAGGCAGAACGCAGGGGGAAAATGTTTATAATACAACAATCAGGACATATAAAGAACTCCTACAGATTAAAAATAGGCAAGCAACACAATACAAATAAGTCGGAAAGACTGGAAGGGGCACATCATGAAAGAGGATATCCAAATGGCCAATAAGCACATGACAAGGCCGGGCGCGGTGGCTCATACCTGTAATCCCAGCACTTTGGGAGGCTGAGGCGGGTAGATCACCAGGTCAGGAGTTCGAGACCAGCCTGGCCAACATGGTGAAACCCCATCTCTAAAAACACAAAAATTAGCTGGGTGCAGTGGTGTGCGCCTGTAGTCCCAGCTACTCAGGAGGCTGAGGCAGGAGAATCACTTGAGCCCGGGAAGCGGAGGTTGCAGTGAGCCAAGATTGTGCCACTGCATTCCACCTTGGGTAACAGAGTGAGACTCTGTCAAACAAAACAAAACAAACAAATAAACAAAAAAACACATGACAAGGTGCTCAGCTTCATCAGTTATCAAGAAAGGGCAATTAAAACATAATGAGAACCGGCTTGGTGACTCACGCCTGTAATCCCAGCACTTTGGGAGGCCGAGGTGGGTAGATCACGAGATCAGGAGTTCAAAATCAGCCTGGCCAGCATGGTGAAACCTCTGCTCTACTAAAAATACAAAAAATTATCTGGGCATGGTGGTGTACGTCTGTAATCCCAGCTACTCAGGAGGCTGAGGCAGGAGAATTTCTTGAACCCGGGAGGCGGAGGTTGCAATGAGCCAAGATCATGCCACTGCACTCCAACCTGGGTGACAGACTGAGACTCGTCTCAAAAAAAGAAAAAGTAATAATAATAATGAGATACTATTGTCACCCATCAACATGGTTGAATATTTTAAAAAAGACTTACAAAGTCAAGTGCTGGTGAGGACACAGACCAATAAAAATTTTCATACACTTCTGGCTTAAGTATAAATTAAAAGAATCACTTTGGAAAATAATTTGCCCATATCCGATAAAGCTGAACATTCACCACTCTAGGTATGATTCGGCATTCCTTTTTCAGTTATGTATTCAAAAAAATCTACATATATGTCCTTAAGGACACATACAGGGGTGCTATGAGCAGCTTATTTGTATTAGTCTCCAACTGAGAACAACCTACATGTCCATTAACAGTAGAGTAAATAAATAAAGGTATTTTCATACAATGGGATCCTGATAAGAATAAATGAGCTACTGCTATGCAGAATGTTCAGTTAGTTTACCCACTAAAGTAGGTTGCAGTTCAGTTACATAAGGTAGCCTACTTTAATTTATGTAACTAATGTAAGTTACATAAGGACTCAAGTACAGAAGCATCCTCAGGCCACTTAGTTTCATTTAACAATTCTCCCCTTTGGTCAGATTCTCAATGCTGAGAGATTGTCCAAAACTTTGGGCATAGATGCCACTCTGTAACCATTATAAAAGGATTCTTTTGGTTTCCATGTAAGAATTCACAAGTCAGACATCACATAAGTTAAATAATTATTTATGTTCTTGCTTGTTTAGTTGAAGTAAAATCACTCAATGCTTGATGGATGGCTGTATCCAAACACTTAAGACTTTACAGAATAGAGAACACCAGGGGGACTATTATAATGACTATCAGGAGGAAAATACCAAAGGACCGAAGTGTATACCTTAACAGGAGTCCTTACAAACTGAACTGATCTAAATCACACAAGTCAAAGTTCAGGCCAATATAGTTAGTTCAATATTATTTGAGTTCACTTGGCTATAGTCAAATTGTATGATGGCAATTCGGGGCCATTTTTCTCTGCAGAATGGTCTGATTTAATGAGGTATCCACTTTTGTTCCTAGCCTTTAATACAAATCATAGTAAACTGGAGACTTACTAGAAGAACATCAAGATTTGAAAACCTTGGAAAAGTCAAGTTTGCCATCCCCACTTAGGATGTCTGCCAACCGTTAGTTGCTCCTATAAATACATCATGTGTTCCTTTCCCTTGACAAATTCCCTTAATGCATTTGGTAGCAGTGTCTAAAGAAACAGCAGTATCAGCCACCTTTATAGTTCAGCTTTCTGTAGTAGCAAAATCAGGTGAGAGGTAGGTACAACATTCAATTTTGTTCAGTACCATACACAAGCTCCCAGCTTGAGGAAAAAGGAGATAGAAATCATGATGTCTCATTAAGTAATTTTGTTGAACCTAGATGTCATTATCCACCTTTTGGAGAGTGACTTCTACCCATTTGAGCCCTTAAGAGTTCTGGTTGGTCACAAAGTCCAAGGTTGTTTTTTCAATGTGTGGATTAGCTTCAAATTTCATATTACTGGTACTCCACTACCACCGAGAGTGAGTTCCCAGGAATCCCACTGGAATCTTTCCTCAGTGATAACTAGCTTATCTTCATAAACCCAACTGTCACTCTGTTTTTTTTTTTTTTTTTTTTTGCTAGAACATAAGCCTTAACAAACACCATAAATCTATCTACAAATTATGTTCCATGGATTTTTTTTTGGTAAAAAAAAAAAAAAAAAGAGAGCGAGAAGAGATTTGGACATCAGGAAATAGGGGGAAAAGGAAAAAGATAAGAGTTTTATGACCGAGAAGTCTTGATCCATGATCTTGGGAAAGCTGTCCATATCAAAGATGCTGTCTGCCTCTGGGGAAAAACCTTCTCTGGTCAGCTTTACTGTAATGTTTTTAAAAAGTATGTAGTTCCCAGGGTCTGGAGGGACCCTTTTGAGTTGAAAGATGTGGATCTAAGACTTGAGACCCTAAAGTTTGGCTGCAGAGAAGAATTTGGCATGGTCCCTTCCAACAGAGTTCAAGGGCAGTCATTCTCTGATGATACCAAAATATCCAATGAAAAGCTTCCTTTACCTGTTGAAAATATACTTTGGCATAATGCATTAAAGCCTTGCAGCATGTAATCATGTCAGCTCAGGAGAGCAGGAGATACATGAGGTTTTATTATTAGAAACATAGGCCTTTTGGTGATTATTTCATAAGGGATCAACTTATGTTTTTCCACTGGGGCTGGATCTGGTTGCCATTAAGGCCAATGGTAATAACTTTAGCCAAGGCAATCTAATCAATTTAGGTAACTTTGCCAATTTCAGTTTTTAAGTTCCCATTTGTTCTTTCAACCTTCCCAGAAGACTGCAGATGACAGGGACAATGATAGTGCCATTATGTTAACAACAACTGATTTAATTGCTTTATAGCTTTCCCAGTAAAATGGGTCTCTCTATTGCTGTAGATTTCTCTGGAAATGTCCCATAAAGGAAACACATTTTTGAATAACCTTTTGCTTATGGTTGTAGTATTGGTCTTCCTTCATGGAGAGCTTCTGTTCACCCAGAAAACATAGGCTATTACAAAAACATATTCATATCCCTTTGAAGGTGGCAACTGAATAAAATACCTCTGTAAATGTACAAATGACTCATCAGGTAGCAGAAATGTACCATTTGAAGCTTTGATTATCTTCTTAAGATTAGGATTTGACAAACGAAACATTGGTTATAAACCAGTTTAGCAACTTCAGAAAAATCACCATACCAATATTTTTCTATACTTTGTCTCATTTTGTCTAGTCCATGATGAGTTATGGAGTGCAGAACTTTTAATCACGGAAGCTTTAAGGACTCACAAAGAACCAGGTAGCCAACCAGGTAGCTGTCTAAACTCTTCATGAGTTTAACTCTAGATTCTTAAATCCAATTTTGTTTCTCCATCTCAGCTGCATAGCACTATTTATTAAATAGGTTATCATAGGTAATTTGAGGATCAGTCATAAGGAGTTCACTTAAATGGACTATCTTAACAACGTCAGTACTGGCTAACTTAGCCTGAAAATCTGCCAAATCATTTCCCTTTTATTTAACTACTTCTTGTTCCACTTGATGCTGTGTTAGCAGTTTCATGAACCAGTCAGTTTCTTCATTTAGAGTTCTGGGAATCCTTACCCAGGCCAATAGTGTGACCTTAAAGTTATCAGAAACCTGAACTTGTCAGAGTCCTTCCCATAAATATTCTTAAAGATGAAACACTTTAGGCTTATAGTTGCCCAGGAAAGTACCAGAGTAAACAATTAACTGTGAATAATAAGACTTAAAAGTGGTCATGGTTAAAGATCCAAGGAGAGTTCATTACAATGATGACACAATTGACAAAGATACAGTTATTTCTCTTGCATATAATAATTTAAGATAACTAGAATTTTGACTGATAGCCATATGCCAGGACTTAGATTTCCATGAATTTTATATAATTTATAAAATACATATTAATAATACATTCATACAAGTATGCTCAAAGGAGATAAAACATCATTTCTTATTTGACAATGCTTCCCATATAATTTACCATATCAAATAAGCCTAATTAGCTTAATATCTCTTTTATAAGAGAGAACAATTTTCTTTTGATCAGTTCCAAGGGCCCATTTGGAACACCCCACAGTTCAAAAGGTCAAAAAGACTTAATTTAGAATTTGATTTTTGGGAAGTATGGAAAAATCCAAAGTGTGTTAAAACACTTAATCAAAATGGAATCACAGGTTATTGTAAACAACAGTCACTCATTTAACGTGATAATGAAAAGACTTCAAGGCAAATACAGAAAGTTACAAAGTTGTAGAATAACGTTAGCTCTTTTCATAGTGAGAACTCAGTTTTCTTAAGTGATCAAAACCCTAATAAAGACAACATGGAGCACAGAAAATTATCTTGTTAAAACATAGAATCTTTATTTTCTAGGCCAGTTACCCTAAAAAGTAAAGAAAAACCGTTCATAATTTCCTATTAAAAACAGAGGCCAATACTCCAAGAAAACCTTGTTGTTTTAACAGAAAGGACTAAATTCTAGTTTTGCCTCAGTATATTATTGCTCAATTTTTAGAGAAGCTTACAAATAATTTCTTTCTCATATTAGCTAGTTTGATTACACATAAAATTTATTTCACAAGATTCATCTTTCACAAACTTTCTACAATTTTCTTGTCCATTCAGTTTTTGTCCTATACTTCTCCTCTTCCCATTTTGGAACAACCAGTCATTCTACTTTAGAACAAAACTACTCTCTTTTTTCTTTTTTTAAATTTTCCAACCATTTATTTATTTATTTATTTATCTTATTATTATACTTTAAGTTCTGGGGTACATGTGCAGAACTTGCAGGTTTGTTACATAGGTATACACGTGCCATGGTGGTTTGCTGCACCCATCAACCCGCCATCTACATTAGGTATTTCTCCTAATGCTATCCCTCCTCTAGCCCCCCATCCCCCCGTGGGTGATGGTCCCTTCCCTGTGTCCATGTGTTCTCATTGTTCAACTCCCACTTATGAGCGAGAACATGCAGTGTTTGGTTTTCTATTCTTGTGGTAGCTTGCTGAGAATGATGGTTTCCAGCTTCATCCATGTCCCTTCAATGGACATGAACTCATCAGTGTTTACGGCTGCATAGTATTCTATGGTATATATGTGCCACATTTTCTTTATCCATTCTATCATTTTTTTCTTAATAAAACAAAACTTCCTTATACTTGTCTATTTTCCTTACCAAAGGCATATTTTACTTTCATGATGGTGTTGTTTCCCTTGTTATTTCCATTTTTAATGACCATATATTGATTAGAATTTTAGCTCTTTGTAGCCTTAATTCTAATAAAAACCCAACAAGCAATTTTTAACTGTCATGTACTGACATTTTATGAATATATGGTTCATAATTTCTAGAAACATGTGCTTCCTCAGAGAGCAATTTTCTTATGTTCACTAACAGATCCAAATATATTTAGCTTCTCTATATCACATAAAAACAAGAAGCTGAAGTATATGTATTTTAAACTTATGTTTAGAAATTAATGTTTCAGTATGTTAACTTAGAAATGACTCAGATATTTCATAAATATCAGCTATTTAATTTAACATAACATAATTTTAAAATTTCAAGTTACTGAGAAGGATTTTTGAAACTATGACAAATTTATTTATAAACTTTTATCTCATCTACATTCACCTGGTTTATTCACTTATAAAAGTTATGTTTGAATTTCCCATTAGGCAAAGATAGCCATTGAAGGAGTTCAGGAAATGCCATCTACACTGGTTTGAATGTGGTTTATCCCCATCAAAGCTCATGTTAAAATTTTATCCCCAGGAGGGGTATAGGAGTTCATGCCTGTAATCCCAGCACTTTGGGAGACCAAGACAGAAGGATTGCTTGAAGCTGGGAGTTCAAGAACAGCCTGGGCAAAAAAGTGAGACCCTGTCTCTTAAAAAACATTGATCCCCAATGTAGCAGTGATGGGAGGTGGAGACACAGGAGTGTTTGGGCCATGGGAGCAAATCTCTCATGCATAGATTAATGCCCTCCCTGAGGGGTGAGTTTTCACTAATGCAGAAATGGATTGGTTTCCATGAGAGCAGGTTGCTATAAAGTGAGGACGCCCCTTGGGTTTTGCCTCTTTGCTTGTGTCCACCTCCTCTTTGACTCCTTCTGCCATGTTTTGACCCAGCACATGGCCCTCACCAGAAGCCAAGCAGATGCTGGAAACATGTTTTTGTACTTTCATCTTGCAGAACTATGAGCTAAATAAATCCTTTTTTCTTTATAAATTATCACTCTCAGATATTTTGTTATACCAATAAAAACTGGATGGAGCTGGGTAATGGGCACAGGTTGGAAGTGTTTGGAGGAGCAAGATAGAAACACACTGTATTGCAGTGAATAGAGCATTAAGGACAATTCTGGTGAGGGCACAGAAGAAGACAAAAAGAGGAGGGAAAGTTTGGAATTCTTTAGAGATTGGTTAACTGGTTGTGACCAAAATGCTGATAGGAATATAGATAGTAAAGGCCATTTTGATAGGGCCACAGATGAAAATGAGTAACAAGGCATTGGGAACTGGAGAAAAGGCCATTCTTGTTACACTATGGCAAAGAACTTGACTTCACTGTGTTCATGTCCTAGGGTTTTGTGGAAGGCCAAACTTAAGAGCAATGGAATAGCATGTTTGGTGGAAGAAATTTCTAAGCAGCAAAGTGCTAAAGAAGAGATGTGATTACTTTTAACAGCTTATGTTCAGTTATGGCAGCAAAAGAATGACCTAATGGAGGAGCTTATAATTAAATAGGAAGCAGAGTATTAAAATTTGGAAAATTTGTTGCCTGGCCATGTGGTAGAGAATGAAAGAATATTTTCAGGAATGGAATCCAAGGGTGTGGCTGAGTAACTGGTTGCTAAACAGATTAGTAGTGATAGAAGGAAGCCAGTTCCTAATTGTCAAGACAATGGAAAAGACATCCTAATGGCATTTCAGAAGTCTTTCGGGCTGCCTCTTCCATCACAATCCCAGAGGCCTGAGAGGGCAGAATGATTTGGGGGCACAGGTTTGGGGCACTGCTGTCCTGCACTGCCTCAGGATTCTGCTCCCTAAATTCCAGCACAGTGTTCAGCAGTTATTTCAGCTGTGGCTCAAGCAGCCCCATATGCAGCTTGTGTCACTGCTCTGGAGGATGCAAGGGATAAGCCTGAGGGCTTCTATGTGTTGTTAAGTCTGCAAGTGCCCAGAATGCAAGAGCTGTAGAGGCTTAGCTGCTTCCACCTAGATTTTGGAGGATGTATTGGAAAGCCTGGGAGACCAGGCAGAAACCTGCTGTAGGGACACAGCCATCCCAGAAAGCCCCAACCTGGGCAATGCCTAATGGTACTGCAGGGGTGGGGCCACCACTGGGACTCCAGAATTATAGAGCCACTGGCAACATGCAACTTTGGCCTGGAAAAGCTGCAGGCATTTGACTCCAACCTGTGAGAGTGAGTGGGTATGTGGTCTGCCCTCAGCAAAGCCGTGAGGGCCAGCTGTCTTAGGCCTTGGGAGCTCACCTCTTGCACCAATGTACCCAGGACGGAGTTGAAGGAGACGTGGAGTGAAAAGAGATTATTCTGGAGCTTCAAGATTTAATGTCTGCCCTGCTAGATTTCAAAATTGCATGGGGCCTGTTACTCCTTTCTTCTTTTGGCCAATTTCTCCCTTTTGCAATGGAAATGTGTACCCAATGTCATTCCACCATTGTATGTTGGAAGTAAATAACTTCTTTTCGATTGTATAGGTTCAAGTTGGAACTTGCCTTGAGTCTCAGATGAGACTTTGGACTTTCGAGTTGATGCTGAAATGAATTAAGACTTTTGGGACTATTGGAGTGAAGTGATTCTATCTGGTATGTGAGAATGACTTAAGTTTTGGGGGACGAGGGGTGGAATGCTATGGTTTATCCCTGTCAAAATTATATTGAAATTGGATCCCCAATGTGGCAGTGTTGGGAGATGGGGCCTGGTGGAAGGTGTTCGGGTCATGGGGGCAGATCCCTCATGAATAGATTAATGCCTTCCTGTAGGGGTCAGTGAGTTCTTGCTGTCATAGGAACAGACTAGTTTCTTGAGAGCAGGTTGTTATAAAGCAAGGACACACCTTGGGTTTTACCTTTTTACATGTGTCAGCTTTCCCTTTGACTTTTTCTGCCATGTTTTGACCACGCACATGGCCCTCATCAGAAGCTGAACGAATGCTGGTGCCATGCTTCTTGTACTTCCATCCTGCAAAACTGTGAGGTAAGTAAACCTCTTTTCTTTATAAATTACCCAGTCTCAGATATTCTGTTATAGCAACATAAAATGGGCTCAGACCACCCCAAAATAAGTTGCTTTGCTGTATTGATCACCAATAGGTAAGAAGGGTGAGGCTTTCTGAATTCATTTTATCTGCCTAAGGACAGATTCTCCTAGAGCAACTTAATTGTTATCAGTCCTCCCCACAGGGAGTCTCAGCAACCAGGGAAGGTTAACTTTTATCAGAGGAGAGGAGACTTCATCCCATCCAGACAGACCTTGCCACAAACCATCATCTCTTCCTCCAAGACCCCTTTCATCCTTCCCAGAAGTCACTTATTGTGAGGATATCCCTCTTCTTTAACTTGTGAAAGCAAAATAAATCTTGTGACCCCAAACTTATTAAGCCAAAGGGAAGAGTTAAGCTGGGAACTGGGTTATGCAAACCTGCCTCCTCGTTTTGGTTCCTAAATAAGGTGGCTACAAAATGAAAAGCTACATGCCTTCCCCATATTTTGCCCATAAAGAATTTCCTAGCAAGTTCCAAGATCTTTACCCTGAGGTGTTTCTGTTAAAATTCACCATGGCAATGTAAATTGATAGCTTATCTTTAGAGGTGCAGTCACCCCCCACCCCCCCGCCCACCTGGCACAAATGCATATCTGATTGTTTCCCTGCCCCATTTTTTCTATGTTCGCTTATGTAAAAATGCAGATTCCCTGCATTTTTCCTCTGCCCCCTTTGTCTATGACGTCTTATGTAAAAAAATGCAGATTCATTGAGCCAGACAAAGGCATGAACGATTATTTTTCCCACCTGCCTCTTACATGAAAATTGTGTACATCTTAATATCTCGCCCTTTCCCCTTTAAATTTGGAGCCCTCAAAGTCATCTTCGGAGAAAGGCATTGACCTGTCTCCTGGGTGCATGTCCTTAACTTTGGCAAATAAAGCTCCTAAAATGATTGAGACTTGTTGCAACATTTTTCTTGATTGACAATCTCCTGACCATTTTACCCATTCCAGTGAGGAGATTGAGGCAAAGAACCTGTGCCCTTTTCTAAACTGACCTGCCTGGTTACTTCTCTAAGCCATTGTTAGCAACTTTGTTCATTGTTATCTCTACTTTTTGGCTTTTTAACTTTCTCCAAACTTGGATAAATGGATCAGGCTGATTTGGGGCCTTATGTCAGGGGACCAGCAGGGACTCCCTTTGATCAATCCAACCTTCAATAGTGTTGTATTAAAACTTTCTTTTAACTCCACAACTGTCCATTTTACTCATCTTGTTTGTAATAACCATCTAAAGTTTTTCTATCCTAAATTTGTATTTCCTAATGGATGGCTTTTAGGTAAAACAAGGTAGGAATTTTACATCTCAAAAGCATAGCATTTAGGTTTCAGGCCTAAATATTATTATTTGCCTAAACCAAGAAAGAAGCGCATAGGTTAAGGCCCAGTTAAGACAAGATGGCCAGAAAAAGCATCTTAAACAAAGGTAAGTCTTCTTATGTAAATCTAAGCCAATGCCTTCTCCATTGTAAGGGTTTCTAGTGACTTAGTCCTCCCTCTCTTCCCAGTGCAGGGAGGGAGACACTCTTTCAAATGACAATTTTCTGTATAGATGTAAAACTTTCTTACAAAAGGGTCTCAAAATAACCAGCTGAAAATAGTCCTTATGCCAGAAAGGCATATTTTGTAGACTAATTTGACTAAATCGGCGGTTTCCCAGCTCAGCCTGTGTCTTTTAACTAGAATACTAAGTGAGTGGTTCCCACTGAAGACTAAGCCAAGCATTTTGCATGCCTGGACTCAGCATGGATACTTCTAATCTTGCCTTATAGTCAGAGACTGCTTCCATTCTTTTCTGTCTGTTTTTAAGACTGAATGATAGACCAGTTGATTGTTTATTTTTTTTTTCCAGGAAAGGCTTCTGAGGCATACCAAAGATCATGACAAGAAAAAAAAAGGGAACAGTTGTTAGAATACTTTGTCAGCAGTGGGTTAGAAGAGGGGCATTAGCTGACTGAGAGGTTCCCATGGGAGAAGTGGGATCAAATAGAAAAACGAAGAGGACTAATTCTTACAAATATTTTCCAAAAAATGGTCAAAGTGTCAATTAGACAGGTTTGGACATGGAGACATTTCAGACTTCATTTGAAATCCCTAATGAAAAAATATTATTTTTTATTCTGGGAGATTAGTAGATTATTGTCCTGGCAGCAAAGACTTTGGGGGCTTCCTCTGGTGGGGAAACAGTGCACCCCAAAGGGAGTGGGTCCATCAGATGGCTGGTGTAAAAATGGACAATATATTTTCCAGGGGGCTGGCTGTTTATAATAAAGGCAGACATATGGGGATACAGAGCTCTCCAGTTTGGGACCCCTTGGTTTTGATTTAAAACATATACAAAAAAAGGCCTAGTGCAGTGGCTCACGCCTGTAATCCCCGTACATTGGGAGGCCGAGGTGGGCAGATCACTTGAGGTCAGGGGTTCGAGACCAGCCTGGCCAACATGGAGAAACCCTGTCTCTACTAAAAATACAAAAACTAGTCAGGTGTGGTGGCGGGTGCCTGTAATCCCAGCTACTCAGGAGGCTGAAGTGGGAAAATTGCTTGAACCCGGGAGGTGGAGGTTGCAGTGAGCTGAGATTGCACCACTGCACTCCAGCCTGGGTGACAGAGTGAGACTCTGTCTCAAAAAAAAATAATTTATATATATATATATATATATATGTATATATATATATATATATATACACACACACACACACACACACGTATATATATGTACCTTTGCCTTGTGTGTATGTGTGTGTGTGTGGTCCCTGTAATTGTTGTAGCTGTGAAGATGGGCACCTGTTTGCCTCTCGTAAGGAGTCTTTTAGAGATGCAATTTTTGATTCATTTAGTTTTTTGGAAGTCTCTGTGTACCAATAAAAAATACATCTCTTTGCTTTTGAGGCATTTTTGATTCCTTCTTTTCTAATGCATCTTACAAGTGAACAATTTTACAGGTTAAAACTTCCTACTGCGACCACTGTCACTCCATAATACCTTTGGTAAGGTTCATCCATTTCTCTAGAAAAGCACAGGTTCTGGGCCTGTAGTTTTTACACATGAAATTGGCTGGAGTTCCAGATGGAGGCGTTCTAGATTCCTTGGATACAGATGAACTCATGATTCCCTGTCTTCTGGGAACCTTACCTACTGAACCCAGTCTGGTTTCTGTCTGACCTAGTCAGATACTTGAGGCCTCCTTAAGAGCCCAGTCCTGTTTCTTTTGTGACTTCCTAACCCAGTCTAGATCAAAAACACTCAAACTTGGAGAGCTCAAAATACAAGTTCATGGAGCTCGGAATCTGGGAGAGAACTTACCCATGATCCTAATTGTTGTGAGTAGTCAAAGGGCACAATGGGCCCAGGTGGGTACCTTTTCCTTCACTCAGGGCACCTGGGGGGGTCATTGGCGTTCTACTCTGGACACCACTCTGACATGTATCTGTTAAAAGAAAAACTTTAGACAAACTAAAAGTGTCAATTAAACGGGTTTGTACATGGAGATCTTTCAGACTTGGTTTGAAATCCCTAATGAAGAAATATTATTATTATTATTATTATTTTTTGGTTGGGGGGGTGGAGATTAATAGATTATTGTCCTGGGAGTGAAGACTTTGGGGGCTTCTTCTGGTGGGGAAACAGTCCAGCCTGAAGGGAGTGGGTTAAAACTTAACAGAGTTTTGTCGAGCAAAGAACAACTTGCACACAAAATAATGATCAGACAGCCCTCAAAACCAGAACAGATTCAGAGAATTCCAGCCTGCAATGGGGTCAGGCGGCATTTATGGACAGAATAGGAAAGTGAGGTACAGAGGCAGTTCCATTGGTTACAGCTCAGCATTTGCCTTATTTGAACGTGGCCTGATCGGTGGGGCGCCTGTGATTGACTGAAGCTTGGCTGCTGTGATTGGCTGAGACTCAGCTGTTTGTTACAAAAGTATACTCCTGAGTTAGGCTTTCAGTGAGCTTACCTGCTAAGATAGGTTTGCAGTTCATTATATAAAGATTCAAGTACGGAGATATCCTCAGGCCAAATTTAGTTTAATTTAACAGTTGGGTGTGGAGCTTCTGAGGAGCTGATAATATCCTAATTATGACTCTGGCTGCTGGTGATAGGAATGTATTCACTTTGGAAAAATTCATCAAGTACTTCTCTAAATGACATGCTCTATATTTGAACGAAAATGTATTCAAACGAAGCAAAAAGAATAGAGGTTTAAACAGTCCTTCCTCTCTTCTATTGGATCTCACAGGATTATTATACAAACAAGTAACGTCAGGAATGTAAAACACCAATATATTATGTTTTGAATTACACACTTATAATATGCTTCCAAATTGCTTAGCTGCATAATTATTTTGTGTGTATATTATGTGTAGTGCATAATTAATAACATTTATGAAACAGTTGCAATTTTCCTTGCATTTGCTTCTTTAATTCTCATACAAAAATGGTGTAGCAGGCAGGTCAGATATTGTCTTAAATTTACAGATGAGAAAATTTAAAATTAAATGCTCACAGTGAATTACATACCTCCAGTCAGTTGTCTATACTTTTTCTTCAAATTAAATACTAATTCTAACTGGGTAAACTTTAGTAACCTCAAGAGGTTACCTGGGACATATCCAAGGTCACCCAGCTAGAATTAGTATTTAATTTGAGGAAAAAGTATAGGCAACTGGCTGTAGGTATGTAATTCACTGTCTGCATTTTTATCTTGCTTCACATTTCAGAAATCCCAGGTAGAAGGAATGTAAGAGCTAAGATCTTGGGTGCAGTTTTCCTTCTGCTTCTCTAACATGGCCAGATTGTACAATCTTTCCATGTTACAGTTGATACCCACTAATAGACTCTGGCTGGAACACGACATTTATCTCCTTCTCATTTGTACCACACAAATGAAGTTAAAATAATGGCACTTTGTTGGCACTGAGGAAAGCCAGTTCCAAAGTGTCCCACTTTTTCTCTGCTATTCAGCATTTACAGCTGATGCAAAATAACAAATGTCTGGCCCAGTTTGAGAACACAGCCTGGTGGTGTAGTAAAGGCAAGGACTTGTCCTTCCAATAAATGCTTAGTCATGGGGTCTCCCATTCTTCCCACGTGGACCTGCCAGGTCTCCTTGGGGAGGGTCCTGGAGTGGCCATCAGTGAGAGTGAAACAAGAAGGGGAAGGCTGAGCTGGTGATCAGGTGATCCTCTCTTTGAGTCTTAAAAGTATGAAGTGGGATAGGAGGCTGGACAAGAAGGGGGAAGACCCTCATTTCAGTTAAGACCCCGTGATGTTACCCACTAGCCATGGGAAACTGAGCAAGCCACAAAACCACATCATCATGGAGTTTTGTGGAAAGAGCCCTGGATTTCGAGCCAGGCAAACTTGGGTTCAATTCTGACTCGGCATCTTAGCAGCTGTGTGACCTTGTTCCAATGCATCACCTTCTCTGTACCTCATTTTCTGTAAATGAAAGGGGTTCTTTGGATGTCCTTCCTGCTAGCCATATTATGATCTCCAAGGATCCATATCCCCATCTATAAAGTGGGGAGGGTGATTCCCGAAGGTTCATCCTCCAGGCTTGCTGGGAGATGCATGGGGATCAGGTAGCAGTGGGCGCTTGGGAGTTTTCCTCAGTGCTAAAAGTTTGGGGTTGGGAGCTGCTGCCTAGATTTTCAGCAGCATAATTATTAACCATTAACCCCACTTTCTTTTCCGATCTCTTTCATAGGCTGTATTTTGTTGGAACAATTATCTTACATTAGCTGGCTTTTTAATTTATTTATTATTATTTTTTGAGACGGAGTCTCTCTGTGTCGCCAGGCTGCAGTGAAGTGGCGCGATCTTGGCTCACTGCAACCTCTGCCTCCCGGGTTCAAAAGATTCTCCTGCCTCAGCCTCCCAAGTAGCTGGAACTACAGGCACCCGCCACATTAGCTGGCTTTTAAAGGTCTGTTCATCCCTCAGTGAAGAGGCAATCCAGGTTAATCACATGGAACTGGCAGAGCAGCATTCCACTGGTTACTGAAAGGAGGGAGAGGTCCTCTTGTGTTCTGATTCTACTCACTCTTTTCCCTTAACCCCTTGCTGTCTCAGGGCTAAGCAGTTCCAGGAGAGCACTGAGCACATGCACGCGTGTACACACACACACACACACACACACACACACACACACACCTCATGCATCCCTTCTGAGGCTTACTGGTTTGTCTGTGGAGACAAGAACCAAGCCACAGCCCTGTGGGGAGGAGCTGGGGCCAGGACTCTCTTGCAGAGACTGCTAGAGCATCCGGGGAGGTCAGGAGCAGGGATGCTGGCTTCAGTGGTCTCCCTGTCTTGGATTCATATGACTTCAGCCATATCCACACCCTTGTGGTCACTTTAGGAGGTGAGGATCTTGTAGGGTCTCTGCTCTGTGGAGATGGCAGGGCTTTCCCACTGAACTTAAAAGAACCTTCAGATTGTCTACTATCTAACTCTCTCTCTCTCTCTCTCTGTGTGTGTGTGTGTGTGTGTGTGTGTGTGTGTGTGTGTGTGTGTGTGTGCGTTTAAAGGAGACACAGTGCCACCCTCCCCTGAGGCCAGCACATTAGTGGCAGAAGGGGTTTGAGAGCCCCAGAAGGGCAAACATTGCCATTGGAGTGCCTAGGCTCTGAGACCCAGCCAAGCTCCCACAGGGAGAGTGTCCCATTATAACCCTTGGAGGCTGTGCTGAGTTGAATATTGTCTCCCAAAACTTCATGTTCACTGAATCCTTAGCATATGGCTTTATTTGAAAATAGGATCTTTGCACATGTAACTAGTTTAGTTAAGATGAGGTCATACTGGGTTAAGGTAGATCCTAATCCAAGGCTGCTGTCCGTATAAGAGAGGGAAATTGGAACAGAGTAACACAGACACAGGGAAGAAGGCCTTATGAAGACAGAGGCAGAGATCGGAGTGACGCAGCTGCAAGGCAAGGAATGCCATGAAAACCACCAGAAGCTTGAAAGAGGCAAGGAAGGATTCTTACCTAGACCTTTCAGAGGGAACAAGGCCCAGCTGTCACTTTGATTTCAGACTTCTGGCTTCCAGAACTGTGAGGGAATACAGTTCTGTTGTTTTAAGCCACCCAGGGTGTGGTGCTTTGTTATGGCAGCCTTAGGAAGCTAATACAGAGGCCAAGCTTTGATTCTTCTTGAGACCATGCTTATAGTTTAGCCCATGCTTTTCCCAGCCTGGGCTGAACTCTATTATTCATTTCACCAGCAGTCCAGCTTCAGATGTAAATTTGCTTCTGAAAGTCCCTGTTCCAGAAGAGAAATCACCCAGCTGAGTACAACTCAGCCAATACCATATCCACTCATCACTCTTTGGACCTAAATGAGAAAGAGAGATGGTCTTTTCTCTCCTCGGCTCCCCATTTTGTGTTCATCTTTGCAGGTCTTGGTGGAAACTCAGGATTCATAAAGACCTAGATCCCCGGTCCCCAGGAATGCCAGGCTTCTCTTGGCGATATCCCCACCAAGAGGTCATCTTGCCTATGGCTTGGGCCCCTCTGGGATCTTTGTAACGTCTTGTTGCTCCTTCCCTTCCAAAAATAAGTGTTGACTACCTGTTGTGTGCCAAGCATTATGTGGTAAGCAAGTAGTCTCAGTCCCTGGCCTTGCAGAGCTCACGTTTTGGTGGAAATTTGATGCTGGAAAGCTCTTCCTCTGTTGGCCCTGCGATCTGCCAACCATGAAGTCCAAGGCTGTTCTTGGTCTAAGTCGGTGGAGATTGTGGTACTAAATCCTACACCATTCCCTTGGAGGCTGGACACATCCTGCTCTCATATCTAGACCGATGCAGGCATCAGGAAAGGATAAGACTGTTGAAATGGCATCTTCCTGCCCTCCGATGAGCCTGGGTTGCTGTAAATTGTCCCCAGATCCATTTTACAAGGCAATTGGTATTTTAAAACACTGTAACCATGAGACAATTGGTAATTTCCATGCTTTATTTATCTCCAAATCAAATTAAGCGTTGGGCGTGTGAACTGGAAGGAATAGTTGTTTTTATTATGTGGGTCACACATTGTCATAATTTTGAGGTGTATTATCACACATGTATTTGACATAATGCAATGTACATCATGTAAATTATACAATCTGTTCTACTAATTAAAATGTTTACAATGTACTATGTATTTTATTGTATCAGAAATAAAATCTTTGGCAAGCTTACCAAATTCATTGAACAATCTGATGACATTTTATAGACATTTAGAGCTGGCAGGAACTTTAGTATTTATTTAGCTTTCCCATTTTTATGACAGAGGAAACTGAAATGGAAAGAGCTAAACTAACCCGTTAAATAAATCACTAGAGATACATCAGAGAATCAAACATCATCTCTCGGCGTCTTTCTAGCAATGTGTTGAGACAGATTCCCATTTTGCGGATATTGAAGGATACTGAAGCTCTTGAGAAGTGAAAGCTTTTGATGTCCGGCCAAGGTCACATGGCTGGTAGTTCCATATATGTGAGATGTACTGTGCTTGTAATGTGAGTTATGCATCTTGATGTTTGCATAGTGATAGAGACAATTTAACACGTGTTTCTTTTCTACTTTAAAATCCTATGGTGGGGGTTGGGTTTCTGTTGATGAGTAGTGGCATAATAACCCTTGATGGACGAAGGCTGACACTGGCAGGGGAGAGGGTCTTCTTCCCACTGCATGGGGTGGTCAAGGTGGGGCTTCATTTGCTTTCAACAGGATGGGCCTGGGACAAAACAAGATTATGTACTTCCTGTGATCAAGGAAATCCTCAGGGTTAGTGGGGTCTCTTAGCAGGAGCCTTTTGGGGACTGAAGCCAAGTAGGAAACTGGCTTAAGGAAGCCATGCTGATGAAGAGATCCTAGAGCATCAATCCAGCCTATCACATGCTTCTGGTGCAGATGCTAATTGCCAGGACTTTGTCTCAAGACCTCTGCTCCAGGGACGCAAGATGCTGGTCCTCCAGAAGTCTGGTTTGGCTCCTCAAACCTCTGATCCAGGCTGCTGATCATACAGTGTTGCCAGAACAGCCACTGGAAGGGCCTGAAGTGGGGCTGGAACATCGTTGATAGTGTCTTGGGGCTCAGTTCTTCTTAAAGGTTGAATGAAGCTCATAGACAGTTCTGGCAAAGTTTGGCACCTACCATAGGTGAGGCGTCAGAGAGGGTTATGTCTGGAGAGAGAAAGTACTAAAGCTAATTTACTCATTTATTCCATTCATTGATTCATTCATTCAAAAAATATTTACTGAGCATTTGCCATATACAACTCCTATTTCAGGGTGCTGCTAGATACTGCAGTGAATAGACAAGCTTCCTGCCCTTGTGAAGCTCCCATTTCAGAAGAGAGACAGATAATACACAAGCAGACATCTTCGTGTAGAATGTATTGTCACAGAGTGATGAATCTTATGCAGAAAAGCAAAGGACAGCAAAAGCATAGAGGGTAATGAGATGCATAATTGTAGGCAGGGTGCTCAGACACCTCTGAAGTTGGCACAATTGAGCAGAGAACAGAACACAGTGAGAAAGTCAACCCCTGGTCTATTTGGAGGAACGGCATTCTAGACAGAGGGAGCTTAAGGTGCAAATACCTTGAGAGGGAAGCACGATTGTGGTGCCCAAGGAAAATCACAGAGGTGGGTGTGGCTGGAGAGGAGCAGGGAGAGAGGGCCAGGGGTTAGGAAATCTCATCTCCAGTCCCAGACCTTTAATACCTGCCTGTGAAGTTGGGCACATCACTTACCTTTTTAAAACCTCCTTAAAATGGAGTTATCTTCCTTTTGTTGTGTTCCTTCTGTTTACCTGGAAGGATGGTTGTTAGTGTTAAGGGAGATCATGTAGGTAAAAACATTTTGTAAACTGTTAAGAAGCAAGCGCATAAAAAGGACCATACTTTTTTGTTTATTTTATCATTATCCTGGGTATTCAGAAATAATCTATCACATGTTAACTGATGGTGAAAACACTTACAAGATACAATCTTGGTGAACTGCAAGCAGACTAACTTGTTAAATAGAGTCTTTAAAGGATGTGGAGATAGGAGAAACTGCATTCATGTGGGCTTGGTGTTTTTTCTTTAAGTTCTAGAGGATTCAGCCCCAACACCCATAAACTTCCGTGTCTCCTGGGATCCATGAGACCAGTGGTATTCAGAATAATGGTCTGTACCCTCATGCTTTCCATCTCAAACCAAAATTTCTTTATAATCCTTGAGCCCTATTAAATGAGTCTGGAAAAGGATCTTGATTTTCTTGTAGCATTTCAGCAAAGTTTGCGAAGTAAAGGGACATGCTGTCACCCCCTGTGTTAGATGTATTATTTCTCCATAATTCTTTCTTTCCTCTATGTCCTAGCCATGGATTATCCATAGCTCTAGTATACCTCCCTGCACCATTGATTTTGGGCTTGGTCATATGGTTTGCTTTGGCCAATGGGATGTGGGCAAAAGTGACATAGTTCAAATTCCAAGCTGAGACCTTAAGTGAGTTTCTTCCAGCTCCCTTGTAGCTTCTGCTCTGCATTATGAGAACATGTGCCATCCTGAGGGAAGACACAGAGAAGAGATCTGAAACATCCCAAAGCATGGGTCTAGTCTAGTTTGTGGAGCTCTGCTAAACCTAGCTGAGAACAGCCAAACTACAGTTGACCCATGAGTATGAAATGAATGCTTAGTATTGTGAACCATTAGGATTTTGGGATTATTTGTTACACAGCATTATTACAGTAAAACCTGACTCTTACACCATCCGAAATGACAGAAAAAATTTTAAACCACATCAGCCTCTTCTCCAGCCACTTGGATTCCCCAGGGTTACTCTGAGCTATCTGGTGAGCTGCTCAGACTGCTCTTTGCTCTCTTCTGTGGGTTTCCCTCATTTGCCCACATCAATGACTATTCATTAGGTAGAAGAGGATTAAAGAACAGCCTCACCAGGTGTGGTGGATCATGCCTATAATTCCAGGATTTTGGGACGCCAAGGCAGGTGGATCATTTGAGGTCAGGAGTTTGAGACCAGCCTGGCCAGCATGGTGAAACCCCATCTCTACTAAAAATACAAAAAAATTAGCTGAGTGTAGTGGCACAGGCCCATAATCCCAGCTACTTGGGAGCCTGAGGCAGGAGAATCACTTGAACTCAGGAGACAGAGGTTTCAGTGAGCCAAGATCGTACCACTGCACTCCAGCCTGGGCAACAGTGAGATGCTGTCGCAAACCAAAAACAAACAAACAAAAGAACAGCTTCCATGCCTATCTCCACTACAATGCCTAACCCCAAATCCAGCCTGTGTTGATACTAAAAGGAAAATTTTGAAGTTAAGATGGCTTATAGAGCCCTTTGAGATGGAAGGCCAGAACTACAAGTACATCAGTCTCTTCTGGCTTCAAATGAGAAATAGTGGTCCCATAGAGAAAAAGTCACAGAAAACCATCTGCAACTGCAAAGTCACCTTTATGTTTGAAGACTGACTCATATCAAAAGCTTTGAGACTTGGTAAATAAAGAAATAACTTTCCCCTTGTCAGCAACTGCTATCACTTAGGTTTAACAAATACGTTCAGAATTTATAGTCCAGTATCTCTGGCTATGCCTACCTGATGGATAGATGAATGATCTTCAGTGGATCCTCCAGCTTATTGTAATTAGAAAAGCTTCCCATAGGACAGGCAGAGCAGGGAGAACATGATGTGAAACCCAAAGGCATAAGAGACCCCTAGACCAGAGAGTCACCTTGGCACCTTCTGGCCTCAATTGTGTCTGAATCATAAACTCTGGACACCTCAGGGCTGGAAGGGGTTTAAAGATCATCTGCCTGCTCCCTGTCCTAATTCTTGAAACTTCTAAAAGCATCTCTGAGAAGTACGTGTCTATCTGCAGACACTTCCAGTGAGAGAAAACACTTCTTTTCAAGGCTACATATATCATTTTTTAATAACTCTGTGCTGTGGACTGAATGTATCCCCCCACACCCACCAAATCCATATGTTAAAACTGTAATCTCCAATGTGGTGGTATTTGGAGATGGAGTCTTTGAAAGGTAATTAGGTTTAGATGAGATCATCAGGGTAGAGCCCTCATGATGGGGTTGGTGTCCTTACACAAAGAGGCACCAGAGTAGGTTTGTGTTTGTGCTCTCTCTCTCTCCTGTTTGACGTCTGAGGAAGATCTGGGCAAGATGGCCATCTGTAAGCCAAGAAGTAAGCCCTTACCACATGCTGAATTTGCTGGTGCCTTGATCTTGGACTTCACAGCCTCCAGAATCATGAGAATATAAATGTCTGTTGTTTAAGCCACCAAGTCTATGGCAATTTGTTGTTGCAGCCCAAGCTGACTAACGCATTCTGGTTGTTAAGCAGTTTTTGCTGCTACCAAGTTACTCTCTCTCTCTCTCCCTTCCTCTCTCTCTCTCTCTCTCTCTCTGTGTGTGTGTGTGTGTGTATCTCACTCTCCCCCAACTCTTCACCAATTTTAAAGGTTTAGAACAGGAGGATTAAGCCTGTAAAGGATTAGACCCTGTGGTAAATTTTTTGGGGACTTGTGGGCCATGTAGTCTCTATATCAACTACTCAACTCTCACAGTGTAACACACAAAAGCAGCTATCAATAATATGCTGTGTTCTGATAAAACCTTATGGACACTGATGATTTTTGCTTGTCACAAAATATTCTTCTTTTGATTTTTTCCAACTATTTAGAAATGTCGAAACCATTCTTAGCTTGTGAGCTGCACAAAAGTGGTTTGAGGCTGATTTGGCCCACAGGCTATAGTTTGTTGACCTCTGGTAAAGCTTCTCTCTCTTTTTCAACATAGTCTTCTTTCAATTATGAGTAATTTCTACACCATCCTGGAGACTCATCAAACACATATCGAACACCTATTATGGGCCAGGGGAGCAATACTGTATCAGGTGATGGTAACATGAATCTGACAGTGACATGATCTCTGCTCCAAGGAGCCTGGGCAGAGGTGAAACTAATTTCAAGGACATCTCTCACCTTCACAAATCCCTATAGCCCTTAAGGTTGGAGAGATGTCTACCTCCATTTAAACTTTGCTTGAGCCCATTAATTTTGCTCTTGCCTCATGCTCAGTGCACAGTGCAATAGAAAACCAACTTTACCACATTTCTTTTGATTATCTACTTACCTTTGGCTTTTATGGGTCTATTTTAAGTCCTGTGACCTTCTGTTATTCTAAAGGAGAAGACAAGGAGGTAGATGACACTATCTTTTACTAAGTTAAGTGACCTAATCATGCAAGAGTTACAGGTTTCTGTTCATTTGCAACATAGCATGCTCCTGAATCACTGCAAAAGCAATTGCATTCCAACCATCAATACTCCTGGCAATGCAAAACTCCTCTTGGTTGCTTTCCCCATCTGTGCGGTGCTGGGACCATCTGAAATGGTTCTAAGGAGCTTATGTTGCCCATTTTGGGGAAATAAATGGGTTGGAACTCAGCACCACTGCTAGGGTAGAGGAGTCCCTATGTTAAAGTATTAAATTGCAGTTTTAGTGGAAATTCAAGCTTTTGTGTGATGGTGAAGCAAAGTCAAATGGTAGCATTCACTCTGATTCATAAGACTAATGTTCTGTGGTCTGGAGGCTCTGGATTCAGGACATCAGTCTAGGACAGAGTCTACCCTTCTAGGCTTCCTCCTGACTTTCCTTCCAGGAACCCCCTCCACAGTTTCCATACTGTACTTCCAAGAGCATCAGAGAAATTTTCCTGGTCCAGACATGGAATTAGAGAACTTTGCCAGCAGAAAATCTCTGTCCTGTGGGCTCCCTTTTCTTCCCAAACTGTCCCCATCCTGGATGGGTCTGGCTGTCCTGAGATAAGCAGTAGCTCCTGCTCTTTGTTAGTGGGGCTCCACCACACTGCTCAACTCCAAAAAGGGTAATAAGATTTTTAGGATTATTAAATTCAAACAAATTTCCAATATGAATTCATTAGCTCACTCATTCATTTATCCAGTGAATATTCTAGAGAACCTACTGCTTCCCAGGCTTCAAAAGGGACACACAGATGAAAAAGGTCTGGCCCTGGATTCTGGGGTCTTGGTTGGAGGGCAAGACAATGATTGAACTCGGATGTTACGAGTACCCTGATAGAGGCATAAACAAGACTCCATAAGGCACCAACAGGGGATACCCTCCTGCCATGTGAAGGGCACCATTGTCTAGTTGCCCTGAGGACTGGAGTCCCAGGCTAGGGGTGCTGAAAATCCAGCCAGCTCCCTCTGGTTTATGGCCATACTTTGCAATCCTCACTGCAATGATGATGTGTCTGTTTCCCAAGGTGGAAAGTCCCATGCAAGTCACCACCATTACCAGGAATAGGACTCCCAACATTTGCCTTGCTGATTGCAAAGGAGGCCAGGGATCTGGAGCACCAACAGTAACAACAACAGTAGCCAAAATAATAGCTGATGTTTATGGTGTGCTTACGGTATTGCGTGCCTGGCACTGTGCTAAGCACGTTAAATGCACTTTCTAATTTAAACTTCACAGCAACCCTTTGTGGCATGTGCTGTTATCATACAGAAGAGAAAATCAAGGCCAGAAAGATTAACCACTTGCCCCAGGTCTAAGAAGTGAAACAGCAAGATTGGACCCAGGCAGCCTGAGTTCAGTGTCTCTGCCTTGTTTGTGGCATCTCTGTAAGGAAATTGAGACAGTCAGCTACGTTTTACACATCCCTCCAGTGCTGGGCCCTTCCCTTCCAATGTCTCATTGAATCCAAATGACACCCTAGGAGGTGAATATTAGTTATCCCAGTTTTACAGATAGGATTCTTGCAAGGAAGTGACTTGCCCAAGGCCATGCAGGGTCTTGGGCATGCTTCACATTTTGACTGTTCAGCCCAATCCAAGAGAGACAAGAGAAGGGGGCTCAGAACTGCCCTCAGAACACTTACAATCTGGGCAGGATCTACCCAACATGCCATTCGTTCACAACACTTAGCATCCCTCCCTAAGGTCCAGATGACAAAGTGCGTTCATTTCCATGACCTCATTATGTGCAGAGACTGTGGAAAACTGGGAATTGTTGCTTGACAGTTGGACACTGGGATTCCAAAGGGAGGAGGAGGTAAATAAAAGGGATCTGGACCCTTGCTGCTAGAAGTGTGGTCCCAGACCAGCAACATTGACCCAACCTAGGTGCTTGAGTCCCTGAAGAGTGACAGTTATTTCCAGGGCATGGCACTCTTCCTTGGGCACCAGTAACCGACCTGAGCCCAACTTGTTCCTTCCCCGCAGGTACCTTGGCGCACACAAGGAGCTCACATTGGAGTGCTGGAGACCTGGGTTCTATGCAGCAATCCTTCTCACTTGCTGTGTGACTTGGGGCAAGTTCCGACCCCTCTCTGGGCCTTAGTTCCCTTCTGTAAGGGAAAAAAACTGCCCAGATAGTCGTTTTCAATCCTCATGGCCTATAGTTATCTCTTGGGGAGCTTTTAAATAATTCTGATGCCTGGGGCTTATAGCCAGAAATCCTGATTAGTCAGGGTAGCATGAGGCCCTGGAATTGGTATTTTTAAACCTTCCCCAGCTCGTTACATTGGTTTTGGGTTTTTTGTTTGTTTGTTTTTTGAGACAGAGCGAGACTCTGTTGCCCAGGCTGGAGTGCAGTTGTATAATCTCGGTTCACTGCAACCTCCGCCTCCTGGGTTCAAGCGATTCTCCTGCCTCAGCCTCCTGAGTAGTTGGGACTACAAGTGTGCGCCGCCATGCCCGGCTTATTTTTGTATTTTTAGTAGAGACAAGGTTTCACCATATTGGCCAGGCTGGTCTCGAACTCCTGACCTCAAGTGATCTCACCCCCTTGGCCTCCCAAAGTGCTGGGATTACAGGCATGAGCCACCACGCCTGGCCCCAGCTCATTACATTTTATAGCCAGTGTTGAGAAACTGGAAGCCAACTCACTGGTTTTTAAAAATCCGGGATGCGTCAGCATTTGCTGCTCTTGAGGCTTCAGACACCCAGGCCCACCCAGATCTTCTGAGTTAGAATTTCCTTGGTGTGTGGTGGGGCTGGACATGAGTACATTTAACAAGCTCCCAAGGTGATGCTGACATACCAAAGCTTCAGAACTGGAATCAATGGCCTCTGAGGTCTCTTTCAGCTCTGATTCTGAGGTCCTCCCAGTCAATGATTTCTTTCTTTCTCTCCACGCTGGAGCTGCCCGTTGGTGGTAAGCAGAGACGTCATCAGCTTGCAAGCTGAGCTTCAGTGTCCCCTGAGAATGCAGCCAGCTGGCAACGGTAGAGGAAAGTGGTGAACTCATTTGACTTTTCTTTATCAGCTGTACCATGTACATGATGTGCAAGAGGACTGGGGCTCTGTGTCAAGGCCAGCTGGGATGCTGAGGTTTTGTGTTAGGACCAAGGGCGAGTCTGATGGCTGTTCTGGTTTGCCCTGCTTCATGCCATGGCCTAAAGGTGAGTATTAGCCACAGGGTGCTACTGCCTGGACCCCACCCTCAAACCCACTGGAATGAGAAAGATGAGCCTTAGATTAGATGCAAATTTACCCACCCAACTTTGTCTCTCTGGGTCAGCCCCCACGGTAGGCGAGATGGATACCTTGACTGCCAGGAGAACCCAGGGCTGGGCTAAGGAACTGAGAGGCAGGCTCAGAGCAGGCTCCATGCTGAGCTCTGACTCTGCCCTGTCTTAGAGAGGCCATCCTGGTATCTCCTTTCCTCCATGCGGCATGTGGCGATTTAATGGCAGTGAAATTTATTGTGGGTAATGGAGTGTCAAGCTCCTTATTGCTAATGGATGATTTCAAATGTGGAGAAAGATTTATTAAATAAGTCAAGCATATGCCTCCAAGAGAATATTACTGTGAGTGAAAACAATTATATAGTTAAACAAGGAGGAAAGAAAATTTAAATGCATCTTTAAAGGTTTCTTTAAATCAGTTTAACTGTGTGATTTTTAAAAGATGGGGGGATTAGTTTCAGCAAATTACTTATTAAAAAAAAATTTTTTTTTTGACTCAACAGGAAACTAACAGCCCTACTTGGCTTCTGTTTAAAGAAGTTACTTATTGGTATTTGAAAAAGAAGGGAAAAAAAAGTTAAGGAAGTGACTTTGGTAGCCTCTTGCGGTTCTCATGTTCTGATTTCTTTGGTGTATACTGAGCTCTCCCAGGGGCAGAAGGAAGCAGTCAGGGAAGCAGCAGCCAGAACTGTCATTCAGAGAGGAGGATCAGGGATGTCTAACTGGTATTAGACAATGCATCAGAGCTTTAGAGTTGGAAGCAACTTTGGAGGACCTTTGGACAATTTCCTTGTGCATGTGGAGAAGCTAAGGTCCAGAGAAGAAAAGGAACTTTTCCAAGAATCCACAGGTGGTAGATTGCAAAGCTAGAAGCCAGGCTTTGCCATTGCTCTCTCCATGCAATGGGAATAATATTTATCTCAGAGGTGTCTGGAGGATACAAGAACCTAGGGAAAGTACTTTGGAAAGTATACATGCTTAGTCCCTGGAAGGGATTGTATGTAGAAGAGATTGGCTGCGAGCCTCCACGGTGGGTTCATTTTTGTGAGGGGCCTTCCCCCTATCCTTGGCCACTTCGGCAGTTCTGCAGCCAGGACTGTAGCTGGCTGAGGTTCCACACCTCTCTCCGGCACCAAGCTGAGGAGAGGCACAGGCAGCCACAAGCCTCTGACATTTTCCTTGAGATGGTGACAGCTGGTAAGACTTTTGACTAAAGGAATAAAGAGCAAGCAGGCAAAAAAAAGTTACTGTGTTAAAAGTGGTTTAAAAATGTTCTTCACCATCTGTTTGGCCACCCTGGTTTTTTGGGGCATGTGTAGGGGGAGAGACCTCTCCTCTCCCACTCCTGAGCTTCACCTCAGTCAGGACCGACTATGAGAAGCTTTAGCGTGTCTCCAGGCTTTGTTTTCCATGTTCCTCAAATTTTCTTTCTGCTCCCTTCCCTTTGCTTCCAATGCATGCAACGCATTCTGCTTCTGGAAAAGTTATTTTCTTAATTGCTAATGAAATACTGAACCTGCGAAGCCTGGCACATTTGGATCAACAGGCAGGTGTTTGATTTTGGCCTTTGCTATCTGAGCTTGGTTCTATTGGAAGGGAAATAGAACCTAACAAGCAGGTATTGAAAGACACATTTTGAATGTTCTCATTCACATGTGGGAGCTAAAAATTAAAACAATTGAACTCATGGAGATAGAGAGTAGAATGTTGGTTACCAGAGGCTGGCTTGGGCAGTGGGGAGCAGGGGAAAAAGTGGGGATGATTAATGGGTGCAAAAATATAGTTAGATAGAATGAATTTGTGCTAGTATTTGATAGCACAACACACTGAGCATAGTCAACAATAATTTATTGTGTATTTAGAAATAACTAAAATCGTGGAATTGGAATGTTTCTAACACAAATAACTGACAGATGCTTGAGGTGATGGACACCCCAATTACCCCGATGTGATTATTACACATTGCGTGCCTACATCAAAACATACGTGTACCCCATAAATATGTACATCTACTATGTCCCATAATAATTAAAAATTTTAAAATAAAATACCATTTGAAGCAAAATAATAGGAAAAACTAAAAAGCAAAACAAACAAAACCAGGTATTTAAGCTCTACTCCACCTAGTAACATCACAACCAGGTTTTCCTTCACATCCTAACTCTTTATACCACTTCTGCTGACATTTCTTATGAAATTTGTCTGAGGTATTTTTCAGGTTTTTTTTTCCTTTTGTGAATAGGGTCATAAAATATATATTCTACATAGTCATTGCTGTGGTACATTAAAATTATTAATTTTGTGTGTTGATTTTATATCTAGTCAACTCGTTTAACTCACATTTGGTTCTTGTGGATTTTTCTGACAGATGGTTATAGTGACTGCATATACTAACAGTTTTGTCTCTTTCTCTTCAGAGTTACATTTCTTATTTTCTTCTCTTGTCTTTACATAAGCTTTCAGAGCAATATTGAAAAGTAATAGTGATTATAGACATCTTTACCTGTTTTCTGATTTTAAAAGGATTGTGTCTGATATTTTACCGTAACTACGATGTACACTGTGGCTGTATTGTATAAAAACATTACAAGTTGAATTTGTTGTTTTAATCAGAAATTGTTGTTAAATTATATTAAATTTTAGCATCAGTTGACAGTATCTATTGAGATGATTTTACTCTAGTGAGGAACATCAATTGCTTTCTAATGTTGGACTATTCTTCCGTTTTTTGCTCCTAATACCTTACTAGTTTTGACTTTCTAATACTTTAGATAGAATTTTTGTATCTTTGCTCATAAACAATATTGGCTTGTTCCTTTCATCCATGTTTTCCTTGGCCACTTTTGGTATTTGGTTATGGTAGCCACATGGAAAGAGTTAGAGTAGTTTTTATCTTCCTCCATGCCCTGCATAGTATATCACATGGGATTATGGATTTTTTGAATGTTTGCTAGAACTTGACCATAAACTTTCTTACTCTGGTACACTTTAGTGGGGGTAGATCTTAAATTACTATTTTAATTTTTATATGATTATTGGTCTTCCATGATTTTCTTCTTGAACCAATTGTTGACATTTATTATTTATTGTTTATTGTGATTTATTGTTTCCCAGGAAATTATTCATTCATTAGATTTTGAAATGTTTTGGTCTAAATTCTCTTTAATTTGAAATGTGCTTTGTATACTGTCTCTATTATGTCTTAATGTTGTTATTTTTGTGACCATTACTCACTCTATTCTCACACTCGGTCTTGCCACAGGCTGTTCTAATTTATTGATAGTTTCAAAGAAACAGCTTTTAGTTTTGTTGATCTATACTATTGATTTTTTTGTGTTCTAGTTAATTAATTTTTGCATTTTATCGTTATTAATATCTTCCTCTAATTTCACTGAGCTTATTTTGTTTTTCTCTTTCTAACTTCTTGAACTGAAGAGCTTATTGACTTTGCTTTCATTTTTTTCCTCATTTCTAAGAACTTTATTTGAGACTATAAATTTTCATGAATTAGGTATATATCTCAGGTTTTTGATATATGGCCTCTCCTTGTTATTCATTTCCAAATAGTAATACTTTTTTCTTTGCTAACCTAAGAGTTATTTTCAAAGTATTTAGCATGCTCAGGTGCATAGAATTATTTGGCCATTTTTTTGTTATTAATTTCTAATTTTATTACATTTTGTCCCAGATGGTAACCTGTCTGACTTCTTTCTAATGAAGTTTGTTGAGGTTTCCTTTGTGGCCTACTACGTGAGTAATTTTTTTTGAATGCTCCATGTGTGACTGAAAATAATGAAGTCTCCTTTTCTTAACATCTATGTCTATTAGATCACACTGTAAAATTTTAATATGTATGTTCTTCAGACTCTCTCTAACTGTCCCTGATCCACAGCTACTTGATCGGGTGATTTCTGAGAGGTGAATAATAAGGTCTCTTACCATGATTGTAGATTAACACTTTCTCTGTGTATATCCTTCAGTTTTTGCTTTCTGTATTGAAGCTAAGTTATTGGGTGCATAAAAGTTCATGGCTGAGATATCGTCTCTATTGATGTTATATTTTATCAACATGGATACTCCATCTCCCTACTTTCTTTCATTGTTCTTTGCCTTGAGTTTTATTTTGTTTGATATTATTACAACTTGGCTTTCTTTTTCTTAGAATTCGCACAACATAGCTATTTCCATTATTCTATTTTTAACCTCTCTGTCTCATTTTGCTTTAGGTGTATCTTACAAGCAGCATGTATCTGGATGTTAGTTTCTAAATCTAAGATTTTCCATTTAAATGACTTCTCATTTCATTTTTTCTTCTATAATAGTTTGAAATTATTCATCCTATTTTTTATTGCTAATGCATAGATTGATGCATTGATGCATTTTAAGAGACATATTGATATTTAGAGTCAATCACTTCCTAAATCCTCCCAGCAAAAAATATTAAAAACTTTTATTTCTTTACTGCTTACTTTCTCCTATTACTCTCTTTCTTCCCCAGCCTCCAGAACTGTGAGGACATAAGTTTCCATTGTTTAAACTCCCCAGTCTGTGGTATTTTGCTATGGCAGCCAAAGTTGATTAATCTGTTTTGTTCGTTGGAAGAATTTTCTCTTCTTCCTTGTAAATGTTTCCAAAAAAAGCTTAAGTGTGGGTCTTTTTTTTTTTTTTTTTTTTTTGAGACAGAGTCTCACTGTCTCCCAGGCTGGAGTGTAGTTTGTGGCGCAATCCCGGCTCACTGCAAGCTCCACTTCCCGGATTCATGCCATTCTCCTGCCTCAGCCTCCTGAGTAGCTGGGACTACAGGCGCCAGCCTCCACACCTGGCTAATTTTTTGTATTTTTAGTAGAGATGGGGTTTTACCGTGTTAGCCAGGATGGTCTCGATCTCCTGTCCTCGTGATCCATCTGCCTTGGCCTTCCAAAGTGCTGGGATTACAGGCGTGAGCCACCCGTGCCCGGCCAAGTGTGGGTCTTTTTATTTAACTTACTCGGCAGTTGATAGATCCATTCAATCTAAAGACTTCTATCTTTTTTTTCAATCTAAAGACTTCCATCGTTTTTTGGGGTTTTTTTTCTTTGCCTCTTAATTATTTCTTCTCCTTCATTCCTCTTATTTCCAATTTCTGGAATTCCTATTAAATGGATTTTCATGCTGTTGGAATTATTTTCCATTTCTCTTTCCTTTTTTCTTAACTTCCATCTGTGTTTCCTTGTGTGTTCTGTTTCTGGGAAAAGTCCTTGGTTGAATCTTCCAGTTCAGTCATTTTCTCTTAGTTTTTATCTATTCTGATATTCAGTTCATATATTGATTTTTTAAAATTTCAGTACTCAAGTTTGTAATTCCCAAGATCTTCATCTGATAATTTTGTATGTGTGCTACATTCCCTTGCATGAGAATACTAATTAGACTTTTATAAATTATTTTCTTATTGATTCTATTCTTTCCATGGGGATGTAGTTCTTCAGTTTGTTAAATTTAGTTCTTCATGTCCAATTTAGTCTTCAGACGGTTAAATTTACGGCTTTTCTTTCACGAGGTTGATTTTCTTCAGAACCCCAACCAATCATCCTGTCCATCATCCTTGGGTGCTCCAGCTGCCTTGGACATTGTTGCTCCTCCATTTCTTGTAGCAGGTCTCTCCTTTGTGCTATTGGGATGTGGTTTCTTTCTTCAGTCTTCTCCATCTGCCTTTCCCCTTTCAGGCATTCCTAACTTTTTCATCCACTGTGGGTACCCCTTCTTTTTTTCCTACACTGTTATGGATTTTTGTTATTATATGTTGTTATATTCTTACTTATATGCTGTGTTGGTTATATTATATTTTATTTATATTATTGTTATCATCAATGTTTATTATTATTATTATTTCTTTTTTTCCAGGAGTTTAGGATAAGAAGGGGAATGTGGAGATTGTGCCTGGTTTACTATTTTTATCCAGCCTCCTCAACTTTGTATGTAATGAGGATTGATGTCTTAAACTACACTTCCAAAGATGAGGGTGAGTTGTTTGACTAGAATTTATCAGGGTTGGGTCTGCCCCTTGAGTCTGGCCAACAGCTGACTCACAGTCCATGGTTCCATTGGTGGCATACTTCCACCGGGAATTCCCTTTGTGTTTATTTTCATTGTCAGGATGTTCTTATCCTGCCTCACCTCTGGTTGGAAAGCTTGGGAACTCAGATGGACTTGCCATTTGCTGACCAGCCTGGAATTATTAGTGCAGGAGAAGAGATGGACATAAAGAAATCAGCCTGCTTCTTTGTGTCTGGCATGAGGGGATGTGGTGGGCATTGTGATGTGCCACCTAGATCTGCTTCTAGGAATGAAGGACATATTTCCCCAGCTGCTGGCAGTGGTACAGCTTGCAGCTATCTCCCCTTTGGGGATTGCCTCAGATGAAAGAATGGTGGCCAACAGCCCAGTTTCTCAGCCTTCTGCCCCAACTCAGGCAGTTCCGAAGGATCACCTCATCTTCAGAACTCCCCATGCTTCTCTGGCACTGCATTGCAGCTCACTGTCTCCCTCTTCCCAGTCTGCCTCCTCCCCTTCATTACGCTGGCAGTGACCCCAAGATCGACACCCTAATAAACCTCATGCCTGCTAAACTTCATCTCAGGGTCTGCTTCCTGTGGATCCCAACCTACGATCAAGCATTTACTGAAAATTACTACGTGTATCAGAGCAAAGCACTATTGTGGCTATATTTGGCTACAGAAACCCTTAAACCTGCCCTGGGATTGGGGAAAGGAGCTGCATATGGCCAGCCAGAAAGTATGGGGAGGCAACGGCCCCTTACACATGTATTTTGATTTGCCCACCCAAATCCACTCCTTCTGCAACTGTCCCCAACTCAGAAAATGGCAACTACATCTATTCAGTCAGTCAAGACAAAAATCTTGGAGTCATTTCTGACCTCAAACTCTAACACCACATTAATCTAATTCATCAAGGAATCTGCTCAGCTTTACCATCCAAATTGATCCTAAATTTGACCCTTTCTCACCACCTGGAATGCCAACCCCTAGGTCCCAGCCACCATCACCATCCCTAGCTTGGATTACAGCAATTGTCACTGTGAAAGGAAAATAAAATCTTGGGACCCTCAACTCAGCATGTCAGGGGAAAAGTTAAGCTTGGAAACCAAGTCATGCAAAAAACTTGCCTTTTCTTTTGTTCCTAAATAGATAGCTACAAGATAGAAGGCCACAAATCTCCCCAGGGGGCCTCCCTCACCCTGACAATGTAAATTAACAGCTTATCTTTATGGTACAGGACAAGAGGAGACTAGAAGTTGTACCCCCCTTCCACCGCCTACCCCGAGATGAATTTATATTCGACTTCTTCCTGTACTGTGTTTACTTTATCTTATGTAAAGTGCAGATTAACTGAGCGCGAGACGGAGGCATAATTGACTGTTCCTCTGCCCCCTCCTTTTCACATGAAACATGTGGATTCAGTGAGTGCTAATCAAAGCCTCAGAAAAATGTGACCATATCCTCCCTCTTTTTTTTCCCTCCTTTCTCGGCCTGCCCATCTTTTCCCTGTTAAATATTGAAGCCCTTAAAATCATCCTTGGAAAAAGTATGAGCCACAGATCCTATTGTGGCTTGTGTCTCTTTATCCCAGGCACGTCCTCAACCTGGGCAAAATCAACCTCTAAATTGATCGACATCACTTTTTCTTTTTCATTTTCTTTTTCTTTTCTTTTTTTTTTTTTTTTTTGTTTATACCACCTAATCAGGCTCTCAGGTTCCAAACTCTTAGCTCCCACAATCTATTCTCAACATAGCAGTCAAAAGGATCTTTTAAAACCAAAGTCCATTCATATGTCTCCTTGGCTCAGCGCTCTCCAATATTTTCCATCTCATTTTAATCAAAACTCCCAGCCCTTCCATGGCCCCCAAGGCTGTTTATGACCTGGCCCTCCCCTGCTGTCCTGCTGACCTTTCCTACTACTACGTCCCCTTTGCTTACTCCAGTCCATGCCAAGCTTGTTCCTGACCTACTTGAAGTTCTCCCTGCTGAAAATGCCCAGATATCTTCATGGCTCCTCCCCTCACTTCCTTCAACTTCCATTTCAAATGTGCTCTTATCTGAGACCTTCCTTCACTACCCAATCAATGACACTAACTTCCTCTCCCTACAACCCCAACTTTGGCACTAACCATCTCCCTCGCCATGTTTATTTTTTCTCATAACGCTTACCACCATGCAGTGGATTTCCTTGTTTATTTAGTCTATTCCTCCCCCAAGCAGAATGGAAGCTTTATGAGAAGTGTTTTGTTCACTTTATTACTAACATCCAGAACAGTGCTTAGCACAGAGTGAGCGCTAAATAAGTGTTTGTCAATAAATGAAATTTTAATTCCCTGGACTGTTTAGGAGCATCTCAGATGGGAAAATTGCCTAAGGACAGATAATATTCTTCATTCTGCTTCTTACTTGCCTAATGACCTTCCATAAGCCCCTTTTCCTATCAGGCTATCAGGAAGCTGAGGGGGTGGGACAAGATGATCACTCAGTGTCTCTTCTCCATCTGATCTTTTGCTGAAATTGTGATTTGTCTGATGCAAACAACCTGGTGTGACATTACTGCAACTGTTTTTCTATTGCTTAAGTGAATTCTAAATGAAGCCCAGCTCTAACTTCCCGGGATCCCTCCCAGGTGTCATCCCACCTGTAGGGAGTGGCCCCAAGTACTTGGCTCTCTTTCCATTTTAACCTTCCCATGCCCCTCCTGTGTTCTGTGACTTGCTTTGGCCTCACATTGGGCAGATTGTATGTCATTGCCCTTTGCTCTGGTCAATGGGATGTGAGCAGATGTGAAGTCAGCAGCAGCTTGAAATAGACTTGAGTGGTGAGCTTGTCCTCTTGGGCTTCTTCCATCACAATAAGAGAAACACGTCTTGGCTAACCTGGTGGTCCAAGAACTGAGGGATGCCTGGAGTACCTGGATCAAACCAAAGGCCAGAGCCAAACTCTGCTGAGCCCAGGTGAGATCAGCAGAGCTGCCCCGGTTAACCCACATATGTATGAGTGAGAATAACTGAATGCTGTAAGCACTGAGTACTGGGGTGCTTTGTTATGTGGCATTCTTATGGCAATAGCTGACTGATACACCAATCTTCCAAAACTCAACCCAAGGTACACACTCTTCCAGAAAACATTCCCTAAGCCCAAGGGCATGGCCTAACAGTGAGAATTTCAGGTCTGTTTCAGGTTAGTGAGGTCAGCTGCTCATAGGAACTGAGAGACTGCAACAGAAAGAAGGAAAAATGGGCAGCCAATATTGCTCAGTTTTGCTATTTGATGACTCTGCAAACAGGAAGAACAAGGATCGACAGGATTTATAGTACAAACTGATAGAATGGAGCTGGAGCTGGCTTTGTGCCTTGCAGCTTCTTTTCCATCTTTTTTTTCACAAGGCTCCCCACCAGGACACAGGAGCTGGTAACCCTGCCCTTGGCCTGAAATGTGGTTTGACCTGCAGCTTCTGGGTATATCAGACTGGGGCAGCAGGGCACCATTATTCTGACAGTGAACATTACACCTTCCAAATGGACATTGCAGAAATTTAGAATTGAGTCTTATCAAAACATCCTGGTTTGCATATTAGGAAAGTCAAGGGAGAAGTTACTTTATCTTCTTTCTAACCCGATGAAAAGATTTTTAAGGGACTTTACTGCAATCATGTTTCTATTGCTTAAGTGAATTCCGAATGCTACTGTAAATTCCATTCATTATTTAAATAGCTTTAGCTCCCTTAAGAGCCTAAGTGCCTTACAGGAAGGAAGGAGCCATCAAATCCATGCAGGGTGGGGAATTGCTCAGGAGGGTCAAATCCTGGGGCATAGGGAGAGGGACTGTAGTGTTCATGATGGGTCTGTGGGGAGGCCAATCAAGAGCCCGACTGAGTGATAGTAGGAGCTGGGAGAATTGCTAAGATCATCTGGGCCTAGGATGCTTTCCTAACTTTCCTGGTCCTAAGAGTTTTCTGAATCGCTTGTTAAAAATAGATCTACAGACCCTTCCCCTGGAGATTCTATTTTAGCAGACCTGACGTGGAGTCCAAAATTCCATACTTTCAAGAAAGACCGCAGGTGATTTTGACAACTAGACATGTGTGGAAAATACTGATCTATCAAGCTGCCTTGTTCATAGGTGAATAAATTGAGTCCCAAGGAGGGGTTAGTGCTAGAGGTTAGTGTTAGTCCCCAGTTAGTGCTAGAGCTAAATCCAGAACAGGATCACTGAGACCCGAATGGCAGATTTAGGATGCCCGATTTGCAGCTGTGCTGCTGGGACTGGCCGTGTAGTCTGCAGGTCTGCTGGTCCCTTGGTACATTTGTTTAGCTGCTCACTTTCTGTAAGAACAGCTGAAGGCAGCACTCCTGGAGTCGGACAGACCAGGTTCAAATTCTAACTTTGCTTCTGATTCACTGAACAACCTTGTGCAAATTGCTTAACTTTTCCAAGCCATTAATATAGGCATTAAATCAGATAATGTACCTACCCCTAATAGGTACTCAATAAATGATTATTGCTTATGAAGTGCTAGACCCCATTCCAAGCCATTAATTTGGGCATTAAATCAGATAATGTACCTACCCCTAATAAGTGCTCAATAAATGATTATTGCTTATGAAGTGCTAGACCCCATTCCAAGCCAAAGAACTGGCCAGTATGAGCTCATTTAACAAATAAAACAAGCCTATTATTAACCCCATTTTAAAATGAAGAAAGTTGAAGAAGAGAAAACTTGAGTGACTGGTTCAAATCACGCATAGAGCAAGTGAGAAGCAGAGGCGGATTTGAACTCATGTAGTTTGTAGCCCCCCTTCTTTCCCTTGAGGATAGGGTCTGGGTCCCACTTACTCCAGCATGGGCCCTGGTGTAGGCCTTTGCACACAAGTAGATATCAATAAGTGCCTGATGAATGAGATTGAGATTTAAAGGCAGGACGAGAAATTCACTTCAAGTATGGCTGAGGGTGGGGTATTAGCATGGGGTATCTGGAGAGGGCAGTAGGAGGCCCTAAGTAGAGAAGCTGTACCCAGGGAAGATGGGGCAGAGCCTGCAGGACCAATCCCTGGGAGTTAAGGACATTTTTCAGGCCGAACAGTTAGCGTTGAAATGCGCAAGAGCCTGGAAGTTTTTTGCATTGTCGCCTGCAATAAGGAAAAATCCAGACTGAACTGGCTGCTTGGATCAGAAGTGATGTAACGGGCTGGCTTTGGCCTAGTTTTCCTAAAGCAGACGGCCCCCTGGCTCTCCCACACCCTTTTTTCCAGAATTGGCAAGTGACAGCTACCGCCATCTAGTGGTCTGAGTGGCACTGCACAGGGATGGGGAAAAAACGTTGGACTGCACTGCAGGGACTAGAAGATGCCCCTGGCTTCCCTCTCCCCAAAAATGAGAGCCCCCAATGGTGGTAGAGAGTTTATTCTGTTCAAGGCATGTTCTTACCTTTTAATTCATTAGATCTTCTCAACAATCCAGGAGGTCACCAGGGGCCATTAACTCCATTTTATGGGTGAGGCAAAAAGTCCCTGGAGGAGAGGGGTCTTGTTCAGAGTCGTACTGTCAGCTATTGATGGAACCAGGACTGGGACTCAAGTCTTCACAGTACAATTTCTTAGCCCATAAGTAATACAGAGAGGTTGTCAGCTCCCTTGAGGTCTCCTTGGACAGGAAATGGAAGATGATTTATCCTGGAGGTCTTGGTCACTTCTCTGCATGGAGGTGAGTCCCCTTCACCTCAATGACTTGTGATTTTTCCCTGGAAAGAGAATCCTCAGGTGGGATACCTGGGCTGATAATGCTCATATGGGAGGTTTCAGAAGAAAATGAATACTGCCCCTTCAGCTCTAGACCCTCTTACTGGATACTCAGTTAAAGCTTATCTGGTCCAGGCTCCTTGTATGAAAGATGGGGAAACTGAGTCTCAGAGAGGGAGAATGACTAGGCTGACATCACACTGTGGTTAAAGCCCTTCCTCTCCAGCCTGTCTTTCTGTTCTATGTACTCTGGTATAATAGCTGGTGCCTGGAGCCTGCACTGTTTCAAACAGATATAACTGTTTTCGGCCCAGAGTGAAAATTGGACTCTAATGTCTCCCAAATTATACCACAAAGCTCTGCAAAGGAAAAGAGAAGCTACTGGATATGTATGTTTGTTTTAGCATCTGTAACATCAGTAATTCACAAACTTTTCAATGAAATCTTAGGCAGAATTTGGGTATGCAAAAGAGATTAATGTGGTGAGAACTGAGGAAGCTGACATTTACTGTGCCCCTGGGATCTCTGTAATGCCAGAGAGAAAGGGATAACACGTTGAAAAACAAGGCATTGCATAAGGAGCACTGGCTGTGGAGTCCTAACACCTGGGCTTTAGTCCCTGCTCTGGCAAAAGCTTGCTCTGTGTGTGACCTTGGGAGTCGCTCCCTCATTCTGATCTCTCGCAGTTTACTCATTCGTACAATAATCCTGATCTTCCTCCTGCCTAGGGTTGATGAGAAGATTACATGGAGGGAATAGGGGAATGGATGTGAAAATGGTTTGTAGAAAGTAAAGTGCTACATTTATAAATGGTTTCTTTTTTAACTAAATTGAGGTAAAATTTATATACAATAGAAATGCACAACTCTAAAATGTTCAATTTCATGAGTTTGGAAAATTGTAATCAGCTGTGAAACCATTATCCAAAACAAGCTACAAAGTATCTACATCCCTCCAGGAAGTTCTCTTGGGCTCATTTGTAGCCAACCTTCCAAGCCCGCAGGCAACCACTGTTCTGATTCCTATCACCTTAGCTTAGTTTTGTGTGTTCTAGAACTTGACATGGACAAAATCGCCCAGTATGTGCTATTATGTGCCTGGCTTCCTTTGCCCACTGTAATTTTTTTGAGATTCATCCAGGTTGTTTTTTCCTTTACTGATGCAGAATAGTATTTTATTGTATGGACATACCACTATTTGTTTATCTATTTTACTATGGAAAACATTCGAGTTATTTCCAATTTTGGATATTATGATTAAGACTGCAATGAGCATCCTCTTCCACATTTTAAGTGCACATATGAACCCATTTCTGTTGAAATAGGAGTGGAATGTTGAAGCATACAATAGATACATGAATAAATTTAGTAGAAGCTGCTGAACAGATATCCAAATGGTTGTACCATTTTACATTCCCAACAATGACACGCCAGAGTTCCAGATGGTTCATAGGTTCCACATTTTGTATTGTTAGAATAGCCATTCTGGTGAGCATAAAACGGTGTCTCACTGTAGTTAAAATTTGCATTGATGTTAAATACCATTTCTTATTAGCTATATGTATATCTTCCCCTGTGAAGTATCTTTTATTTGCCCAGTTTAAAAAAGGTAGCTTGCCATTTTATTGTTGATTTATAGGAATTCTTTATGTGTTATACACAAGTCATTTGTCAGATATAAATGTGGCAAAAACCTCTCCCCATTTGTGTTTTTACTATTCATTTTCTTAATGATGTCTTTTCATAAGTAGGGATTTTAAAATTTAAGTTCAAGTTACCTATTGTTTTCATTGTGCTTCGTGATTTTAATGTCCAAAGAAATCTTTGTTTAATCTAAGAATGCAAAAGTATTCTTTTGTGTTTTATTCTAGAAGCTTTATGGTTTTCACTTTTATGCTTAAGTCTATGATCTGTCTTAATTTATGTTTGTGTATGGAATGAAGATAGAGTTGAAGTTCATTCATTTCCATACGGATTATTTCAGCGCTTCTATTAAAAACTTTTTCTTTTCGCCAGTGAACTGACTTAACGCCTTGGAAGTTTATTTTTCAATTAAAAGGTCTAAAAAGAAATTTTATTTTAAAAGTATAAGATAGTACCATTGACTTTTGGAAGGATGTACTGTTCTATGACTTTTAACTCAGGTATAGGTTTGTGCAGCCACTGCCAGAATCAGAATATAGAACGATTTGATCACCCCAAGAAACTCTCTCATGCTCTCTATGTGCCTGTCCTTTTGCTGACACCACACTATCTGGACTACCGAAGCTTTATAGGAAATCATACAATCAGGTAGTGTAAGTGCTCCAACTTTGTAATTCCTTTTTCAAAATTGTTTTGGCTATTCTAATTCTTTTCCATGTTCACGTAAATTTGAAAGTCCACTTGTCAATATTTAAAAAAAAATCCTCCTGGGATTTTTATTGGAATTGTGTTAAATATGTAGATCGTTTTGGGAAGAACTGACATTGTAACTATGCTGAGTTTTGCAATCCATGAACATGGTGTGTCTTTCCATTTATTGAGGTCTTCTTTAACCTCTTTCATAAGCATTTTTTATAGTTTTCAGCATACAGGTCTTATATATGTATTTCATTTTTTGGAGGGGTATTGTGAATGACATTGTTTTAAAATTTTGTTTTCCAATTATACATTGCTAATATATAGCAATATGATTGATTTTGTGTGTTGCCTTGCAATCTTGCTAAACTCAGGTATTAGTTTTAGAAGCTTTTATAGATTCCTTGGGATTTTCTGTATAGAGCGCTATGTCATCTACAAATAGAAGGTTTTATTTCTTCTTTTCTAGTCTGTATGCCTTTTGATTCTTTTCTCTGCTTATTGCAAATAGCTAGGACTTCCCGTACAATATTAAAAAGGAGCAGTGAGAATTCATCCATGCCTTTCTCCCAATCTGATAAGAAAAACATTCATAATTTGCCATTAAGTAGAATGTTAGCTGTAGGCTTTTTACATTTGTTCTTTATCAGATTGAGGATGTTTTCTTCTATTTCAAGTTTATGGAGAGGTTTTTTTTTTTATCATGAATTGTTGCATTTTGTCAAATGCATTTTCTGGATTACGTATGATGATGTATTTTGCCTATTAAAATTTTAATATAGTAGATTACATTGATTGATTTTTAAATATTGGGTCAGCCTTATATTCCTGCTATAAATTCCACTTGGTTGTGTATGTGTTTTTTTAATTTGGTTGCTATTATTTTGCTGAGAAATTTTGCTTCTGTATTTATGAAGGATATTAGTCTGCAGTTTTCTATTTGTCACTATTTTTGTATGTTTTTGGTATACGGGCTTTATGAAATGAGTTGGGTATATGTTTCCTTCACTTCTATTTTCTGAAAGAAATTGTGTAGAATTATTTTTTTTTCCTCTTTAAATATTTTGTAGAATTTCTAGTAAAGGTATCAGGCCTGGAAATGACTTTTTTGAAAGGTTTTAAAAGATAGATTCATTTTTAAAATAAGTATAGGACTATTTAGGTTATTCATTTCATCTTGGATGAATTTTGTTTTTTGTGGTTTTCCAAGAATTGTTCAATTTTATCTAAGTTTTTGAATTTATATGTATTATGTTTGTAGTATTTCCTTATTATTTTTAATGGCCACAGGACCTGTAGTGATATCTTCTCTTTCATTCCTGATATTAATCATTTGTATCTTATCTCTTCTTTCTCTGTCAGTCTTGCTAGACACATTTTGATTTTTCCAATTATTGAAAAAACACCTTTGACTTGATTAACTTTCTCCATAGCCTTTCAGGTTCAGTTTTCATTGATTCTGCATTACTTTTACTGCTTTCTTTCTCCTGGTTACTTTGGTTTTGTTTTACTCTTCTTTTTCTAGTTTCTTGTGGTGGAAGCCTAGATGGCTGATTTGAGATCTTTATTTTTCTGTTTTTCAGTTTTGTTTTTCTTTCTTTTTTAACCAATACTATAAATTTTCATCTAAGCACTATTTTAGAGGCACTTCACAAATTTTGATAGGCTGTATTTTTATTTTCATTCAGTTCAAATATTTTCTCATATTTCTTGGGGCTTCTTTTTTGACCTATGAATTATTTAGAAGTGTGTTGTTTAATATGTTAGCATTTAGATATTTTCCTCTTGTTTTTCTCTTACTGATTTCCAGTTTAATTCCATTATAGTTTGAGAACATACTTTGTATAATTTCCATTATTTTAAATTGGTTAAAGCTTGTTTTATGATCCAGGATCATGCTCTATCTTGGTGAATATTTAATATGCACTCAAAAAAAATTGAATGTTGCTTTTGTTGGATGAGGGTATTCCATAAATGTCAGTAAGGTCTTATTTGTTGATGGTGTTTTTCAGTTCATTCCTATCTAAGAGTAGGAGTTCCCTTTCCTACTTCTTGACCCTGAACTATACAGTGTCTCCTAGAGCTCTCTATTTATGTTAATGACCACATCAGGGTGTCAGGGGGCCATGTCATCTTCTGGTCCTAGAATAACAGAGGGGAAAAAATAATTCATAACTTCAATAGTACTTTGAGTTCTGGTCTTAGTTCCCTGTCTACCTGTTAGTATTTACTATACAGAGTCCTCAGAACAGTGCACATATTTAGTCCAGGTTTTAAAGTTGATTTTTCTTTGGGGAACTACCCCTTTGTACTCTTAGTTCATGAGATGTGAGTGGGGTGGACCTCAACCCTACTTCCATGTGCTCTGATCTGATCAGTTAATGTATTCTATCCCAAAGCTGCAATGATTGGTTGAGGACTGAGGATGTGATTCAGATTGTACAAGGTTCATTTCTGATACTTTTGTGGGAACTAGTAGGAAACAGAATTTCTCTTCACTGGGGTTATTTACCTATGGGGATGAAATCTTGTTACAGCTTGAGAAGAGTTTGCCTGAGAGTAAAAGGGCACACTGGGGAAAGTGAGCTTGAAAAGAGAAAGACAAACTCCTAATGAGCTTGCTTAAGCACATAGATCCAGCCATTCCTGAAACTAGTAATCATCTCCCACATTCTAGACTTTTCAGGTACATGAACAAAACAAAACAAAACAAATTAGCAACAACCCCCCATCCCACTTCCTCTGCATTAGCCAGTATCAGTTGGTGTTTCTGTCACTTAATATTAAAAGAGTCTTAATACATATCTACATATATATATATATATATATATTTTTTTTTTTTTTTTGAGATGGAGTCTCACTCTCTCCCCCAGGCTGGAGTGCAGTGGCATGGTCTTGGCTCACTGCAAGCTCTGCCCCCGGGTTCACACCATTCTCCTGCCTCAGCCTTCCAAGTAGCTGAGACTATAGGCGCCCGTCACCATGCCCAGCTAATTTTTTGTATTTTTAGTAGAGATGGGGTTTCACCGTGTTAGCCAGGATGGTCTTGATCTCCTGACCTTGTGATCCACCCACCTTGGCCTCCCAACATATCTACATATCTTAAGTTTCCTTTCATCTTCCTTAAGTTCCTCAGTCAGATTCTAGGGACCCATTGCCCCCTTAAGCCCTAGGGCAGCATCCCCTTCCTTGAGAGAGCAATTAGCTGATTTCATGGTTCTCCAAACAGAAATGGTCGTCCTTAGAGAATCTCAGCATGAAAAATGGGCAGAGAAGCTGGGTCTCAGTATGGAGCCAGAAAGCATGTTTGCAAGTCTGCATCTGCTGGCTGCATTAATGTGCAAATCAGGCTGTGGGCCAGAGTTTATTTTTAATAATTAGAAGCCCATCTTACTTTGGAAATGTGCTGCAGCTTCCTGTGACGAAAGGGAAAAGATGGTTCATCCCTTCTTTCCCTCGCTCCGTGGAATCTACATTTCTGGAAACTTAGAGATGACATAGCTTATTCACTCGTGGAACTCAGTATTCGAGGAGGAGAAAATTGTTGTGGGTAGAAAAAAAGACGATTTTTAAAAATGGGAAAGGAAAAGTATCTATTTCTCTATAGTACTTGGCAAATTTTGCTAAAATTTCTCAGGATCCCAAACTAGGGGGTAGATAACATTTTTGGTACATAGATGAGGCAGGTGCCTGGCATGGTTGTCAAGAGAATGGAATCTTACAACCACAAGACAGTAAGCTTGTAGCCCAATATTTTGCCAATGGAGAGAAAGAGGACCCTTTCGGGAAAGGGCCCTGTCCAAGGTCAGGCTGATAATTAACATAAAAAGAAGAATTATGAAGAAGGTGCGTGGGCTCCTTCTGTGTCCCAAAGGCTTCCACCATAGCCCACACCATCCAGACTCACAACTTTCCTACATTTCCAGAAGTGCCTCTTTGCAGGCGTCCCAGGTGTGAGTATGATATGCCCACTTGGCTTGGCCATCCGCCACCTGTTTGTCACTCAGCCAACTGGCAGTCCCCATCCCCATGTTTTGTTTTGTTTTGTTTTGTTTTGGCATAGCTGAATTTCACCAGGCAAAGTCTGAAGTGTGGAACGCAACCAGAAGCATGCCACTTGCCGCGGGCAATGGAATGTGAGTGGAAGTCACATGTCACTTCAGGATGGAGGCCTTTAGGTAAGCCTGCCTCACTGCTGTATCATCAACAAGGGTTGGTGCTGAGAAGGCCTTGAAGCACAATCTGTCCCTGCCCTCCAGGAGAGTTCATGGCCCAGCGAGGGAGGCAGATATGGAAGCAGTCATCATGCAAGGTGATTGGGGTTGGGCCAATGCTATGTCTCAGCAGGAGGGACCAACAAAGGGTGGAGACAGCTCTGCTGGGGGAAGGGGTTAGAGAAGGCTTTACTAAAATGCACAGATCTTGAGGTGGGTCTTGAAGGACATGTTAAGTTCTCCAGGTAGGCAAAGCACATACGGAAATCCCAGGTGAGAGAACTACCCTCTCTGCTTTCTTTTCTTGTGGTATTTGTCTTACTCTGCTCTTCGTGATAGTATCATGTATCTGCCTGGTCTCTTGTAGCCCATTTGCTGTTGTACTTAATATCTGTGTGCCTCAGTTTCCTCATCTGTCAAGGGAGTATAATTATAATGCTCCCTCACTAGAGTTGTTTTCAGGATTAAATTGTTTAAGGTGTATGGATATATATGAAGCATATGAGATGATGCCTTACACATGGTAAACACTTGGTAAATGCTACAGTACAATACTTTATATTTAATAGATACTCAAAAAATGTTTTCCTCATTGAAGTGCTCCTCAACTTCGTGTGTCCCCTGTCACCTAAAATAAAAACTATTTTGGCTGGTGGAAGCTACTAGCAGCCTAATGTCTACTCTCAAAAAGCATCCCTCCACTGAATTAGCTAATCCTCTGATCTGTATTGGTATCACTCAGTGATTAGCAGGGATTAGAGGAGCACCTGACTAAAAGTCAGGGAGATACAAAAAAAGATAAGACTAAGAACTGGCCCTCAGACTTAGTGGCCAGCTGGAGAAACCCGGTGTATGCTTGGGACCAACAGAAAAGATACACCATAGGATGATCCCACTTTGCAGCATGTAGATGCTTTGATATAAAGAGCATCATGGCCAGAAGGGTGTGGGAGGAGAAGTATCTGACTGGGCAGAGATCTTAGAGGATTCTCAAATGGATTTTCCAGTAAGTGCTCCATACGAACACACACGGGAGGAGAAGACGTGGGATTGCAGAGCTGCAAAGATGGCATTGTGCAAGGCAAACCCCAGGTCTCTTTATGAATTCTTTCTCTTCCATTAATTCTTTGAGGCATGGAAAGTAGATTTCCAAGTATCATGGGAAGTTAGGCATGCTGCTGAGGATGGTCCAGAAATAACAGCATGGCTACTGGAGTGTTGGGAAGATTGGAGGTGACAGAGGATCCAAGGAGGAGTGAGAGTTGAAGCACCACATCAGAGAATGCCGAACTGAAGTCAGGAGGAAGAAAGGCCTGAGAACATGGGCTCATGGGCTCCCTACTTTGGTGACTGTTAAAGACCCATCTACAGACTGGAATATTGGCAGCAATGGAAATTTCAGCTTTTGTGTGCCATCTCTTTGACTCAATGTTTTTATATGTTGCTTCCTGTTTATTAACTTCTATTTCTTATAACTTTGTGATGAGACACTTGGAAGGCATGCCTGTCTCTCATGTTGTATACATTGCCAGGAGGACTAGGTGGAGTGTGTATGGAAGAAAGAATATGCCAAAAAAAAAAAAAAGCATTAGTGAATGAAACATCACCAGGAGAGTTCATAGAAGAATGCACTGGCAAAGAAGTTACACACAGACATCTACCCAGAGAGAATCTGAGGCTGACTATAAATAAAGTTTAAAAATGGTATAGAACTCAGAGTGAAAAGGAATGTGGTGGAAGGCTTGTAGGAAGAGGTGGTTCTTTACTGGGCCTTGAAGGATGGTTGGACTTTGGATATATGCAAGGAGAAGAAATCATATTCTAAGATGGATGTGTTGATTAATTTTACGTGTCAACTTGACTGGGTCATGGGGTGCCCAGATATTTGGCCAAATATTATTCTGGCTGTGTCAGTGAGGCTGTTTTTAGATGAGATTAACACTTGAATCAATAGCCTGAGTAAAGCAGATTGCCCTTCCTAATGTGGGTGGCCCTCATCCAATCAGTTGAAAGCTGAAATAGAACAGAAAGGCTGACTCTCCCACAGATAAGAAGAAACTCTTCCTGCCTGTTTTGAGCTGGGATATCTTTTTTTATTCCACCTTTTGGACTCAAATTGAAACATTAGACCAGGCGCAGTGAGTGGCTCATGCCTGTAATCCCAGCACATTGGGAGGCCAAGGTGGGTGGATCACCTAAGGTTGGGAGTTCAACACCAGCCTGGCCAACACTGTGAAACTCCATCTCTACTAAAAATACAAAAATTAGCCAAGCGTGTGGTGCACACCTGTAATCCCAGCTACTCAGGTGCCTGAGGCACAAGAATGGCTTGAACTCAGGAGGTGGAGATTGCAGTGAGCTGAGATCACACCACTGTACTCTAGCCTGAGTGACAGAGTGAGACTCTGTCTCAAAAAAACAAAACAAAACAAAACAAAAAATCCCAAAACAAAAAACATGGGTTCTTCTTGGGTCTCTAGGCTGCCAACTTTCAAACTGAAACTTACACCAGTAACTCTCCTGTCTCAGGCCCTGCACTTAGACTGGAACTACACATGGGCTCTCTGGGGCCCCCATATTGCTGACTGCAGACCTTGGGACTTCACAGCTTCCATAGTCACACAAGGCAGTATCTTATAATCTCTCTCTCTTCCTCTCTTGACACACATGCATGCATGTGCACATGCACACACACACACACACACACACACACACACACCACACAATCTCTTGGTTTCTATTGGTTCTACTTCTCTGGATAATCCTGACTAATAGAATGAAGAATATAACTTTTGAGGCAAAGTCATAGTAAATTAACACTTACTGAGAATCTACTATGGGTCAAGCACTTTATGTATAATCTCATTTAATCCCTATCCCCATGCAGTGGGAAACATTTCTAAGTCCAGTCCATGGATCAATATTGTACTGATATTAAATTAATAAATATTTACTGAGCACCTACTGTGGGCCAGAGACTTCTCCATTCCACGTGATGACACATTTCACATATTTATTTATTTATTTAATCAACAAATACTAACTGAATGTCTACTGAATGCTTGGAATGCACCAGTGAACAAAACAATAATATACATTCTCTTGAAATTTACATTTTAGTGAGGAAAGGCAGAACAATAATGCTAGCTATAACAAATAATTAATTATACAATACATTAGAAGGTGATAAATACTCAAAGTGTTGATAGAGTAAAGGGGATTAAACACGTTGAGGTTGGGGTTGGATTGCAATTTTAAATAGGACAGTCAAGGAAACCCCACTATAAAGGTAAAATTTGGGCAAAGTATTGAGAAGGAGATGTATGAGTGAGCAAATCAGAGAGCAGGAACAACAAGTGCAAGGGCCCCGAGACAAGAACCCTTGGTACATTGGAGGAACAGCAAGAAGGCTGGTGTGGGTGGATGAGAATGAATAAGAGGAGATGATAGGAGGAGGTGGGGTCAAGAGTTACAAAAGACAGGTCATAGTATGTAGGCCTTTGTAGACCATTGCAAAGAATGTGGTTTTAGTCTTTGCTGTGTATTTTGCAGATGATGACCTACTCTGTTTTACATTATAACAGAATCACTCTGGCTGCTGTGTTTCAGTGGTCCAGGTGAGAGATGGTGGTGGCTGGAACCAGGGTAGTAGCAGTGGAGGTAAAAGAAGTGAACAGATTCTAGATATGTGTATATATGTATATACATATGTGTCATGTGTATGTATATACATATAGTAACAGCTTTAGTGAGATATAATTCACCCACTTAAAGTATACAATTCAGGTAAGACTCTAAGGCTTTTGAACTGAGAAACCAGAAACATGGAATTTTCACCAACTAAGATGGAGGAAGAGAGCAGATTCGTGGGAAGGGAAGGGCAATTGTTTAGTTTGGGATATGTTAAATCTACACCCAATTGCTAATGAGGGAAATCTGGGAATTATCCCTTACTCTTCCCATTTCTTTATCACTACTATCCCAAATCCCTACATCTGATCTATCAACAAGTCAGATCACTTCTACCTCCAAAGGGTATCTTGAGTAAGTCCATTTCCATCAGAAAGTGCTTATGAGATATCCCATGTCCTCCCCTCCATTTCCCATTCTCCTTTGCAGTTAGAATGGAGTCATGTGACTGGTTCTGGCCAATGAGCTGTGAAGAGAAGTGACACATGGCACTTCCTGGTCAAAACAATTAAGAACCCATGACGTGCCTCCTTCATCTCTCTCTTTCCCTGATAGGCCTTGAAGGCCATGTATTCCAAATGGTAGAGCTGCAAGATGAAGGACTTCCCAATTCACACTGGACTCTCATGTGGGCAAAAAATAAACTCTGTATGTATTGAGTGTTACTTAACTACTGAGATATCAGATTTATCCTCACACAATTTTTCTTCTCCCTCCTGCTACCCTAGTCTGAACTTCCATCATCATTGCCAAATTTTGTGGAATAGTCACCTAATTAATGTCCCTACTCCTATCTTTGTATCCCCCAAATTCATTCTTTACGCAGCAGCCAGATCAGAGTTCTTCAATGGCTTCCTGTTGCACTTATCACTGAGTTGCTGTGTAATCTGGCTCCTGCCTCCCTCTTGAACCTCATCTCATCAGCCCCTAGCTCACTGAGCTGCTTACTCTGCCTCAGACTCAACAAGCTCTTTCTTTTTGCAGGGTCTTTGCCTGTGCATTTCCTCTGCCTGGTTGGTCTCATGGCTGGCTCCTTCCTATCCTTCAGGTCTCAGGTTAGATCTCACCCTTCTCAGAGAGGCCTCCCTGATGACTCTATCCAGAGTTGCCCACCCTCCCCCCCCCATTATTTTCTGTCATCACACACTATTTATTTTAAACACTAATAACAATCTATCATTTAATGAATGAACAAATGAAGTAAGCAACTAACTAACTAACATATTTACTCTTTGTCTCATCCACTGAAAGTAAACTCCACAAGAACAGAGACCTGTATTCATCATTGTACCACCAGTGTCTTAGTCTGTTTTCTGTTGCTACAACTGAATACCTGAGACTGGGCAATTTATAAAGAAAACAAATTTATTTCTTTCAGTTTTGGAGGTTGGGAAGTTCAAAATCAAGCGGTTGCGTCTGGTGAGGGCCTTCTTGCTGGTGGAGACTCTCTGAGGAGTCCTGAGGTGGCACAGGGCATCACATGGATAGCAATTGCATGAGAGAGAACAAAACTGGCTTTTATAATAGACACACTCTTGTGATAACCAACCCAGTCCTCTGATAACCCATCAATCCATTTATCCATTAATCCTTGAGTGAATTAATCCATTTATGAAGGCATAGCCCTCATGACCCAATGAGGGTCTTAAAAGTCCCACCTCTTCATAATGTGACATTGGTGATTGGGTTTCAACATGAGTTTCAGAGGGGCCAAACATTGACTCCATGGCAGCCCATGTCTGGTGTGCATTTAACATGTGGTAGATGCTTCATAAGCATCACATGATTCAGCATCAGAGACACAGCATGCCCAAGGCAAGGTCCCTGTCCTCAGAAATCTCATGGTTGAGTAGTGAGAGGCCAGGAGTCAGGGTGCAGTGGGTTTGCAACCCAATCTAACCTAATTTGGGGGAAGGTTGGAAGAGCTTCCTGGAAAAGGGGATTCCTGAGGCAGGCCCCAAAGGACAGAGGGCTATTAGTTGGCCTGATAGATTAAGAGAAGGGCCTTTTAGAAAGGAGAAGGGGCATGCATAAAGGATCAGAGGGGTGAGAATAGGGTTAAGGCCAGTCCAGAATGACTGCAATGTGGGATATGAGTTGCAATAGCAAGAGATAGGGTGGAGACAGAGCAAGGGCCAGATCATCTAAGGCCTGACATGTCAGGCTAAGAAGATTGCACTTGACCTTGCATCAGTAGGCTGTCATTGACTGAGTCCACGTGTTTTGTGGCAGAACAAACTTAGGCTAACTCCTTTTGGGCATCATGGTGAGGTGGAGGACCTTTGGTTAAAGGATCTTGCCTCTGTTCCTCATTGGCTGCATAGATTTCTCTTCTCCATGGCTCCCAACTCCATTCTGTCTAATACATGTTGTGTAGAAAATAGACTGCAGGAAGGGAATGAGAAGGAAGAATATTTACAGTAGAGAAGTTTGGACATTGGAAGTAATTCCTGGGATGAAGAAAGAATAGCAGAGGATGGAGTGGAAAAAGCACTGGACTAGGAGTCAAGAACCCTGGTTCTGTCACTAATTACTGTATGGCCTTGGAAAACTCATTTTATCTACCTGGGCCTTGATTTCTCCATATGGAAAATGGGGTTTTGGGCTTAATTGGTAATTCACCAAAAATGTCCAACCTTACAGAATCATACTGGTGGTGGGATTTCAGGCACCATGATCTTGAAGTAGGATGTAATTTTTTTTGTTTTTTTGTCTATGACTTAAGACATTCCTATAAATGGCTCTTATGCATCTCCTCCATTCCCCTTCTCAAGGGAGCAGGCATACTATGTGTCTATGTGTCAGTATTTTGATAGGCATTGGAGATAAAACAGACAGGCCCAATCTCTCTGTTTTCATGAAGCCTACAGTTTCGCACTGGAAAACTGATTTTTAAAAAATCACACAAACAATGTAAAATTACAACCGTGATTAGAATCACAGAAGTAGCACATAGCATGAAGAGAACCATTCAAAAGGGAGTCAGAAAAGCCTGGGACGCTTCTGAAGACTGGGAAGTCCAAAATCGAGGGGCTGCATCTGGCAAGGGCCTTCTAGCTGGTGGGGACTCTCTGCAGAGTCCCAAGGTGGCACAAGGCATCACATGGCTAAGGGGTGCAAAAACCAGAACCAAACTGGCTTTTATAATAGACCCTCTCTTATGATAACTCCTTGTAGTAGTGACACTTCGGGGAGATCTGAAGGATAAGTCAGAGATAACTGGGCAGGGAGTGGAAGGTATCAAGTACCAGGCAGAGGGAGCAGCATATTCGGAGAGACAGGGCAAAGGCTGGTGTGGCTGGAGCAGGGAGAGAAGCCTGGCAAAGGATGATGCTGGACAGGGGACTATTTAAAATATTGCATATGCAGAACCTAGGGGATCCAGTTGGTCAGACATTGGCCCTTTGGTTGCTGAATTGTGGGGGGTTCTGACAGGGTGCTGGGGGAGGAGGGAGGATGTCAGGGAACATTTGGTGTAGGTGTGCTTGGGATAAGGAAGTATTTTCAATGTTCTAACAATCTTTATGGCTACGTGGGTGTGTTCCATCTGACCATTAGTGATTGGGACAAAGAGGTGGGCAGGGATCCAATCAACCATGAGGACCTAGAGGACATAGAGTTTGCCCTGACAATATTGGGGAGCCACTGCTGGGGCCAAGGAAGGTGGTGAGGGGGCCACAATTGGGTTTTACAGAACTGAGATTAAGCTGAGGAGAGCAAGGTTCTCACTTCAGCCTCAGAACTGAAGTGGGGACCAAAAATCAGTACTTAAGATAGATTTATGCAATATTTAAAAATATTTAAAAAATTTTCAAAGTAATGCAAAAAACATTCCATCGTGAGCAAAACATCAACATTTTCAATAAAGACAGCATTTATACCTGCACTTTCATGATTCGACCTCACTTTCTTCAATACAATCTATGCCCTGTCGGATGCTGTCTTCATGTAAATTTTTGCTAGTTTGTTCACCATGGACATATTTTGCACTCATTTAAAAATATTGCATGAAAATAGTATTTATCTTGATTGCTGAGTATTTAGGGTGTCTCCATAAATGTTGGGCCTGGCCCTAATTTTGAAGCACTCTGATTTTGAAGTGATGACTTGGGTCTGTGGATGTGGAGGCGCAGAGGGGCCAGTGTGGATGTGGGGAGTCATGGGGGTGGGGTGCACATGAGAGATGCAGCCAGATTGTCTGAATGCGACAGGAGGGGTCGTACGGGCAGGCATGCTGCTCGCCCCCTCTTCTGGGGATTCTGAGGAGGGGGTATGAGGGGGATGCTGTCAGCAGCCCATCTGCACTATGTGACTGCCAGCCAGGCTTGCGAGCCAAGCGCCCACCTCCCTTGGCGAGGCTGTTGGGAAGCCATTTTACCAGGAGAGTGGGAAGCATCTCATGGTCTGACTCGGCCATGCCTTGGGGCTACTCTGATGTGCTCCCTTGGTAAACTCTAATCTGTTCCCTTCTATTGCCCACGTGACCCGCTCACCTCCAGGTGAGCCCTGGTTCCAGCTTGTGGAGTCTTAGAGCCCACTGGCCGTGTGCTTCTAGACCTTCTGGGTCTGTGGACCTTGTCTTTAATGTTGCAGATTGTGCTCCACCCCTGAACTTAACCTGCTTCTATGGTCCTGCAGGCTGTGGCTGGGAAGCAAGCGACATCCATCTAGGGCCTTGGACGCATGCTAGAAGACCTTCCCATGATGTGAGGTCAGAGTCACCTGGGACCTCTGAGTCCTGGGGACACAGGTAGGATTGTCAAGACAAGGACAGGTCAGGAGCATGTGGGACAGCAGGGGATGGGGGAAAGGCATTGAAGAGGACTAACAATTAACAGCAGAACCAATGGCCAACACCATAGACATCTCAATTGGTTTAGCTTACCAAATTCTGACTGAAAAAGTTGAGCAAATTTTATATTTGATGGGTGTCAAAACAGTTGCACCCAGATCAGCTATAGACAAGAGCACAGTCTCAGTGGAAATTTTATTTTATTTCTTAAAAATGACGTTTACTTCTTGTTAAGATTAAGGTTGAGTATCTTTTAAACAAATTCCAGTAGCTTTAGGGTACAAGTGGGTTTTGGTTACATAAATGAACTGTATAGTGATGAAGTCTGGGTTTTTAGTGTACCTGTCACCTGAACTGTGTACATTGTACAAAATAGGGGATTTTTTTGTCCCTTATCCCCCTCCCACCCTTCCACCTTCTGAGTCTCCAGTGTCCATTATACATACCACTTTGTATGCCTTTGCAAAGCCATAGCTTAGCTCCCACTTATAAGTGAGAACACGCAGTATTTGGTTTTCCGTTCCTGAGTTACTTCACATAGGATAATGGCCTTCAGTTCCAGCCAAATTGCTGGAAAAGATGATTTTTTTTTTTTTTGAGACAGAGTCTTGCTCTGTCGCCCAGCCTGGAGTGCAGTGGCTCGATCTTGGCTCACTGCAAGCTTCACCTCCCGGGTTCATGCCATTCTCCTGCCTCAGCCTCCCGAGTAGCTGGGACTATAGGCACCTGCCACCACGCCCAGCTAATTTTTTCTATTTTTAGTAGAGACGGGGTTTCACCGTGCTAGCCAGGATGGTCTCGATCTCCTGACCTCGTCATCCATCCGCCTCAGCCTCCCAGAGTGCTGGGATTACAGGCGTGAGCCACTGCGCCCAGCCTCAAAGATGATTCTTTTTTATGACTGAGTAGTATTCCATGGTATATGTATACCATATTTTTTTATCCACTTGTCAGTTGATGGGAACTTAGGTTAATTCCATATCTTTGCAATTGTGAATTGTGCTGTGGTAAACATATGAATGCAGGTAACTTTTTAAAATATAGTAACCTCTTTTCCTTTGGGTAAATATCCAGTAGCGGGATTGCTGGATCAAATGGTAGATCTACTTCTAGTTCTTTAAGAAAGCTCCATACTGTTTTCCATAAAGGTTGTACTAATTTACATCATTCCCACCAACAATGTATAAGCATCCCCTTTGTACTGCATCCACACCAACATCTATTGATTTTTGACTTGTAAAAAATGGCCATTTTGACCGGGGCAAGGCGATATCTTACTGTGGTTTTAATTTGCATTTTCCTGATGATTAGTGGTGTTAAGAATTTGTTTTCATACTATTGTTGGCCATTTGTATATCCTCTTTTGAGAAATGTCTATTCATGTAGTTTGCCCACTTTTTAATGAGATTACTTGTTTTTTTCCTTGCTGATTTGTTGAGTTCCTTGCAGATTCTAGATCTTAGTCCTTTGTCAGATGTATAGTTTGTGAATATTTTGTCCAATTCTGTAGGTTGTCTATTTACTTTGTTGATTATTTCTTCTGCTGTGCAGAAGCCTTTTCATTTAATTAAGCTCCATTTATTATTTTTGATTATATTGCATTTGCCTTTGGAGTCTTAGTCATAAATTCTTTGCCTGGGTCAATGTCCAGAAGAGTTTTTCCTAGGTTTTCTTCTCAGATTTTTCTGGTTTCAAGTCTTACATTTAAGTCTTTATTTTTTTTCTATTTAAGTATTTAATTCATCTTGAGTTAATTTTTGTATATGGTGAGAGACAGGGATTCAGTTTCATTCTTCTACATGTGGCTATCTAGTTTTCCCAGCATCAATGGAAATTTTAAATAAGTGAGATCAAGATCCTGAAGCATTTCTTTGAAGAATTGTAACAGAAGAGGAAACATGGCTTTACCAGTACAATTCTAAAGACAATGCACAATCAAAGCGATGGCTACTAAGAGGTGGATGTGGTTCAGTCAAAGCAAAAGCAGACTGGGCAAGAGCAAAGGTCTTAGCAACAGTTTTTTGGGCTGCTCACAGAAGTTTGCATGTTGACGTTCTTGAAAGCCAAAGAATAATAACATCTACTTATTATGATAATATTTAGAGAAAGCTACAACTTTAGCAAAAATGCTCAGAAAAGCTTCACCAGAGAGTCCTTCTCCAGCATGACAATATTCCTGCTCATTTCTCTCATTAAACAACAGTAATTTTGCCAGAGTTTTGGTGAGAAACCATTAGGCATTCACCTTAAAGTTCTGCTTTGGCCTCTGCTGACTTATTTTTATTTCCTAATCTTAAAAAATTTGTAAAGGGCACTCATTTTTCTTCAGTTAAAAATATAACAATGACTTCACTGACATGGTTAAATTGCAAGAACCCTCAGTTCTTTAGGGATGGACTAAATGGCTGACATTAATGCTTACAAAAGTATCTTGAACTTGATGCAGCTTCTGCTGATAAAGTTTATATTCTTAATTGTTATCTTTTAATTCCATTTTCCACAACTTTTGTTGAAGTCTCTTCATAGTTATTAGTTGAAGGACAATGAACAGATTTATTGCCTTTTTTCTATTCTTTTTTTAAAATTTATACATAATAGATGTACATAGTTTTGGGGTACTTGTGCTAATTTAATATATTCATATAATTTGTAAGGATCAAATCATTGTACTTGGTGTGCCCATAACCTTAAATATTTTTTCTTCATTCTAGAACCATGTTAATTCATCTCTTCTTGCTATTTAAAAATGTATGATAGAGTGTTATAAACTATAGTCACTCTACAGATCTAGCTAACACTAGGTCTTATTTCTTCCATGAAACCATATATTTGTACTCATTAATCAACTTCTCTTCATTCTTCCCCTCATCTCTACCCTTACCTGTCTTTTTTATCTCACACATAAGAGTTATTTGTTTAAGTTCCTTGTAGGTTCTAGATATTAGTCCCTTGTCAGCTGTATAGTTTGGAAATATTTTCTCCTATTCTGTAGGTTGTCTATTTACTCTGTTGATTATTTCTTCTGCTGTGCAGAAGCTTTTTAGTTTGATTAAGTCCCATTTAACATGTGATATTTGTCTTTCTGTGCTTGGATTATTTCACTTGACATCATGACCTCCAGTTCTGTCCATGTTGCTGCAAATGAGAAGATTTCATTCTTATGGCTGAAAAATATTTCATTGTGTGTATATATCACATTTTCTTTATCCATTTATCCACTGATGAGCAGTTAGGTTGATTCCATATTTTGACTATTGTGAGTAGTGCTGCAATAAATATGGGAATGCAGAGATTTTTTTTGACATATTGATTTGCTTTGTTTTGGATATATACCCAGTAGTTGAATTGCTGAATCATATGGTGCTTCTATTTTTAGTTTTCTGAGGAAACTCCAAACTGTTCTCCATAATGGCTGTGCTAATTTACATTTCCATCAACAGTGTACGAGGGTTCTCCGTTTTCTGCACTCTTGCCAGCATCCGTTTTTTCCTGTCTTTTTGATAAAAACCACTTTAACTGGGGTGAGATGGTATCTCATTGTTGTTTTGATTTGCATTTCTCTGATGATTAGTGATGTTGAACATTGTTTTTCATATACTTGTTGGCCATTTGTATGTCTTCTTTTGGAAATGTCTACTCAGATCATTTGCCCATTTTTATTTGGATTGTTTATTTGCTATTGAGTTGTTTGAGTTCCTTATATATTCTGATTATTAATCTGTTGTCGGTTGAGAGTTTACAAATATTTTCTCATTCTGTGGGTTGTCTCTTCACTTTGTTGATCATTTCTTTTGCTGTGCAGAAGCTTTTTAACTTAATGTAATCCTATTTGTCTATCTTTGCTTTGGTTGCCTGTGCTTTTGAGGTCTTATACAAAAAATCTTTGCCCAGACCAATGTCCTGTGGCGTTTATCCAATGTTTTCTTCTAGTAGTTTCAAAGTTTCAGGTCTTAGATTTAAGTCTTTAATCCATTTTGTTTAGATTTTTGTGTATGGTAAGAGATAGCGGTCTAGTTTCATTCTTCTGCATGTAGATATCCAGTTTTCCCAGCATCATTTATTGTCCTTTAAATGTGTTTAATTTATATCTGTGTTCTCTACTCTGTTCCATTGGTCTATGTGTCTATTCTTATGCCAGTAGCACGCTGATTTAGTTACAATCGCTTTGAAATAAATTTTGAAGTCAGGTAGTATGATGCCTCCAGCTTTGTTCTTTTTGCTCAGGATTGCTTTGGCTATTAAGGGTCTTTAGTGATTCCACATACATTTTAGAATTTTTTTTCTGTTTCTGTAAAGAATATCATTGGTATTTTGATAGGGATTGCATTGAATCTATAAATTGTTTTGGGTAGTATGGTCATTTTAACAATATTAATTTTTTAAATCCATGAGCATGGAATATATTTCTTTGTGTGTGTGTGTGTGCTTCAATTTCTTTCATTAGTGTTTTATAGTTTTCTGTATAGATTTTTCACTTATTTGGTTAAATTGATTACTAGGTATTTTATATTCTTTGTAGCTAATGTAAATGGGATTGCTTTCTTGATCTCTTTTTCATATTGTTTGCTATTGGCATATTTAATTGCTACTGATTTTTGTATGTTGATTTTGTATCCTGCAAATTTATTGAATTTGTTTATCAATTCTAACAGTTTTTTTTTGTGTGTGTATTCTTTAGGTTTTCCTGAGTATAAGACCATGTCATCTGTGAATAAGGATAATTTGACTTCTTTCTTTCCAATTGGAATGCCCTTTATTTCTTTCTCTTGCCTAATTACTCCGGCCAGGGCTTTCAGTACTATACTGAATAAAAGCGGTGAAAGTGGGCATACTTGTCTTATTCCAGATCTTAGGGAAAAGGCCTTTAATTGTTTCCCATTCAGTATGAACTTAACTGTGAGTTCGTCATATAAGGCATGTATTATTTTGAGCGTGTTCCTTCTATACCCAGTTTGATGAGGGTTTTTATCATAAAGGGATGTTGAATTTTATCAAATGCTTTTTTGACATCTATTGAGATAAGCAAGTGGTTTTAGTTCTTGTTTCTGTTAATATGATGTACTTTGTGCTAGTATTTTGTTGAGGATTTGTGCATCTAAGTTCTTCAGTGATACGGCCTGTAGTTTTCCTTTTTCATTGTGTCCGTATTTGATTTTCATATCTGGATAATGCTGGCCTCATAGAATGAGTTTGGAAGTGTCCCGACCTCTTCAATTTTTTTGAAGAGTTTGAGAAAAATTGTTATTACTTCTTTAAATGTTTGATAGAATTCATCAGTGAAGCTATCAGGTCCTGGGCTTTACTTTCTTGGGAGACATTTTATTATGGCTTTGATCTCATTATTTCTTATTGGTTTATTGAGGTTCTGTATTTCTTCATAGTTCAATCTTGATAGGTTGTATGTGTCCAGACATTTATCCATTTCTTCTAGGTTTTCCAATTTGTTGGAGTATAGTTGTTCATACTAGTTTCTTATAATCTTTTTGTATTTCTGTAGTCTCAGTTGTTATGTCTCCTTTTTCATTTCTGATTTTATTTATGTGAGTTGTCTCTCTTTTTTTCTTAGTTTAGCTAAAGATCTGTTATTTTATCTTCTTAAAAAAGTAACTTTTCATTTTGTTAATCTGTAATTTTATTTCGTCTGAATTTCATTTATTTCTGCTCTGATCTTTATTATTTCTTTCTTCTATTAATTTTGTTTTTTTCTTGCTTTTCTAATTGCTTGAAGTGCATTAGGTTGTTTCTTTAAAGTCTTTGTACTTTTTAAATATAAGTGTTTACTGCTATAAACTCCTCTCTTATTACTGCTTTTGCTGTATCCCATATATAGTTATGTTGTATTTCCATTTTCATTTTTTTCAATAAATTTTTAAATTCCTTCTTAACTTCTTCATTGACCTATTGGTAATTCAGGCGCATGTTGTTTAATTTCCACATGTTTGTAAAGTTTCCAATGTTCTTGTTGTTATTCATTTCTAATTTTACTCCATGTCATCAAAAAAGACACTTGATATCATTTCTACTTTTTAAAATGTGTTGAGACTTGTTTTATCACCTGATATATGGTCTATTCTGGAGAATATTCTATATGCTGGTGAAAAGAATGTGTATTCTGCAGCAGTTAAGTGAAATGTTTTATAAATGTCAGTTAGGCTTATTATGTAGTGTGTAGTTTAACTCCAGTGTTTCTTTGTTGATTTTCTGTCTGCATGATCTGTCTCATTACCAAGAGTGGGGTGTTAAAATTTCCTACTATTATTGTATTGCAGTCTACTTCTTCCTTTAGATCTATTAATGTTTGCTTTGTATACTTTGGGAGCTCTGGTACTGGATACATAAGTATTTATAATTGTTATATCCTTTTGCTGAATTGACCCCTTTATCATTACGTAGTGGCCTTTTATGTCTCTTTTCACAGCCTTTGATTTGTAGTCTATTTTTTCTCATATAAGTATAGCTACTTCTGCTCCTTTTTGGTTTCTGTTTGCATGGAATATCATTTTCCACCCTTTCACTTTCAGTCTCTGTGTCTTTTTAGGTGAAGTGGGTTTCTTATAGGCAGCAAATAGTTGAGTCTTGTTTCTTTATTCATTCAGGTACTGTGTCTTTTAATTGGGGAATTGAGTTCACTTACATTCAGTGATAACATTCAGTGTTATTATTAAGTAAGGGCTTACTATTGACATTTTGTTGTTTGTTTTCTGGTTGCTTTGTAACTCTTCTCTTCCTTTCTTCCTGTCTTTCTTTGTGGTTAAGTGATTTTCTCTGGTAGTATGTTTTAATTCATTGCTTTTTATTTTTAGTGAATCTATTATAAGTTTTTACATTGTGGTTACCATGAGGCTTACAAAAAATATCTTATAGATATAACAAGTTATTATAAGGACATGACAACTTATCTTAGATCACAAAGAAAAGAATAGAAACAAAAATAATTTTAAAAACCTACACTTTAACTCCACTCCCTCTCCCATTTTGACTTTTATTTGTCTCAACTTACATATTTTTATATTACCCATTTCTTAACAGTTTGCTGTAGCTATTATTGTTTTGATATATTTGTCTTTTGGCCTCCATACTAGAGTTATGAGTGGATTGCACACCACAATTACAGTATTAGAGTATCCTGGGTTTGTATACTTAATTTTACCAGTAAGTTTTATGCCTTCAATTTTTTTTTGCACTTCAATGGTTTTTTTTTTTTTTTCTTTCAGATTGAAGAACTTCTCTTAGCACTTCTTGTCTGATGGGTCTGGTGGTAGTGAATTCTCTCAGCTTTTGGTTGTCTGGGAAAGATTTTATCCCTCCTTCATATTTGAAGAATAGCTTTGCTGAATGCAGTAATTTTGAGTGACAGGTTTTTTTCTTTCAGCACTTTGAAAGTATAATTCCATTTCCTCCTGGCCTGTATGATTTCCATTGAGAAGTCTGTTGCTAGACAAATTGAGGCTCCTTTGTATAATATTTACTTCTTTTCTCTTGTTGCTTTTAGGATCTTCTCGTTGTCCTTGACCTTTGAGAGTTTGATTATTATATGCCGTGGACTAGTCTTACTCAGGTCAGATCTTTTTGGAATTCTCTGACCTTTCTATACCTAGATATTTATCTCTCTCAAATTTGGGGAAGTTTTTTCTCTTTGAGTAAAGCTTTTTATCTCTCATTCTTGTTGAACTCTCTTTGAACACCAATAATTCTCAGATTTGGCCTTTTGAGGTAACTTTTTACATCTTGTAGATAATCTTCATTGCTTTTCATTCTTTTTTTCTCCTCTGAGTGTGTATTTTCAAAAGCCTATCTTCAAGTTCACTGATCTTTCCTTTGCTTGATCCATTCTGTTGTTGAGAAGAGCTTCTAATGAATTTTTCAGTTCAGTAAAAATATTTCTCAGTTCCAAGATTTTGGTTTGATTTTTAAAATTATTTCAGTCTTTGTTAAGTTTCTGTGGTAAATTTCTGAATTGTTTTTCTGTTTTATCTTGGAGATCACTGAATTTCCTTAAAACTACTATTTTGAATTCTTGGTGAAAGAGATAACATACCACCATCTCGTTAGGGTTAGTCACTGGTTCCTTGCTTTGTCCATTTGAGGAGATCATGGTTCCCTGTTTGCAGTTGCTTCTAATGGATGTATGTTTATGTCTTTGCATTGAAGGATTATTTGTTTCTGTCTTCCCTGGCTGGCTTCTTTTGTTTTTTATTGGATGTATTTGTTTAGAGATTCTTCACCAGTAGGTAATTGACTCATTTTCAACTCTAGGTAGCGCCTTAAGCCGAGGTTCGCCGTCCTTCTAATAAATGATCTAAGCAGTGCCCTTTCTGAATGGGGGGGGGGGTCTCAAAGGGGATACCTCAGCAGTGTGAGACGGCTGGCTAGGGATTCATTCCCAGAAGACCTGTGGGACAAACCTCCTGCAGTGTGATGCTGCTGTAGGTCCTGCCTCCCCTTTTTGTCTGCCTCACATCAGGGATGGTTCTCCTTTCAGTCACTTGTGATGCTTTCTGTGAGTTAAGGTAAGGAGAGGTCTCCTGTCAGAGAACCCAAGATGGTGGAGAAGTTGGTTGCTCTTCTCAGTCTCACCTTTTGCAGTGTAGAAACAGTGAGTTGGAGAACAATTTTCTGCATACTTGGTGCTGGGCAGAATGAGGGGAGGGGCATCGTGGATGTGAGAGTCCAATTCTTTTACTACCTTCTCGGAGTTTTTTCACGTCTCTGCAGCCCCCAAAACTATCTCATCCTCATCTTTGACTGCTGGGTTATTTCTGATGATAATCTTGGCACTTATATTTGTTTTTTGTATCCTGCTGGTGGGGGAAGGGTGATGGAAGTATGTGAAACTAGCTTGCTTCTATGCTACCATTTGGGAACTGGAAGACTCAGGCATTCTTAAATATTTCTGAACCTCGGTTTTCTCTTCTGGAGAATAAGGATAATAACTATAGCTGCCTTTCAGGACTCCTGGAAGGACACACTGTATTTAACTCATGGAAAGTGCCTGGCACACTGCCGGGCAAAAAGAAGGAGCTCAAATGTGCCAGCTATGATTATTTCCACAATTCTACAGTTGGGTTGGTTTATGTCCAACTCACCTAATAATTTTTGGTAGATAAAATGAGACAACAGATGGGAAAACATTTTTGGAATGTATAAATTGATTTTTTAAAAGTAGTGATTTTTCTAGATTTTTCTAAATCTTAAAAGAAAATCATTCACAAAAGTTGTTTCATCAGTATGTGGCTAGTGGCTTTGACGTGTACCTTTGAACAAGGGTAGAAAGCAGGTAAAGAGACAAAGAGAGGTCACCAGGAGGGCGCAGGGTTCTGAGCTGAGAGTTGTGGGAGCAAAAGAGTCCATACTTCCTGAGGAAAGTGCAGATAAAATCATTTGGGTAGGGAATCCTGGCTAAAGACAGATTCCAGGGGGCCCTGGGTGGTAGGCGAAGACCTCAGGCTTTAACCAGCAGGCAATGGACATGAAACTAATCACAGTGGCACCCAAGTGACTCTAGCTTCTCCATAGCCCTTTGACCTGACAAATTATGAGTCTGTTTCTCTGACTATATGTCTTCACATGTTGCACAAAGCTCAGAAGAGTTTCACGTAGGCCTTGAGGGCCTGACACAAAAAGCTGGTGAAGGCCATGAAGGAAGGGAGGCCTGTGCCCTGGGGGCGACTCAGCCTGTTCAGGGACTCATTGCCCAGCAGAAGGCTTGGTGCCCAGCCCTCAGCCTTCTGTGACTGACTCTATGTGGCTGAGAGTTGGGTCTCAGCCAATTAGAGATGGAGTGGGGTAGATAGGGGGTCCTGTAGGATGCTTCCAAGGCTCCAGGATGAAATCTGCCCCGTAAGATGGGATAGGCCCATAGATCCTCTGCTCAGACCTTGATTACACTCTGAAGACCCACCCTGGTAGAGATACTCACCCTGGATTTTGAGATTTGTAGGGGTGGGGAAGTGGGAAGGGATAAAAGTTTGCTAAGAACCATGAATGCTCATGATCATTCTATGAGGTGCCTGTAGTTTACAAATGAAGACCTTGAGATTGAGAGGCTAAGAAACTCCCAACTCCAGCTTCAGACATGGGGAAGCATTATAATGTGATGGAGAGAATGTGTTAGAAGTCAGGCAGAAGTGGTTTCAGATCCCCTTCTTACCATCAATTTGCTTGCTTATCTGTAAGCTCCTGGGCAAATAACTTCACCTCTTTTTGCCTTCATTTCACCGTTGAAAACAGGAATAGTCACACCCTTTATTACAAGAATGATGTTACAATGATCTGCGGTGGCATAGTTAAAGTATATAGTGCCATATGTTGGAAATGATAAGAAGTTGGTAAGGGTTACTGATGATTATTTCTTTCAGAATCTAATGGTATGGGAGGAATAGAACATAGACAGGGAGGTAAATCCAGGAAAGGCCTCTCTGGGGAAGAGATATTTCAATTGAGATAAGAGGTAGCCAGCATTATGATTATTATGGAATGAGGGATTTATTATAGTTGGAACAGTAGTTGGACATATTCAAGAAACCCAGCACATCCAGCCACCAAGGGGAGGCCATGAGAAGAGCTCATGTAGAGGGTGATGGGATACTGCTGCCTCTGTGCAGTTTGTACCTCTCTGGGCCTGCAGCCATGCCTCTGGAGGTGAGCCTTGGGTAGATGTTGGTCAGCGAGACCTACCATTAGAAAGACAAGCTGGACACAAAATAGAAGAGCATGGGGTCAAGCAGAGATACTCCAGGTACCTCTGTGCCTGCCCATCAGCATATCTGACTATGATGATCTTTCAAGGATGCTGACTGCTGCTTCACTTCCTACTTTCCAAATCTTGTGCAAGTTCCTATTTTGGCCAATTCTGTCCCAGAACCATGCAACAGGGGGATTCCGAGAGCTACAGTTTCAACTTATCCAGTTGACAGCACAATTATGACAATGCTGCTACATTATTTCTTAAGATAGGAAAAACTTGAGGGAGAAGTTTGGGATGGGGAAAATCAATTCTGTTGTGGACATACTTCATTTTATATGTATGTTTAAGATGGCCTCAGTGACCCCTGTGTCCTGCTGTTCATGCCCTCTGTAATTTGCTATCCTTGAGTGTGGGCTGGGTTTAATGACTCACTTCTAGCAAGCAGAATTTGGCAGAGGTGGTGGAACCTGAGATGAGCTTACAACTATGGCTTCTGTTTTGGGTACTCTTTCTTGTTCTCTCATTCCCTTGCCCCGAAGCAAGCCAGTTGCCCCTCTGTTAGCTGCCTGAGATGCCTACATGGCAAGGATCTGTAGAAGGCATTTGGCCAATGGCCAGTGAGGAACTGAGACCCCTGGTCCAATGACCTACCAGGAACAGAACCCTGCCAACAACCACATGGGTGAGTTTGGAAGCAAAGTTTCCCTTGGTTACACCTTCAGATGAGACTGCAGCTCCAGCCAACAGCTTGACCATAATCTTATGACAGAACCTCAGTTAGAAGCACCCAGATAAGTGGCACTAGATTTCTCACTTACAGAAAATGTGACATAAAAAGTATTCATTGTTTTAAACCACTAAATTTAGGGGGTAATTTGTGAGGCAGCAATAGGTAACTAGTACAGACATTCAAATGAATATTTGTGCTTGGAGCTTAAGGGAGAGGTCAAAGGTGGAGTAAGTGTTTAGGAACCATTAGTATTTGATGGCACTTAAAACCATGGAACTGGATAAGATGATTAAAGTAAGAACAGTGATCAGAGGAGAGCAGAGCTCTGAGGAGTGAGCCTTGGGGGTTGCCTGCCTTCAAGGTTTGGCCAAACAAGGGAAATTTAGCAGAGCGAATGGGCATAAAGATGCCAAGGTGGAAGGAGGAAGAGCAGAAGGGTGTGGTGTCAGGAGTCAGGAGAAAATTGTGTCAAGGAGAGAAGTCTATGCTGCTGTGAGTTCAGTTAAGGTGAATACCTCTGAGAAGATGTCACTGACTTTCACCACAGGGAGTTGATTGGCAACCTGGACCAGCAGCTGGAGTGGAAGAGAAGGCCTGTTGGAGAGGACTGGGGAAAGCAGAGAGCAGGGAAGTGATTGTGTTCCTGACTAGGCAGCAGGAGGTGTGTCCAAAGAAATATGGACTTTCCCTTTCATTTCCACTAAAGCTGTGTTTTCTTTCCTGTGTGGTTCTTGGTCTCTGGAGATGGGAGGCAGGAGAGGAAGACAGAGGTTAGGGCTGAGTAGAGGGTGGTGTTAGGGAACTTGACTGCCATAGCTGAAGCAAGTTTGATGGCAGAGCCAGGGGGCTCATGTGGTTTAAATCCTATTTGGGTTAATTAGTTAATGAAATCGCTTTTGCAAAATTATGATAATAAGATAAATCTGACACGGCTGACTCCATCTTGCTTCTAGCCTCATAGGCTGGCTGTCTTCACTCATTCCTGGGCTTAGTCCAAGCTAACTTTGGGAAACAGTTTATAGTATAAATGATAATAGGCCTTCTCCAAAACTCAACCACCTTTGTAAAGCTAATGAAAGGCCACCAGGTTAAGAGGATGTGAGGAGGCTGAATTCTGCTAAGGTGTAGACATAAACCATTACCAGTCATTATTCCAGGAGTCACAAGATATGTAGCTTTCCCAATTACTCCTGCAGATAACATCGCTAGCTTAGATCCTAAGACTGGCCATTTGATATGTCTTTTCAGGTGTTTGCATTTCTGAGTACCAATGGCTGTACCTGGACCTGCCCTGACCCAATTGGTCCTGTGGCCCCCACCCAGAAGTAGAATCCCTGGCTTGCCAAACAACCACTGAAAAACCCTAGCCTCTGAGTTTTCGGAGATTGATTTGAGTAATACTTCTGTCTGCCATATGGTGTGGCTGGTCTTGTGTCTATTAAACTGTTTCTTTATTGCAATGCCACTGTCTGGTTTTGTCTGTGTGGTGAGCAAGAAGAACCCATTGGACAGTGATGTTAAGATAGTTTCTTTGTATTGTCTGAACTAGAGATCTATCCTTCAGCCATTCAATGCTCTGCACAGGGACTCTGCCAGGCCATGGTGATCCACCATCAAGTCAGACATCATGCAAACGGGAGAGAATCCAGGGTCTGGAGAGGGACAGATGATTTCATAAACATTATAGGACCTATGAGTAGTCAAAGTGAAACAGAGGTACATCCTGGCATTAAGGGAGAGAGAGAAGGAGGGCCCAAGGTCGCCTGGGGGAGTGAATGAAGACTTCCTGGAGGAGGTGGCCTCTAGCGGAGCTTAAAGACCTTGTTGTTAGCACAATGATCAGATATTCCAGGCCTCTTCCTGCCCTCCCCTCCAACCCCACCTGCTATTTCTCCTCCAACTCTTCCCTTCCAAGTTTCCCACTGTCCAGCTTTTCCCCTCCCCAAACCTCTCCTTTCTCCTTCCAGTTATCTCCCTTGCCCTCCCCCTTTCTTTTCTCCCTCCTCCCTTCTCCACCCCCTTCCACTGCTCTTTTCTCTCCTTTCCCTCCTTCTTTTCCTCCCCCTTCCCTGGCCCAGGATGAAAGCCCTTCTGCAGCCTCCCAGCTGATGAATTATGCATGTCATTCAGCGGGAGTGCCTGGCATCAAATTAGGGCCTCGGCCAGGTCGATCACTTAGACAGATTAAAATGTAATTCATTGGGGCTGACAGTTAAGCCCCGGTGTGAATGGCAATGAGGAGAAGCAAATGCTGTCCCGGTACCTGGTGTGTGTTTGGGGATGGGGGTGGCTACCTGCACTTGCTTAACTAATTCCAGCCTGGAGTAATATCAACACACAGACTGGGCTCTGATGCACAACAGGACTGGGGAAAGGCCCAATACAGGCTTTGAGCCAAAGGAAGCTTAAAAGAAAAAAAAAAACCAACTTTTTATTGAGAACTAATTTGAGATTTACACAAGAGTAGTGATAATAGCACAGAGTTCCCATATGCCCGTCACTGAGCTTTCCCTAATGTTAGCATCTTATGTAACCACAGCACAAGGGTCAAAACTAAGAAATTAACGAGGGTACAATACCATTAACTAAACTGCTGACGTTTTTCCGATTTCACCCAGTTTCCCACTAGTGTCCTTTTTCTGTTCCAGGATCCACGCCAGGATCCCACATTCTAAAGCAGCCCTTTGGGATCGCGCCTCTCCAGGGACAGCAATTCCTCCCTGCTCCCCAGACCAGCAATTCTCAAACGTTAGAGTCCAGAAAGTTATCAGGGATTTCGTTTAAAGGGCATGTCCTTCCCTAGACATTCTGATGCAGCGAGTCTTAGATAGAACCCTGGGTATCCTTAGCAAGCATCCCCAGCCAGACACATACTCCCAGAGAACTGGTTGGTTCCCAGTTTCTTTCTAAGTCAGGTGTCAACTTGTAGATTTCCTTCATCCCCTGGCTTAGCCTCAGGATACAGCAGAGTTACCCCCACCCACCACCTACTACCAGACCCTGGGGAGACGGCTGGGCTAACACAAAATCCTGATTTTTGAACCACTGGGTCAGACACATCATTTGCCAGGCCAACCCCCCTGGTTAAGTCCTTCTTGAAGAGGGGAGAAAGTGACATTTACCTGCCAGTCACAGATATATACATATTTTCATTTAATGCAAAGAGATTATCTGTAAGTAGATACTATTTTCCCCATTTTATAGGTGAGGAAACTGAACAAAAGTGATATTAAGGGTAGGGTTGCCAGATTTTGCAAATAAAAATATAGGAGGCCCCGTAAAAGTTGAACTTTAGATAATACAATACTGGAGACATATTATATTTTTAAATATTGTAATTTACTAGAAATTCACATTTAACTGGACCTCCTGTATTTTATCTTGCAGCCCTGATTAAGTGGTAAGTCTGTGGCTGCAGAGCTAGTAAGTAGGCCCGGATGTGGATCTGACTCTGATTTCTGCAGCACAGGGCACCCTGTGCTTGCCAGCTCACTGCCTGCCTCACCTAGTGAGCTGCGGGCAACATGACGTGGGAACAGTGTGGATTTGTTTCCTGCTGTATCTCCAAGGCCTGGCACCATATAGCAGTAGATGCTTAATAAATATTTGTTAAATAAATGAATGACTAAGTGCATTCATGAAGGGACTTGATACTCTCTTTGTACCAGAGAAGGCTGCAGATGATGGTGATTAAACAGAAAGACTGAGTTGGCGAGGTTGAAACTGCCTTTGCGAATTTATAACTGAGGAAATTATAACAGTGAAAGAAATCAGATCTAACCGACTCCATCTTGCTTCTAACCTTTAAGCTGTCCTTGTTCATTCCTGGGCATAGGCTGAACTAACTTTGGGAAGGGATTCAGTTCATGGTTTGACTCTGAAACAAAATAGATAATAGCCCTTTCCCGAAAAGACCCTCTTCTTGCCTGGGGACCAGTCTGCTTTTGCAGGACTAACAAACCAGCTACAGATTACAAATTACAGTTTAGGGGTCATGCAGCCTCTGGCTCCAAGAGTCTGAACCTCCCCAAATTGCTCCTGGGGAGAACATCACTACTGTAAACCCTAAGATCCGTGCTTGAGATATTTTGCAGACTCTGCACTCCATGGATCAGCTGACACCACCCAGACTGGTAATCTGGCTCAACCAGTTCTGCCATTGCACCCAGGAACAGAGACAGCAAGAAAAACTCACGTCAGACAGCAAGAAAAACTCACTTCGACCCTCCCTATGATTCCATTTCCAGCCTGACCAATCAGCACTCCCCACTTCCCAAGCTTCTACCTGCCAAATTATCTTAAAAACTCTGATCCCTGAATGCTCGGGGAAACTGATTTGAGTAATAATAAAATTCCGGTCTCCTGCACAACCAGCTCTGCATGAATTACTCTTTCTCCATTGCAATTCCCCTGTCTTGATAAATCTGCTCTGTCTAGGCAGCGGGCAAGGTGAACCCAGGGCAGTTATAAGGTGCTGGGTGATAAAACTGCCTGTGGTTAGGCAAGAGCAGCTGGAGGTCTGTGGCCTCATGCCCACACCTGGGGGCTCAGTTCTTGCACACTGAACAATGACAAAGAGCCCTTTTTGTCTTCATCTCTCAGGGCCTCTGTTTTCTCAACGGTGAAATGGGATTGTGTCTCTTCCAGTTCTAGGCTTCTGTGAGTCTGTGCTTTTTCTTCCTTAACCCCACACTCCAGCAGGTAAAGAATATAGCCAAAGTAGAGGATTTGCTGTTGAACACTACACATTCACTTCCCAGGTCGCTATTTCTTCTCCCTCCTCCTGGTCTTTCCCCTGCTCCTTCTCTTCCTCCTCTTCCTCCTCCTCCTTGTCTTCCTCCTTCTCCTCCTCCTCCATGTCCTCATCCATCTCATTCTCCTTCTTCTCTTTCTTTTCCTCCTCTGCCTCCTTTTCCTATTCCTCCTCCTCGTCGTCCTCCTCCTCCTTCTCCTCCATGACAACTTTCTGAGCACCCCCTTGGTGCCTGGCCTTTGTTTTTTTCCTCGAATGCTCCCTTCCACCCTAGCAGACAAAATCAGAAGCCCAGAGAGACCCGGCACAGCACAGTTCCTCACAGACAAGGAAAGACGTTGGGAGCGCATTGTATCTTTTAAAATAGACCTGTTGTCGTCGGAATGTATTTTTAGCCATGGGAGAGACTGGCATGCACTCAGTGCCACCATCTGCCAAAGGCAGTTGCTAGGCAACTGACACTGACGACAGCGAGAAGATGACTTCATGGAGGATCTGGGGACCCTGGTGGCCCAATCCTGCTTCCCTGTCTGATGCCTGCATGCTGACAGTCAGGCCCATGAGAATACATGTTCCTCTACTTCTGGGAGGGGCGGGGAGTTGATACAAGGCCTGTGAGCTGACAGCATTGGATGCTGCACAGGTAACAAGGGACACTGGGCCATCACTGTCACCTTGCTTGGTAGATTTTCTATTTAGAAACTTCAGATGCAACTGTGGTCTAAGATGGGGGCTCTGAATTCAACTAGACCAAAGAATACACATCCCTCTCCCTGGCAGCCCCATAGGCACTGGTCTGGGTCTGGGCAGGAGCTGTTTGGAGGTAGCTGGCTCAGAGGAGGCTTCATAGACAAAGCAGCAGGTCAGTGGCCAGGACCCTGGATTCTGGCCCAGTTCTGCGTTTTGCTCTCTATGTGAGTTGGGTTAGTCTCTTCCCTTTCCTGGCCCCCCCTTTCTGACACCTTCCAAGTAGGGATACTGCACCAGATAAAACACATTTATGGGAATAAAAAACAGAATAAGCACAGAATAGAAAACCCATAAGCCAGATCTGGGTTTGCTCATATGATACTGCAGGTAGGATACTGAAATTCTCAGTGCCTTCATCTCTTTATCTGCAAACAATAGTAGTAACACTTCTGTTGTGATGTGAGAATTAAACAAAGCAGCACATGAAAGACATGCACCTTTGTTTTGGCATATTTTGGAGCACAATAAATGGGTGAGTATTATTCAAGTTTTGTAGCAGAGACTGTATGTTGTCCACCACAATCGTTTCTCCTTGTCCTTATTAATAGATTTTAAACTGGGCGTGTTTCCAGCCTCCCTTGTAGCTAAATTCTCACCAAAGGCATATGAAAGGAAGGGATGGGGGCAGCTTCTACTTCACTCACTTACAGGAAAATTGCTTCCCTGAGTATCTTCTCTTTTCCTGTCTGTAAGCTGGAGCATAGATATACCTGGGACACAGTTTCACCATGCAGAGCAGGAGGACATGTGGGGGCTGGGGCAGAGCAACAAGATGGAAGGGACCTGGGGCCACTCTTGTCTTAGTACAGTTCATGCACTAAAAAGAGGACTGAGTGAATTAGTTTGCTTGGGAGGCAGGAGCACTGGCAGATGAGTGGGGAGGGGACAAAGAGAAGGAAAAGCAGCCACAGTGTGGATGACAAGAGCTTAATCCCATAGGGAGGATCTGGGAAATCGTGTGAGACAGGCTTTAGGGCAGGCCAGGGAGTGAGGAAGCAGGGGCAGTTTTATCCTGACACCCATCAGACCCTGGTACCTCCAGTCTTCCACATGCTGTGAGCAGAGTGAATGTTGGCAGCCCAAGGGCAAAGATGCAAGTGCTGGCCATGGGCAGCTGGGCCAGAGGGTACAGAAATGGTATGGGGCACCGAGGGGATGTAGGCATAGCTCCTGCAGCATCAGCCATGCTTTGCCAGAAAGAGAAATAGACTTCCATGCTCTTGAACCACTGTACATTGAGGATTTTCTGCAGCTTAGCTTTCCCCCTAATTAATTTAATTGCCAAGTGCGTGCATATGGAAGGTTTCGGTTTTATTCAGTCCCTCCAAGATCCTGGGCTCTGTGTGGTACTCACGGAGTTTACGTTGTGATTGAGGAGACAAGGTTAATGCTAAGAAGCAGCAGCGTCTCAAAAGAGTGTGCAATCAAATGGTTAATGGTGTTTCTGGGGCTCAGGGAGCAAGTGGCACAGGCCCTCAGGAAAGGGGTAGATGAGTGTGGACCAGCATAATCAGAGAAGGCTTCCTGGAAGAGGTGGACTGAAGCTGTTCTTTATCTGCTGGAGAGGACTGGGAGAGCTGGAGTGAAGGGCATCCTTGCTGAACCATGGAATAGCGCCTTCTGTCAGGTGTGGGGTAAGCAGGTCCCTTGGCTTCTTTGATGGCAGAGTGGACTCAGGCCAGTGGCTGTTGGAGGTGGCTGCATGGTGCGTTTAGAAGAGTGGGCAGCAGGATGCCTCTTAGCTGGGAGTGACCTGGAGGAGGGGGTGTGGCCACAGGGCACATCGCCATTGCTCTCTGTGTCCTGAGATAGGGAGTCTAATGGCAGGTGCCCCTTGTCACACATCTGATATTGCTAGTGTCCAGATGGCATGTCAGGCTCACTGAGGCTGAGGCCTGCCCAGGACTCAGGGAGCAGAGGTGAATGTCCTGGAGTGAACTCTGGGGCTGGATGACCAACTCAGGCTGGGCACTCATGCAGGCAATGTGTCTAACAGGCTCAGCAGACAGTAGGCACTCATACCGTCTTGGAAGGCAGGGCTGGGGGCTCCTTAGGGACCATCTGGTCCAGATCGCTCATTTTGAGGATGGAGGCATGGAGCCCAGAGAAGGGAATGAACTTGTCCAAGGCCAGCAGAGGTAACCAAAATTCAGATTTCCTAACTTTCCCAGGCAGCCAGTGCAGCGGACATAGAGCTAGGTGGGGCCACAGACCTCAGATCTTCTGCCGTTCACCTGTGGGCCATTCACTTTAGCCACTGGCCCCTTTTTCTTATTCATGGTAGCTCAGAACTCAAGAGAGGGTGAGATCAGGTTCCTCTGCCTCCAGACATGTGTGTGTGTGTGTGTGTGTGTGTGTGTGCGCGCGCACGTGCGCACACACACACATGCTCAATCCATGGTAATTAAAGCCTTTCCCTTTCCTTCAAATATCTATGGCTCCTCTCTGCCACCTCTCTGTGTTCTACCCCAATGTAGAACACAGTTCTCCTTGGTGTCTAACTGCAGTCATTCCTGCTTTGCTTTTGGTTTGATTTGTTTTAACATCTAGGCACAGTCTGGTTTTGCTGATGAATGTGAGGAGTGGGTAGAAGTTAGCAGATTAACTTTTATCCTCATTCTGTGTCCAATTTCAGTGGGAAAGAGGGTGCAGGAAAGACTCTAGCCCTCCATTTCCTCAACAATGAATTGAGGACAAGTGGAAAGGAATGAGAAAATTCACCCCGGCTTCCCAAGTTCCCAGTCCTCCCAGCTCTGGAGGGAAAGTGGAGGGCAGTGTCTCTCAGAGGTAAGGAGGCTGTACAGCCTTGACCCAAACAAAGGCAAATGAAAATTGCCCTTTTGTGGGCTTGTTGCAAATCCCATCACTTCTCTCCACTCCTCATGTCTACAAGTGTGGAGCATTCGTTCCCTGTTGTAGATTCTCTCTGCATTTTATTCTTTTTGAGAAAATATGAACAACTTGCTTTGTTCTTTTTGGGGAATTTTTGTCTGGAATGGAGAGAAAGGAGAAAGAAGGGTTCAGCCCTCAGCCCCTGAGAAGGGGAGCCACTCTGGAGCTGGTACTAAGTGACCATGTCCACTGCAGGTGGAAAAGTAGAGAGGCCTCCACGGGGCACCCAACCTATTTGGGGAATCACGCCTACAAGTCAAGGTACTTATGGCCAATACAAGACATAAGATGAACTAAACTGCGGGAATTGCAGGTCACCTCAAACATACAGGTAGCAAGAAGGGAAAGATTAGTGTGGACTATCACAGTTAGAGAAGAACTATGGGGGCCAGGCGTGGTGGCTCACGCTTGTAATCCCAGCACTTAGGGAGGCCAAGGTGGGCGGATCACGTGAGGTCAGGAGTTCGAGACCAGTTTGACCAACATGGAGACACCCTGTCTCTACGAAAAATACAAAATTAGCCGGGCATGGTGGCTCATGCCTCTAATCCCAGCTACTTGGGAGGCTGAGGCAGGAGAATCCCTTGAACCCAGGAGGTGGAGATTGCGGTGAGCCAAGATTGCACCATTGCACTCCAGCCTGGGCAACAAGAGCGAAACTCCATCTCAAAAACAAACAAACAAACAACAACAACAAAAAAAACTGAGAAGACACTATAGGACAAGAAGCCTGCAGTGGGATGCTGACAGATGGGATTGGGCAGGATAAGAGGAACAGGAAGAGGAGGCTCTGGTGTTCAAGGGGGAAGAGTGAAGAAGTCAGAGGCCCCAAGATGTGAAGGAGTAGAAATGAAGCTGGAGAGTTAGGCTGATTTAAGGGCTGCATGCATGGGGGCTAGGGGGGAGCAAATTGATAAAGAATCAGACAGGGCAGGGGAAGGAGGAGATGGTTCTTCAATACCGAGGCCAGACAAGAGAATAGTAAGTCAGCGCATACTCTGATAGCCTAGGAGGGCTTCTGGGGACAGTGGCATATCCATATCCATTTTCTAACAGTTTTGAGGGGGATGAGTAGGAATGGAAGGATCCAGTGAGTGGGACAGAAAGAGGGAACATGGGCAGTTTCCTGTGGAGCAGACCTGCCGTGCATCTCAATTCCCAGGAGCCCTGGAGATTTCCTCATTAATTCCACAGATCCGCTCATCAGTCACAAGAAGGGACAGTGACAGGGGCTTGGTGGTGAGGAGACTTGTCCTGTCAGGCTGAGCTCATCTCTCCGCACCCTCCCCCAAGAAGCCTGGGATGAATGAGTTGGCCTTGCCACCTGCTGTGGGGGGCTTCCCTGAGAATAATGAGGGTGCCCTCTCTGACTATGCTGGTCCGCACTTATCTGCCCCTTCCCTGAGGGCCTATGTCACATGCTCCCTGAGCCCCAGAACCACGACGAACCATTTGATTGCATGCTTTTTTGAGACACTTCTGTTTCTTAGCATTAACTTTGTCTCCTCAACCACAACATAACCTCTATGAGTATCACACGGAGTCTGGGAGCTTGGAGGCACCGAATAAACCCAAAACCTTTCATATGCATAGCACTTGGCAATTAGATTAGTTAGGGAGAAAGCTAAGCTGCAGAGAATCCTCAATATACAGTGGCTTCATGAACGTGGAAGTCTATTTCCCTTTCTGACAAAGCATGGCTGATGATGCAGGAGCTGGATCCTTTGTCCCTTCTGACAAGACATGGCTGATGCTGAGGAGCTGGCTCCTTTGCACCAAGTCCAGTGCTCTTCTGTCCGCTGGAGTTGCGTTCAGAAACAGAGAGTCCCTTATTGCCCATGGGATGAAGTTTCTCATTCCTTCCCATAGCACTTGAAGCTCTCAATTACTTGGCCTTGGCCTAACGTCCTGTTCTTATTTCTCATTAGTATCTTATCATCGTCATCATCATCATCACCAAATAAAATTAACTAGCTTAATTGAGCACCTATCTATGCCAGGAACTGTTTTGAGCATAAGATGTGTAATAACTTTTTAATCTTTACAACAACCCTATGGGCAGAGACTATTCCTCTCCATTCCATGAAAGAGGAAACTGAGGCACAGAGAAACAAACTTGCCTGAGGTCTCTCAGCTAGCACGTGGTGGGAGAGTCGATTCATCTGACCCAGAACTTCTTGCTGTGCCTCAAGCACACCATGCTGGCTCAGGACTCGCAGCTTTTAGCCAAGGTGGTCCTCCTGTCTACCTCTCAGCTTCTTACCTACCTTCTGAGCAGGTGCATAAGACCTGCCTGCAAGGTCTGTCTTAAAAATATCTCTTCTGAAAAGTCTTCTTCAGCTCCCCTGGGAAGTCCCTGTCTTGGGACTCCCCAGCACACTCCAATTCTGGTACCCATCACGTCATACTGCTGGTGTTCATTCACGTGCCCGTGGCTTCCCTTAAAGGAAGAAACCACCCTTTTTCTATTTTTGCACTCTTTTAAATAAACATTTAATTGACATGAAGGAACTACATTGTCAGCTTCAAGGCTTTTTTCTCCCTCCCTCCAAGGTCTGGTGCAGAGCAAGGATTCAATAAGTATTCACTGAATGGAGACATCTTTCTGCCCTGGCTTGGCTCCTCTGTGACCACCCTGTTCCCAACTCTTTGCTGACTGGGAGAATCCAGACATCTCGTACAGCTGCAGCTCCGTGTGGCCCACTTTGGCTGGAATTCAAGGAGTAATTGCAGAAAAATGAGTATTATTACAAACCGCATCAATCAACACCCGTCTCCTCAAATGCTCTCACCAGGAAACAGGGACGATCTCAGTCAGACGTTGTCTTGTTTAAGCCTAAGTGTCTTTCTGGTTATCAGGGAATGTGTGCACCTTGGTGGGACACCAGCGTTGATCATCTGTAACAGACTCCGTAGGACGTACTGCTTGTCCAGTTTGAGGCTGCAGGTCCCTGGAGATGGACAGACCTGAATTCAAATCCTGTCTGTCACTTTCTCTCTCTGTGGATTTGCACGAGGAGCTTAACTTCTCTGATTCTTATTGCTCTTATAGGTGATGTGGGGACAGTAATACTTCCTGGGAGTGTTGTTGTGATGATTAAATGACATGGCTTGTCTAAAGTGTCCAAAGATTTCCTAGGTGATTAAAAAAAATAAAAGCATCCTTTTCCTCCCACTTCTCAATTAATCATTGTATTCTTTGTTCTCCATAGCGGGTATAGTTTTGTAATCACGAGGACTTTGCGTCAGCAGCTTGATGCTAAGGCCCAACTTTATCTATGTGCTTTGCAGAGCTCAGAGGAACCAGGACAGAGTTTTCCTGGAGAAACTGGGGCTTGCTCTGGGCGTGGGAGGAAGAGTCACGTTAAAAATCAGATTTAGGGCCAGGCACGGTGGCTCATGCCTGTAATCCAGCACTTTGGGAGGCTGAGGCAGGCGGATCACGAGGTCAGGAGTTCGAGCCTGACCAACATGGTAAAACCCCATTTCTACTAAAAATACAAAAGTTAGCCAGGCATGGTGGCATGTGCCTGTAATCCTAGCTACTCAGGAGGCTGAGGCAGGAGAATTGTTTGAACTTGGGAGGCAGAGGTTGCAGTGAGCCGAGATTGTGCCACTGAACTCCAGCCTGGGTGACAGAGTGAGACTCCATCTCAAAAAAAAAAAAAAATTAGATTTAAAGATATTCTGGGGAGTGCCAGGATAACGTGGATAAAAGGAGAAAAGCAACTGGGAAGTAGAGGACCCCTAGCCATGAAACTCGCCCCACTGTGGAAACCATCCATGCTTAGTCTGCATAGGAAGTTGTCTGTGTGATAAAGCCTGGATGCAGAGCCTGGGAAACATAATGGATGGGGAGGGCAGGACTTTGCTGCTGTAAGAAGTCTGGGGAGAAGAACTTCTTGCCCTGGGCTGCTGGCACTTTTAGCAACCTGTTTGGAAAGAAAATTTATAAAACTTGAGACTCAAGTAGCCATGTGCCTCCACTTGCATGGATAGAGCTTGGGTGTGGTAGATTTTGGATGATTTTTGTCAATCTATTCAATTCAATTTAATAAAAATATCCTGATACTCTCTTTGGGTGAGACATAGCGCTAGGAGTTGGGCATCAAGGACAGAACAAGAGAAGTTGACACTCTGTGTTGCTTGCAGTCTTCTAGACTGATGTAGGGGGAGGTATGGATTAGAAACATGGGGTGCTGACCCCTGGCTTGTGGTAAGGGGAGGCCCGACCTGAGACTAGAAAGATGAGTGTCTGGTGCCATTATGCTGTGCCAGGTGGGTCTATTTCCTCCACTTACTATTTACTTTGTCACTTATTAGCTGTGCTACTATAGGTAAATCACTGAATTTTTCTGAGCTTGTTTCCTTTTTTTCTATAATGGAACTAGTATTAAAAACTTCCCATTTGAAATAGGTTTTGTGAAGATTAAGAGAGACAACGAGTATAACATATTTATGCAGTGCCTGTGTAATCACTGGTCAGGTGGTGGCAATAGTAGTAGAGATTTGACCCTGAGGGGTCCAGGAGTGGAGGAATTAGGATCTCAGAGTGAATCTATAGTTGGTGGCTTATGATCTGCCTTCCTTTGGCCTTCTCAGACTTTCTATGAAGTCACAAATTCTCTTTCCCTCTGCTATCAAATCCTGGCTATTTCTACATTTAAGTTCAGTTCTGCCCCCATCCTGGTACTCCTCCCTGACAGGGGCAGGTAGAAAGAGATTCACAGAGAAAGAACACAAGCACAATTATATTTCATTTCTAGCCTTGGCTTTGGCCCCAAATCCCGGTGAAACCACAGTGAGTTGAACTGGATCTCTTTCGTGATCATGCCAATTCTTCATCTCTACAGAGAAATTAAATTCCAGGAATCTCCTTTTCCTCATTTTATTTTTATTTTCCTCAGTCCCAGACATGAAAAATCTTTCTCTGGAGCATCCAAGTATAGTCTGATTTCCCTATTTAGCAGGGGTTGTGTTGTTAAAATCATCTCACTGTGAGTATACGGTTTTCTATTTCTCCTTATTTTTCTGTTAGTCTTTGCTTTATGTATTTTGAAGCTATGTTATTAGGTGCCTACAAGCTAATGATTGTAATAACTTCTTGCAACATTTTCCCCATCTGGTTGTAAATATTTCCCTTTTCCCCCCTTACAACACAGGGCTTTGCACCATAGGGGAAGAGTTGCAATCTAAATCCCTCTCAACTAGACAATTTCTTTGATGGCTTTAAGCCAGTTAATTTTCCAGGTCTTGCAATTTCTGATGTAAAAGGTCTGTAAAGAGGATCTGAGCTAGAAAGACTCCAGTAAGATCTCAAACTGCTGAGAGAGTAAAATTGCAGAGAAGCCCAGCTGATAACCCTGCTCAGTAGTGCTTCTCCCTCACTGTCTTTTATTTTTACTGTTTCTCTTATTTCTTCCTCATTAGTCTCTGAGAGCTTACTAAGCAGTTGGACTGCCATTATATCCCTGTGGATTGGGAAAATGATAATCCCCTTTTTTTAAGTGAGAAAACTGAAGACCAGAGAGGTTGGTGTGACTTGCCTAGGTCTCCTCACTCAAAAATACTCATCATGGCAGAAACAAGACCAGAACTCATATATCTTGCCCCAAATCACTGCACAGTGACAATATTCTGTACTCAATTCCTTTGTTTCTTTTTTTCTTCGTTAACTAGTTTGTTAAAAACAAATATTGTTTGAACCTCTTTCTGGTTTCATGCACTGTGCTAGGCATGTCCTTTTATGAGGCAGTTACGGCTCCTGCCCCCTTGGATCTCATAGTCTGGTGTAGAAAGCGTGTTGACACCTGCACACAGGTGCACTGGTGAGCATCATACCAGGAGTGCCCCATTTCTCACCAACTCAAAGGCAGTATCTTTGGATGTATGAGCTGTGTCTTTTTTTTTTCTCTGCATCCCTTTAGACTAACGAGTCCTGGTCTAGAACTCTGTGACCGAAAGGATCTCAGTTCAGACTGACGCCTAGTAGAGGTGAAATGGCCATTCCCTCATCAGAATTATAAAGTGTGCAGTTTGTTTTTGTTGCCCTTCTTCGTTACACTGTCTGTCTTTCTTTCCTCTCTCTCTCCTATCTTTCTTCTGATCTGTCCTATTTCCATATTGACCTGGCTTCTCCAGTCTGGCAAACTCATCCCCTCATCTAAGGGTCTTGAGCTTCACTACCCCACATCCTTCTCCAGGCACATGTGTTGTAAGGAAGGAGTCACCAATGGTGGCATCTCAAGCAACAGCTGTGAGACAGAAATTCGGATGATGCCCCCCATGTCTTCCTATATATAAATCAAGAGGCATAAGATTATATCTGACAGGGACTGCACTTTTGTGTCTTCTGAGTTTCCTTCAAAATTCCCTGGGTTCAGGACTCTGACAGCTGCAAATGATGCCGTGAATAACTACTCCATCCTGAGTATCTTCTGGGGAAGAATTTAAATAAACAATGATTTCACAGGATGTAGGTCAGGACATGGAGAAGAATCCAAAGTGATCTCCTCTCCCACATCCCTCCCACGGGCAGGTCCTTAGGATGTCAGTCCTGATGGTTAGGAAGTGGTAAACAGTGAAGACACTGCACCATCTCTTCCCACCGGAGAGTGGGGATGGTCATCCTTGGGACTTGACCAAACTGGACAGAAGTTGTCACATAAGAAAATTTCTGCTACCCATTCCATGCTCCATGGATCACAGCCTCCTCAAATTGCAGTCATCATTAGAGTAAATGTTCGCATTTCTCATCCCCTGCTGCCGGCTGCCCTGGCCTGCCAGAGGATGAAGTTTGTTTCATTCTATAAACAGAGCAGAGGACATGGAAAATCTTTGGTGGCTTTCGGCAGAAGGATCAAAGCAGTATTCAGCAGCCAAATGCACAGTCAAAAAGGCTGAGATCAAAGAGGAAGGATTTGGTTTGAGGGTAAATTCTCCTGTTCCTCATTACAGTCCTCACCAAGGCTGCAATCCTTCCCTGTTGAAAGGAACAAGGATGAGGAATTTTGGCTGCTGCTGGCTGCTAAACCACGTGCTAACAGACAGACAATCCCAGCACAGCTGCAATGTAATTGTAAGCCTCAAAATTAAAATAAAACCCATTGATATATAAGAGGAAAAGAGGAACAACACCAGTGGGGTCAGAAAAAACATTTGCAAGAGCCCTTGGGTTGGCCTAAATCCTACATATAAAATGAGAGGTGTAAGTGTTTGCCATGGAAACCGTCAGGGGGAAGCTGGGGAAATTCAGGCCTTGGCAGGTGATTCCAGTCCTCCACTATGGCTGGTGCTCAGTGCACCAGGGAATATAAATGCCGCCCTCGATAAATAGAAAATCTGGAGAGGCCCGAGCCAAGGATTGGATGCATTTTGTAAGAGGAAGGCTTTCTTGCCAGGATGGGGAATTTGCTTCCCAAACTGTATGGTTGGGCAGCCTTGTGTATTTTTTGCTGAGGGGCTTTATTTTAACTTTATAGTGTGAAGCTTTAAAAACAAAACAAACATCTTTTAATAAGACGCCTCCAAGGTATGTGCTTGCTGACTTTATTTCCCTTCCTTTCTGGGAAAGGGCCTGTATTAGTCTGTTTTCATACTGCTAATGAAGACATACCCAAGCCTGGGTAATTTATAAAGGAAAGAGGTTTAATTGACTCACAGTTCTGCATGGCTGAACAATCATGCATGGCTGCATGATTCTATCACAATCATGATAGAAGGCGAATAAATGGCAAAGTCATGTCTTACATGGCAGCAGGCGAGAGAGTGTGCAGGGGAACTCCCTTTTATAAAACCATCAGATCTTGTGAGACTTAGTCACTATCATGAGAACAGCATGGGAAAGACCTACCCACATGATTCAATTACCTTCCCCCAGGCCCCTCCCATGACACGTGGGAATTATGGGAGGCTACAATTCAAGACGAGATTTGGGTGGGGACACAGCCAAACCATATGAGGCCCCTGGCCTAGGTATGAGAGAGGTGGGCAGCTCTCCCCCTGACTCACACAAACCCCTTCCTCTTTGTGCTTCAGTTTCCCTATCACACAGTGAGGATGCGGGATGGGATAAGCACTTCCCACGTGCACTTTAAAGACAAGTGTTTGAACAAAACTTGGGCAAGGTACTGAGTGGATGAGATTTAAGTGTACTGATACTAAAAGGAGTGTGAGTGAGTTGAATACTGTATAAGTTGGCAGGTCCAACTGCCTACCTTTCCCTGGCTTTTGGCTGCAGAGTGACAGCAAGCTCGACTCTTGTTCCTCACCCCAAATCTGCTTGGCACACTTGCTTTTTTCCCTCTGGACAATCACCAGGGGCCTTCTCAGCCCTGACAAGCAGAATTTTGCTGCAGGCTGTGGGTCTTCAGCCCCTGAAAGTGGCTGTGGCATTGCAATTTCATTTTTCCTGGAAGACAAGTTCCCCTCCTTTCTTTCAGGTCTCTGCACAAGCTTTATTATGGGATTCCCTGGGCTCATTCTTTTAGAGTGAAAGGCTCCTTATCCATCGGGGCAGAGCTATTATTCCTCGAGAGGAAAGCCTTGTCATTCCCAATGTACTCCTCACATGCCTCTTCTGTCTTGATCAATGTTGTGTGTCTTAGTTCCCTACAGCTGGCCTTACTTTGCATGGCTGTTTGAAGATAAGGTTCTTTTGTTCCCATTTTCTTTCTTTTTAAGCGAACAGATTTTCTTCTGAGTCTGAATGAATATCATCCCAAGTTTGTGATGGGAAACAACTCTCTGGGAAACTTCTCCTGGGGCAGGGCATGACAGCAGTAAGTGAGAAAGAAGCCATTTCCCGTGGTTGGAGAAATGAGCCTGCGATGGAGGTCAGGCTTCTGTGTTGACAGAGAGGGTCACTAGGGATGAAGGGGGATCTGCATTCAGGTCTGGATCTGCACTTGCTGCCCTGTGACCTTGGGAAACCCCCTTACCCTCTCTGGGCCACGTGGCTGCCATCTGTGCAAGGAGGGGTTTGGATTTGATTAATAGCTTGCAAATTTTAAAAATTCTTCAGAACCCTCTCTTTAGTTGAAATCTATTGAAACTCAATATGAGTCATGGGAAATCACTGGGTGTTTTTGTAGGTCAAAATTTTCAAATATAGACAATATCATATGTTTAGCCAAGGGTTTCTCAGCCTTAGCACTATTGAGCTTGTGGGCCAGTTAATAGTGGGAGGCTGCCCTGTGGGATATTTGGTGGCATTCCTGGCCTCCACCCAGTAGATATCAGTACCTCTCCACTAGCTGTGACTATCGAATATGTTCAGACATTGCCAAATGTCCCCTAGGGGACAAAAGCACCTTGGTTGGGAACCACTGCTTTAACCTAGTAAAACTTAGAAGGTGAGATTCTCCTTTGAAGGTCCATGGAAGGAATGTTACCTAGATCCATGCTCTGTGGCACCAGAGGCTCTTCTGATGAACCAGTGTTGCAGGAGACAGTTTGAAAATAGATAGACCCAGAATCCTGGAGCTTCTCAGCTCAACACTACCATGTGAATCCAGGATCCTCTTTCCAAGTTGGATTTTTCATGGGGCTTCTTGAGGGAATTTCAGCAGCTTCCTCAGTGTTGCTGGCTCCCAGCTCGGAAGGATATGCAGCAGGGCAAGGTGCTTTTCTAGCCATTCTCATTTGGAAGCCTTATCCAGGAAGCCTTCCATTATAATGGCAATGAGAGTGCAAGCTCTTGACTCCTGTATCTATCCTGAAAGGGACCTGTCCATTCTGTGCTACCAATCGGAGCTGCTCTTCCCATTCCTCTGTAGGCTCGGGCATTCAGGACCTTTGAGATGTTAGCATCAGGACCTAGGGCAGGCACTTAAACAGAAAGGTCTCCAGATAGGTAGGCCAGGTGCATGCTTTGCTGGTGGTAAACAAACCTGTGATGTATTTGGATTCATTCTGAGTTATGTTGTATGGGGTTTTTAATGCTTACCTTAGCACCTCTGTCTCAGCCTCCCCCAGGTACTGCTACACCAGCAGTAGGAACTTAAGAAAACCTCTCCTTCCTCATCTACAGAATGTAACCACCAAGACTTCCATTATGAGGTGGTTGAGAGAGTCAATTTGGCTGCCAACCCAGTGCCAGACACACAGTGATCTCTGGGAAAGTGGTCATGAGGATGACCATGCCTGTGATGATCTCGGGGTTGGGACCACCATGCCCTGGTCTTCCTGGTCAGATGATCTTCCAAGAAGGCCCTCAGCCTCTCCCATGGTGCTGGAGACCTGGATTGACTAAGGCAGTGGCCCCTGGGCCCCATATGCCTCCTAGGGATGCATCCCTTTACGGAAAAAAGGGATGAAACCTTTTTTCCGTAATTGGAGATGAGACTTTAAAGCATTTCTCCCTGAATCTCAGTTTCCTGGTCTGTCAGAATGACTTCATGGGGCTGTTCTTTCATTCCACAGATATTTATTGATTGTCTATGATGTGCCATTATACTTCACTTGGAGTCTTTCTTTTTAAAGGTCTCTTCAGGGGTTATTTGCTTTTATTTTACTTCAATTATGTTTTTCCTGAAAATAAGCAGAACTAGCTTTTTCTCCTGATTTTAAAAATAGTGCTTACTTCTTGTAAGCAAAGTTTCAAACAATGCAGAAAATTATGAAAAAAATAAAAATCACTCAAACTCCTGTCTTGCAGATCTACCCACCCTAGACACTTCATGGCCATGTTTCAGAGTTTCTTGATGCATCTACATGTGATTTTACATGTATGAACTAGAGAATTACCCACTATTGCTTTTACTTTTTAATTGAAGTATAATGTGTAGCATGCATATAGGAAAGCACACAAATCCTTAGTGCATAAATCAATTTTTACCAATTTTTACTCTTGTAGCCACATGACACAGATCAAAACTGAGAGCATTCCTGATCGTCATGGTCATTGTCCATACCACCAGGGCAAGCACTATTCTGACTTCTATCCCTATAGATTAGCTTGACTGTTTTTCAACTTTACATTCTGGGACTTTTTCAGTATATATGCTTTCATGCTTGGCTTTTTTAGTTTGACTTTATCTGGGAAATTCATTCATTTCATGGCATAAAGTAGCAGTTCATTCTTTTTCATTGCTGTATAGTGTTCCACTATATGTATATACCACAATTTATTTATCCTACTGCTACATTTCTTTATTCTACCAATGCTGGATATTTGAGTTGGCTCCAGTTTTTTACTATTACAAATAATGTGTTATGGATGGCAAATTAACTTTTAAAATCTGATGGTAAAGACGTGTCAACTGTCAGTATTTCTTAAGGAAAATGGAAACATGAAACTATCTGTCCCATGTGGGATCTTAGTTTCCCCATTGTACATTGAGAGCTTTGGAGGAGATGCTGTCTCAAAGTCCTTCCATCCAGAAAATTTGGGTATTCTGGGGGTGCGTCTCTGATCCAGACTCTTGCCTGGTCATCTCTAGTCCAAGGCTGGCTTCCATAGGACTGATCCCTTTGGTTTGGGTGTTGACTGACAAGAAAGGCCAAGTATTCCTCAAGAAAAGCAAGGCAAACCTTCATCTTGGTCCCCTTTCTGGAGCCTGGGCCACTTAGAAGGCCCTAGAACACTTTTTTCCCCTTCTCTAAGTACTCTTGTCTTCTACCCCTGGGAGCATCTTGGCATTTTGGTGAGGCTAATGAATAGATCACTCCCCCTGCCCCTGGCTTCCTGCTGGCTCTCCCACTAACCCTAGGCAAAGTGCTTTGTTTCCTACATAGGACAGCAGGGAATGGTTCTCTGTCAGGACAGCAGGGAGTCGTACCTTGGGGTTGGATGCTCTTGGCTTGGATGTAGCAAGTAGAATACTTAGCCGTCCCTGGAGACACAAGCTGGAGAGGAGCAGAAGGCAAGCTCTTTCCGCAGCAGTGAGCAGGCCCTGAGGTAGAGGATGGGGAGATGGGGGATGGGGGAATGAGGGTTAGTTTAGGGGTGCAGAAATACTCCTGTGGTTCCCAAATGACAGAAAACCTACATTTGTGAATCCATTCCTTAGGACAAGCACTACTCTCCTCAGGTAGGTAAAGTAGGAGTTAAAGGCATGGACTTCCTTATAAAGTTTTACTTTCAAATGCTGACTCTGCCATTCAGTATTCAGGGCCTTACACAAGATAATAACTTTTCTAAAGCAGTTTTGTGATATTTAAAATGAGGCTAAACCCTCCTTGCAGTGTTGTCATGAGGATTAAATGAGATAATGGATGTACCCTTTAGTCTACAGTGCCTGTCAGATTGTGAAGCCCTCCACCCTGGCAGAGGAAAGTGAGAAACCTCTACCATTTATATGGAGAAAGACACTGGCCAAGAGTCGGGAACCTGGGTTCTGGCCCCAGCCTTACCCCACCCTAACACTCAGTGTCCCCATCCCTCTGATGATGTCTTAGTCCATTTAGTGTTGCTGTAGCAGAATACTTAATACTGCACAATTTATAAAGAAAAGAAGTTTATTTGGCCCATGATTCTGGTGGCTTGAAGGTTCAAGATTGAGAAGCTGCATCCGATGAGGACCTCTGGCTGCTTCCACTCATGGAGAAGGTGGAAAAGGAGCAGGCATGTACAAAGAGATGACATGGTGAGAGGAAGCAAGAGAGAAATGATGTGTTTTGGCTGTGTCCCTACCCAAATCTTGAATTGTAGCTCCCATACTACCCACATGTCATGGGAGGGACCCAGCGGGAGGTAATTGAATCAGGAGGGTGGGTCTTTCCCAGGCTGTTCTCATGATAGTGAACAAGTCTCAGAGAGCTGATGGTTATATAAAGGAGAGTTCCCCTGTACATGCTCTCTCTCTTGCCTGCCACCGTGTAAGATGTGACTTTGCTCCTCATTCACCTTTTACCATGATTGTGAGGCCTCCCAAGCTATGTGGAGCTGTGAGTCAATTAAACCTCTTTCCTTTATAAATTACCTAGTCTCAGGTATGTCTTTATTAGCAGCATGAGAACAGACTAATACAGAAACTGAGGAAGCTAAACTCGTCTTGAACATCAGGTTCTACTCTCTCTCAGGAACTAATCCATTCCCATGAGAGTGAGGTCTCACTCATCCTCTCAGGAGGGCATTAATTTGTTCATAAGGGACCCATGACCTAAACATCTCCCACCAGGCCCCCCTTCAAATGCTGCCATATTGGGGATCAAATTTCAACATGAGTTTTGGTGGAAACAAACTACATCCAAACCATAGCATTCCACTTCTGGATCCCCCAAACTCATGTTCTTCTCACATGTAAAATACAATCATTCTATCCAAATAGTCCTAAATGTCTTAACTTGTTCTAGCGCAAATTTTTAAATCCAAAGTCCAGCTATGAGCTTGTAAAATAACAAACAAACAAAAAAAGCAACATGTTATTTGCTTCCAAGATAACAATGGTAGAACAGGCACTTCCAAGATATAATGGTAGACATTTTCACTGCAAAAGACTGAGAAAATAAAGTAGTAACAGGCTCCATACAAGTCAAAAGTCTGGCAGGGGAGATGTTACATCTGAAAGGTCCGGAATAGTCTCCTTTGACTCCATGTGCCACATCCAAAACACACTGGTGTGAGGGCTGGGCTCCCACGCTTTGGGCAGTACTGCCCCCCGTGGATTTGCTGGGCACAGCCCATGCAGCTCGTCTCATAGGTTGGAGTTCATAAACACACTTTTGGAAACTTTGTTATTTGTTATTGTGGACATTTAAGTCTTTGGTTAGCTTAGTAGTCAGGTAGTAATTTGACAGAGATTTCTTTGAATTCCTGGGGGGAAAAAAAACAACCAAATTCGTCCAATCTTTGCAAATGTCCTCTGTGTGTCTTAAGGCAAGCCTTCAACACTGAGCTGGACAATTTACATCTCTGCCTTAGCCTTAACTTTCTGTTTGGGCAGAGTCTGAAGGTCAGCCAGATGTGAGAGCTTAGGGCTCTTACAGGTTTTTTCTGAGTGTGCTCTCTACTTTTGGCAAGCACATGGTCTTCTAGATTCCCAGGAATATGTGAGAGCTTTCAAAGTCCTTATCCCTTAAAGTAACTCACTTCCCATCTTTCCTCCCAAGCTTTTTGGTATGTTTATTGTTTCCCCCAAGGATTCACAACAAGGGACTCTTGTTTTCCACTGGGATCTATTCTTTGTCCCAGGAGGCAGTAGCTAATGCATTTGTCTTGCATTGTAGGCTACCACCTTCAAAACTGCCATGGAACTAAAGAGTGGAAGAGGGTGCCAAAAATGCCACTAAACTCTTCTGTTGAGGTTCAGCAACTTTTTTCTGCAGTAAATGTTTGATTATTGTAAAGATTTTATTACTTTCTAGTGTTCAGTTAAAGTTTATTCTGACATTTTTGCCAGTATATTTACTGTTTTTGTGGAGAAATGGGGCCTTGGAGTTCCCTACTCCATCATTTTCTTCGATGTCACCCACATCCTCTAAAAACATCATTTATTATTTCTTTTCCTTTTTTTTTTTTTTTTTTTGAGACAGAGTTTTGCACTGTCACCCAGGCTGGAGTACAGTAGTGGAATCTGCAACCTCTGCTTCCCAGGTTCAAGCGATTCTCATGCCTCAGCCTCCCAAGTAGCTGGGACTACAGGCACCTGCCACCACGCATGGCTAATTTTTTGTACTTTTAGTAGAGATGGGGTTTCACTATGTTGGCCAGGCTGGTCTTGAACTCCTGACCTCATGATCCGCCTGCCTTGGCCTCCCAAAGTGCTGGGATTACAGGTGTGAGCCACCATGCCCGGCCTATTATTCCTTACAGTGTGGGTCTGCTGGTAAAACATTCTTCCAGCTTTCTTTTCTCTGCATATTTTATTATTTTTGTCTTCATTTTTGAAGAATATTTTCTAAAAATATTCTTTCTCTAACATTTTGAAAAACATTTATTTTTCTTTCATCAGTTTTTCATCTTTTGGTTTCTATTTTTTCTAACAAAAATAGCCACCATTCTTATTGCTTTTTTTCTACAATCCAATGTGTCTTTTATTCTTTGGCTTTTGGCAAAATTTTTTAAGCCTTAGTTTTAGCATTTGATTATAAAATACTAAGGAGTGATTTTTAAATTTGTATTTAAATTGGTATTCATCTTGCTTGAGATATGTTGAGATTCTCAGATATGCAGTTTGATGTCTTTTATCAGTTTTTCAGCCAATACCTCCTCAAACAGTTGTGCAACATTGTTCTCTTTCTTTGCTCTTTTGGATTTCAATTACACATATGTTAGATCATTTTATATTACACTTTAGGTTATTGATGCTTTTATTTTTCTTATTTTCTTCTTTTCACTTTGTGCTTCTGTTTGACTATTTGATATTACCTTGTTTTCAAGTTCACTAATAATTATTTTCGACTTTGTCTAGTTTGCTGTTAAGCACATTTAAATAATTTTTTATTTCATGTGTTGTATTTTTTAGCTTTAGAATTTTTATTTGGTTTCTTGTAGAGTTTTCATTTCTCTACTGAAATTCTTCATATTTCCATTTATTTTGTCCAATTTCCCCTCTAAATTTTTAAATGTGCTCATAGTAATCACCTTAAAGTTCTTGTCTGTTATACCAATATTTTTGTCATTTATGGGAACTGATTCTATTGACCTTACTTGTCTTTTGATTATGGGTCACATTTTCTTGTTTCTTTATGATTCCAATTTTTTTTTTCTATTTCATACCGATATTGAAAACAGGTCTGATCTGATCAATTTAAGCAGAAATTAAGCTGAGGAAGGGTTGAGCCTTTGGTTAGTTATGATTGACCTCTGGTTTCAAATGTCTCAAAGGTGTAGAAACAAGTCCCTCACTTCTCTGGGGCTTTGATAGATGAGCATTGTGAATATACAAAATTTCTTTTTGTTTTCTAGCCCTTCCCTCAAATTCTCAGTGCTACTACTTACTCAGAAAAACTCCTGTGGAAGAGAATTGGCAGGCAGGGACCAGAAGGCTGTATTTGGCATTTTTCCGGATTTCGACCTGCCAGGCTAAACCACATTTGACTTTAGAAGTTTAGGTGATTTTTCCTTGTCCCTGCACAACTCCTCTGCCTCTGATAGGCTAATCCTTTTACCTATTTTTGACCTTAACTTGGCAACTTCTCCCAAAGATATAACTGCACTCATATATATTTATCTGTACTCATTTAGGAATAACTTGTTCCCTCTGTGGAATTTAGCTCAGTTAGGCTTCTCTGTGTCCACAGTTCTTTGATAGCTTTATATATGTAAAATTTTTAGAAATCTATCCACTATTTTTTGTTGTTGTTGTTGTTGTTAGAGTGTGAGCTTTTAAAAGCTTCTATGTCCTAACTGGAAGCAAAATTCCATTAGTGCTCTTATAAGCACTTATATTTTGAAAAAAATTTAATTAAAAAAAGCCAAAATTATAATTGCTTAAGTTTTTGTATTAAGCTAGGCATTTTTTATGTGGTAAACCACACTGATTGATTTTCACATATTAAACAAACCTTGCATACCAGTGTTGACAAAAACAGTCAAACTCTGTAAAATATTCAAAGAGATTTATTTTGAGCCAAAAATGAGTGATCATGGCCTGTGACACAGCCCTCAGGAGGTCAGGAGAACATGTGCCCAAGGTGGTTGGGGTGCAGCTTGGTTTTATGCATTTTAGGGAGGCATGAGACACTGATCAAACACATTTGAGAAATAGATTGGTTTGGTCCAGAAAGGTGGGACAATTTGAAGCAGGGATGGTGGTGTGGGGGTGTGTGGGGGCTTCCAGGCTATAGGTAAATTTAAACATTTTCTGGATCACCACGGGTTGAGTTTGTCTAAAGACCTGGGATCAATAGAATGGAAATGTTCAGGTTAAGATAAAAGATTGTGGAGACCAAGTTTCTTTTGAAGTCTCATAGTGGCTGCCCTTAGAGACAATAGATGGCAAATGTTTTCTATTCAGGCCTTTAAAAGGTGCTAGACTTTCAGTTAATCTCTTCAGGATGGGGAGTTCCTGGAAGAAAAAAATCTAGCTACGTTAATAGAGATTCTTTACAGATGTAAATTTCTCCCCACAAAGGATGGCTTTGCAGGGCCATTTCAAAATATGGCAAAGAAACATGTTTTGGGGTAAAATATTTTATTTTCTTCTTTGTCACATATGTTACGGTAGAGTCAGATTAGAAAGGAAGTCATGATATAGAGGGTTAAATAAAACCCATCTGATGAGAATTTATGGTTTGTAGGGTGTGAAAGGGAAATATCATGGGCCCCCAAAACCACTAAGCTAAAGAGAAATTCAAGCTGGGAACTGTCTGGGCAAACCTGCCTCCCATTCTATTCAAAGTCATCCCTCTGCTCACTGAGATAAATGCATATATGATTGCCTTCTTTGGAAAGGCTAATCAGAAACTCAAAAGAATGCAACTGTTTGTCTGTCACCTACCTGTGACCTGGAAGCCCCCTCCCCACTTTGAGTTGTCCTGCTTTTGCTTCGAGTTGTTCTGCCTTTCTGGACTGAACCAATGTTCATTTTACATATGTTAATTGACATCTCATGTCTCCCTAAAATGTATAAAACCAAGCTGTGTTCTAACCACCTTGGGCACATGTCACCAGGATGTTATAAATAAAGTTTTGGTGCTGCAAAAGAAATAGCACTTGAATGTAAGATTTTCTTTCTTATTTCTTCTCAGCAAGGCAATTTACTTCTATAGAAGGGTGTGCCCTCACAGATGGAGCAATGGTGAGCACACACCTGGACAAGGGAGGGGAAGGGGTTCTTATTCCAGACATGTGGCTCCTGCTGCTGTGTCATTCCCCTATTGGCTAGGGTTAGACCACACAGGCTAAACCAATTCTGATTGGCTAATTTAAAGAGAGTGACAAGGTGAGTGGTTTGGTGGGAAAAATGGTTATGGCAGAGCAGGAAATTGGAATGAGTCAGGGTGGAGAATGAGCAGGTAATCGGAATGAGTCAGGGTGGAGCAGATAATCAGAATGAGTCAGGGTGGAGCAGGTAATCGGAATTAGTCAAGGTGGAGCAGGTGATTGAAAAAGGTTGCTGTAGGAGGAAGTTAAGTTTAAAAGTAGAAGGCAAAGAATTGAACATATTGACATATTGATTCTCTGAAGAGAAATTTAGAACTCATATCTAACAAGGACCTCCTGAGGCTGTGTCACAGGTGTCCATCCTCAACCTTGGCAAAATAAACTCTCTAAATTAACTAAGACTTGTCTCAGATTTTTGGAGTTCACAAGAGCATGACTCCCCAGACCCCTTGGATATTTGAGCAAGATAAGAAAAAAACAGAGCTTAGTCCTCACCAGGAATAAGCCTCAGTTGTTGTGATACATGTTTTTATATATCACTAGATTTGAATTGCTAGCATTTTAAAGGATTTTTTTCACATAGGTTTATAAGATATATCACTATTTAATTTTTATTTTTTCATAAGGTCCTTTGTGGGTTTTGGAATCAAGGTTATGCAGGTCTCATTAAAGTAGTTTGGAAGTATTCCCTACTTTTTTATTCTCTGGAAGAGTTCCTGCAAGATTTTCATTGATTGAACCTCAAATGCTTGCATAGAATTCTCTTCTATATTTAGCTCCACAAATTCACAAACAAAACAGTAAAATTAAAAAAAAATAATTCAAGCCCACATCTGGAACATTAAGCTCCCTCAATCATGTCTGAATATTCATTGAAATTTGAGATTAAGTAATGTGATTTTCTTTTTCTTAACTGGGTATTTCTTACACTCAAAAATTCCAGGTTCTTTCATTTTTTTTTTTTCAAGTTGTCTTGGAATTCTTCTTAAGTTTTCTGCCTTTCTTTTGCCTTTCC